>NC_068946.1:38911254-39211254 GCF_026419915.1 Harpia harpyja
ATTCCTTGCTCTGCTTTCACCACAGCAACTGTCTCAGAACCAGACCCTTGAACTCACATGGGACACCTCCCATTGACCAAAGGTGCGACTCAGCCCCAGAGCGAGCAGCAGAAGCTGGAAACAAACCTTCCCCACTGTAGCGGCAAACTATTTTCTATAATTCACCACAAAGGCAAAATTTGCTTCTGAGAGGAAGGGCTGTTGTCTCCTCACACTGCTGATGCTTACTTTTCACTTATAAATTCTGAGTGTTAGGTCTCCAAGTAAACATCTTAGCATGAGCAACACAACGTCTGTGCGTGAATACAGCCTGTGCAATCCAATAATTTATTAAACTTTCATCTTGTAAAGCCAGTTACAAATTAAAAAAGACAGCAGAAGGAATTCTGTAATAGAAACAAGCAAAATTACAACAAATAGTAATGGGAGTTACATTTCCAAGTGGGTTCAAGCTGCCTGCAGCAACCCAAGAGCCAGAACACAGAGCTAGTGCAGAGTTAGGACAGGGATAATCAAGGCTATTCCGATACATAAAAAGATCTAGTCAGTGTACGGACCAATACAAAGTGTTGCTTCTCAGGTTGCCTCTGCATTCCTGTTCTCTCTCACTTGTGACCTGGTCATCATCTTATTCTTTGTAACAAAAAGGGGACGTTTATAGGATCTATTTAAGGCAAAACTCCAGCTGAACGTATGATACACAGTAGTGGCTATCCTCTTAGGCTGGTTGTGTGGCAAGTGGACAGGGTGTTCGCACATGCTGCAGTCCAGTGGAAATGAGAGAAAAGCACACATTATGTACAGTGTTCTGCGACACAGTATTGGTGACATGGCACAATTTGGTGATGAATTGGAACAGAACCTGTTGCATACTGACTCCTAGTTTTCTTTTCTATGAAATTTCTATTTTATAGCTAACAGGCCTTAGCTGCTACTTCTTCAGAAATGGAGACACCCGATTTTAAACGTGGAACAAGGCCCACATTACATACAGCTTCATTAAGAAACTGAATGGGCCTTTGCAATCTGGGATCCTGAGACTAGACAAGGATCATAGAAAATGGCTAGCCAACAGGTTTCTTGATTGCTAATGCAACCAATTTATGATGTGACTGATACTGAATATTATTTTAAACAATGCAGTCAAGTTTCTGAAGTTGAGACTGAAGATGACTCTCACCTTTCACTGAGAAGAAAAACAACATTCTGCTTCTGCAAATTGCAAGTAGCTATAAAAACCTCCAAGAAGCAGTTGTTTTGGCAAAACAGCATTGTTTTCAAGTTTTGCTGATGACTACGGACCTAGAGGAGACTGGAAGGGGATTTGGGGATTTGGTGATGGGAGCAGTTCCCATTAGAATTTGGAGGATGAAGGGTTTGGCATCTGCTTACAGTAGTACAGAGGAAGTGAAATTCTTGCCTGTAACAATTTATCTAGGCACCTATTCACACAGTAGGAAACAGTTCACTTACAACTAAAGTTCAGAGATCCCAGTCATCCTAAAATCCCCTATAGAGAAAGAAGGAAGTTAACACAAGCAGGCTGCTTGCCGTAAAAACCCCTGACCTCCATCTAAAACCTGGAGTTTGTGAAGAGCAGCTCTTCTGGAAATGCAGCTGAATCAATCTCACCTCCTGGGCTGTACAGGGGAAAGGCAGTTGTTAATTTTTAGGCAACAGGTGCTGCTTGGAATGTATGCAGAATGGCACCTGATGATCTACTTCAGTGGTGCTAGTCCTAAAGATTTTCTCCTGTGTTGGAGTATTTAAAATTTTAACTTAAAAGTGCCGCTTTTTACAGTTGTGTACCTGTGAACTTCTATTGGAAGGTAAAGAATCACCTTGGGTGTTTTTATTTGTTTGTTTAATGCTCTCTCATGTAGGGTTTGACTTCTTAGTTGGACTGCTTGGCTTCAATTACACAAAGGCATTTTCTCTTAAAACCAGATCAGATCATTAGTATATCCCGAAGAAAAAAACCAACGTGACTTATATTTTAGAGTTGCTTGCAAAATAAATAAAAAACAAGTATTCTTTTAGCAGACCATGTTGCGATCCCAGATGCTTGCGTGTTGGAAATTCATACGGAAGCTTAAGTCTGTCTCCTGTACTGCAGACATGATTCTTGTGAATTTTACTGCCAGTATGACAGGTAATGGTGAAAGCAGCAGAGAGGACAATCAGGAGAAGGAGGATGCTTCTGACTTTGCTTCTTTAAGGTACATTGTTCATCAAACAAGCAAGGGGAAAAGTTTTGGGTTATTAATATTTAACAACAGTTGTTACTGTTTAATGTCTTTGGGCAGAGGTGCAAATCCTATGGTACTGTGGATGTCACTTCAGTTTTTAAATACAGTAGTCAGTCAAGTGGAGTTCTTAAAAAACATCTTTGCTACACTTGTGCTGGCAAGTTGCAAACACCAATCATTAAACAACTGCCTCTCTCTTGTGGCAGTTCATTCGTATCACCTAGTCCAGATGCTAGCATGACTGTCCACGCTGGTGGCTGATTTGACGCTGCAGCGTTTCTTCACAATCATGTTGATGTATGCTTTCATGATCTTTATTATCTCACCCACCTAGAGAGAGAACACAATAACAGATGATAAGTACATTAAAAACCTAATTCCATTGAGGCATACCAGACGTTGCAGAAAAAGATTCCCCTTGTCCAAAGTCATGACACTATAATGTAATACTGCATGTAATACTAAATGTAAACGTGACAGTAAGGAAAGAAATGCTTGACAAGTTTGTGCTCTGTTGTAGCAACATTTAAAAGGCTTGTAGCTCAAAGTAAAGCAACTTTAATGCTACTCAACTTTTTTTTTTTTTTTTTTGTGAGTTTGTGAACTCCCCATTCATATACTGGAAGGGAATGAAAAACCAAGCACACTCATGAGCACCCAAAATTCCCAGTGCATTGGAAGACCATTCAACCTCCTTCACTTGCTAACCAGCATCTTTTTTTTTTTCTGTTTATCCCTGTATTCAAGAAGAGGCACCACGGCACTTTAGGCTTAAGCTCCCTTCATCTTTTTCATTGGCTGTCCAGTCCATTCAGCAAGAGTTCTTGCATATAAACTTGTCTAGTCCTTGGAAATTAGAGCTTTACTGAAGTGCCAGTAAAACTGCACAAACAACAAGTCTTGCGCTTTCATATACCTGGGATGTTTCAAAGAACATTTCTCTCTCATCCACTGTAATTTTGAAGGTGTTAGGCTGTGGTGCTCCGAAGAAAACAATGTGCTCATACTGGAAAGTTTCTAGTGGTTTAGGATCCCCTCGTTTGTAGACAGACACATTCTCTGTGCTGACTCCAAGCCAAAGATCATTTGGAAATCCACCCTCCTTGCACTGCAGAAAGAGAAACATAAACTTTTGCATAAATGCAGTGGAGGATCATCTTTGATTCAAGGAAAAGCCCTCCATTTCTGGCTCCCATACCACATTTCAACTCTTCACCCTAATAAAAAAACTAGGATATCTGCAGAAGGAAACTTGTAGGCACTTCTGCTGCAAAGATTGAGAGATGACATGGCTGTGAGTCAAATACTAGTTGAGTAACAAATAATTGTAATACCTGATAGCTTTTGTCAGATTTTAAAGTGACTTAGGAAGGCAATATTCCACTTACTATTTTACAGATAATATAGTGAGTGCAAGCAACTTCCCATGGTAATCCACCTAGGCAGCAACAAAACTGATAAAACTGGAACTGTGGATTCCTACTCTAGCAGGCTAAGCACAGTGGTCTAAGTAAGTGACCCAGTCTGAGCAGTTTCTGTTGTACTGCTGCAGAACAGGATTGCATTTTTTGTCAGTAAGAACAACAGAGCTTCATTTTACTTTTGATTTCACTAGCCACCACCTTCTTAAGCCCTCAAAAATTTCCCCCAATTCTATTGCTCTTCTAAGGAAGTGGGAATCCATTGTCTCCCTCCATTTACCAGGACGCACCAGCTTGCTTGCTCTGTGCTCTCTGTGTCACACCTCTTTGGCTACGTGGTACTGCAGGCTTACCCTAAGCTTGCCAAGGCAAAATGCAGCCAGTTCCTGAAATTCCCTTCTGCTGCTGAACAATGTAATACACACAGCGGTATCTGTTCTCCAGACTGATGCCTCTCCTTGGCAGTAGTTACATGAATTTATACATTACTCACCTCAACATCAAAGAGGGTTGACCCGTAACCTGGCCACTCCTTTACAATGGACATGTATTTCACCATGGCCTGATGCTGAGAGAGTCCCTGCAGCTTGGTCCATTTCTGTGCTATGCTTGCCCGAGCAGCTGAAAGCTCTTCCTTTACCCACATCTCCATCATCTGCTCCTCTTCTACCTTCTGCTTCTTTACAGAGCCTGTCTTGAAGCTACGCTTCAATGTCCCTTCAAGGAAGCTGGTCCGTCTCCTCTCCAGAGTGTGACTAGTAGTGCCGCTGCTCTTTGTTGAGTGCAGTATTTTGGATTTTAGTCTGTTAACTGGGTAGATTCCATCAAGGGTCCAACTTATTTTAGAATAATCTCCATGAAGATACTGCAGCCGTAGAGCTGCTAGGCGCTGCAGAGTGTCCTCTGGTGCAGGAAAATGACCATCTATGAGGCTTTCATGAGCCTACAAACAAACAAAAAGTCCCCCAAACTCATTAGAAAGCAGAAGCACACTTTATTCACAGCTGGGTCCATGTACAGATTCCTATGGCATCTGCCCATCCCAGCAGAAAAACCAATCCCAGCAGGAAAGACATAATTCAGGAGGTCAGAGCAGACATTACAATAAAGAAGTCAAAGTCTGCAACTGGTTGATGTCAGGGGAACACCTCTTTCTGCAAGCCTGGACAGGTCAGAGATCTCTGAGGGGGTCCTATCCTCTACTGAAAGTCTTACAATGAGGACTTTTTAGGTCTGGAACAGATGGGAGAGACCAGAATTGAGGCAATTTGTTTTGTGCTGCACCAGCTACAGCTCCTGTGTGGAGATTATATTCAACAACAGGGAGTTAGGTATAATAAACTCATGACTCTCAACCTCAGTCTCATTGCACACCAGCACCTCCCACTTCTTCCTCTTTCACCTGATGTCTCCCTCAGTCTTCTTGCTTCCCCTCTGGCCCTTTTTCTGTGAAATATACTTACGGGGGTTTTTTTGCTACATCCATCTAATATCTGGATAACAACATCTACTCTCCTGCTGTTAATTCTCTTCCACCACTCTTTGCCAGTGAAAGCTGTGTAGACTGAAAGCCTTGTCAACAGGGAGTTTGGTACAACTCAGTTTCCACAGAGTACCACGATGTCTTGTTCCTGACCATTTCCTAGAGATTCTGTAGTTAACAATACTTAATCTTCATTTCAAGAGAGCCATCTTAGGGAACCGTTGTCTGTGACATATATGCCATCCATTTGACTATCAGCAATTTTCAGTCTTCATGACACTGACCCCCTTTAACACATATTAATTAATTTTCAACAGCTATAATTCTCTGAGGCAAGATCAAACTGTTCATTAGAAGTAATAAAGATGGGACGAATCACACAACTGGGTACTCCAGTCAGTTTAGTTTTGCATCCCTAATTGCAAGGTTATTTTATACCAGTGTGACCTCTGGACTAACCAGCATCATTGTGCTATGGAGTATAGTGACTTTAAAAAAGATTACTCAGCAGACTAATATTGTCAACTACATTCTCTTTCCCTTTTTCTGTAGTACTCTTCTAGTGCCTCTCTGTTAATCAAAAGAAATAGCCCAAAAGATAGGTTTTTTTAGTCAATTCCTATAACACCACAAGGATGTGCTGTTCTTGTAAGCTGATATGCAGATAGCTAGATTTTCTAGTTTTCCTTATACCTATGTTCTGCAAGCAACTACTTCTAATGATTCTTCTTGAATCATTATCCAAATTTCTATAGCTTTTAAAATTAAAGATAAATTTTAAAAGCATTTTATTATCATTGGTCTTCCAGTTTTTTGAAGCCCTTGTTCATTTTTCTTGCTTTTCTTCTAATACTTCTATTCCATAGAGAACTTTGCAGTGTATCTGCTTGGTAGATTCCAGGCAAAAACCCAACACACTAAATTCTTCTGTTCCAACCAGCATTCCCACTTCTAATGCAAAGGTCAGCCAGCTTTCTGTATACTCTTGTGTGCTTCTGCCACCCTGAAAACCAAATCATTCCCCCAGAGCGAGCTTACCTGCTCAAACATGAAGGCAAACTCCACCCCATCTTTGGGAACATTCTCAATATCCAAGAAGCAGTAAAGCTTAAAATACAGCTGCCACTGTCCTTCCTCCTCTTCTTCTTCAGAGCCAGCAAGTCTGTAAGATAGGAAAGAGAATGAGAGGGGAAAAAACCAGTAACCAGAAGCACTACGGTACTGGGATATCCACAGTGCAACTCACAATATGAAGGTACCCCTGGATTTCTGAAACAGAGAGCATAGAGAACTACCTAATTTACCAGGACAATCTTGGTGCAGCAGACTTTTCTGGTAACTTCCATTTTTTCCTCTGAGTCACATGAAATTTTGATTCAGAAGGACCCAAAGTTATCAGATATACTTGATCAAAAAATTAGATCAATGGTTCTAGATAAATGCAAGAGTTGGGGGCAGGACACAAAGTATTCCTCATTTTCAGGATACTGTTTCCATGTAACCTTGTGACTGTGAAAAGCATCAGCCTTGCATCCATTTGGAACAATTTTATTTTTATCTTTAGAATAGATATAAAATAGACAAAGGCATTGCCAGCTTCTTTTACAATTTACTGCTTTCTTTGCATGTCTGGCCACAAAATCAGTCCATAGTAAGAAATTAGAGCTGCATTTCTATGCCCAAATCTTTGCTCTCTCTTCTGATATAGCTATTATGATGTAAATTGACAAGATCATTATCAGACTTAAACAAACCTTCCCTGAGCTCTGCTAGTAAAACATTACTGTTTGATAAAGGCACTACTAATTTTGCCCTGACAAGCCTGATAAAGAATGCTTCTTTGTCACCAAAGTAGATGTGAACATGGTTTTCCACACAGTGAGAAAGAGCACTTAAACCTTACCAAAGTTCAAACCAGAATGAACAGTTGAATCACTGCAGCTGCTTTGGATAAAACTACCTGACTGTACTATCACTTAACCCAGTGTTACATCCAACTAGGAGTTCAAGGTTTTATGAAACATTCTTCTACCTCTCAAACTTGGCCAAGATATCAGCCACAATCACCCGACTCTCAACAGCACGGTCCACCTGCTGATTATGTTCAAAGAGCGCAAACATATTACGGCTGTCCTCCATTGCTAAACCTCGGATCAGCTTTTCAACCACCTGCAAAGTCAGAGAGAGATCACATAGTAGGTATTACACACACTTTCACAACAAAGAATCAGCACCTTTTCAGGACACTCATCACTTCATAGACCTCCATCACATTTCTCCCTTAGTTATCTCATTTTCAGATTAAAGAATTCTAAGCCTAAAAGATCATTCCCTGCAAGGAAGTCATTACATATATTTGATCATCCTCACTGTTCTTCTTGGAACCTTTTCAACCTCCACTATCCTTTTGAAGATGGGGGAATGTCCTGGTTTCAGCTGGGATAGAGTTAACTGTCTTCCTAGTAGCTGGTACAGTGCTATGTTTTGAGTTCAGTATGCGAAGAATGTTGATAACACTGATGTTTTCAGTTGTTGCTCAGTAGTGTTTAGACTAATGTCAAAGATTTTTCAGCTTCTCATGCCCAGCCAGTGAGAAAGCTGGAGGGGCACAAGAAGTTGGCACAGGACACAGCCAGGGCACCTGACCCAAACTGGCCAACGGTGTATTCCATACCATGTGACGTCCCATCCAGTTTAGGAACGGGGAAGTGGGGGGGGGGCAGGGATTCACCGCTCGGGGACTGGCTGGGTGTCGGTCGGTGGGTGGTGAGCAATTGCACTGCGCATCATTTGTACATTCCAATCCTTTCATTATTGCTGTTGTCATTTTATTAGTGTTATCATTATCATTATTAGTTTCTTCTTTTCTGTTCTATTAAACCGTTCTTATCTCAACCCACGGGTTTTGCTTCTTTTCCCGATTTTCTCCCCCATCCCACTGAGTGGGGGGGAGTGAGTGAGCGGCTGCGTGGTGTTTAGTTGCTGGCTGGGGTTAAACCACGACAGGGAATTAGAACTCTGCACAAGATACAGGCATATAATGGATTTAGAGGTCATGATGATATTCTCGGTTCCTCTAGTAACAATTCCATTCTTTACTACTATTTTTACCTCTGTTTAGCACTAATGTTTTCACAGATATGCCTACTATAACCTGGAATCTTGCTTCTGACCTGCTAATGACTAAGTTACTGGTAGAATATCCCTTCCAGAAGGATTACATTATGAACTGGAATTTCAACTTGTCCAGAAAACTCTGTTTAGCAAGTCTTCAGAATTATTACCTTTCCAATGGGCAGAACACCAGAAGTGTTTAGATTTTGCAAAACAATCGTTAAGTGATATTCTACAACCTGGGCATAGGCCTTGCATAATTCTAAACCTGCAGAATAAGCTGAGCTTTCCCTACAGACTTTGCGGATACAGCAAAAAAGTTGTAATTTAAAAAAAACCCCAATGAGAAATTGGAGATGAATGGGAAAAAGGAGTCCCTTCAACACACCCAGCATCCAGACACAGATATGTGCTTACATCTGGTTAATGCTACTAATGCATTACCTCCCCAGCACTTGTGTGTGAATTGATGGTTATTTTACAGGAGCCACCGCCATGGCAGTACACTGTTGTCGTCATTTCTTCACGGGTGAGAAGAGCCTGTATTTCCTCCTGTGAGGGCACAAACTCCCTCGTCTTTGTTCTCTTCAGAGAATCACTTATAAATTGCGCATACCTGTCTATTTCTGAGCCTGGAAAGAGGTCTTTTACCCTAATTGTAAAGAGAAGCAAAAAAAACCATTACACAGTGAACCAGAAAGCATGCACATTACCATGTAACTTGGACTACTGTACGTAAAAAGTTCAGTAGAGATAGTGATGTCAAGTGCGACCACAGGAAGAATGAGCCTGCTTATTTCCTAAACCATACAACCTGCTTTTACTAGTCATTCCAAAGTCACTTCAGTGACATTTCTCAGCAACGTATGAAATAAGCAGTTCAAACTTTCAGTTTAGTACCAGCTGAAGATAGTAGGATTGACTATATCAATTTGCAAAATTGAGATTAAAAACTATGAAATCAAATGTAAACTTCTTTTCATTTATTCTTAATTGGTTTTTAATTTGCTGGCTGCGCTTGAGCCACTTTTACAGTATTTTTCAGAATCAAGAAGATAGAAAGTAGATGCCTGTACATGGTTCTCTTCCCTCCAAGGCCAGCAGTTCTAAGTATAACATTATCTGCAACTCCAGTGATAAAAACATGAAATGGCAACATGGAGTATTCCTCAGCATCTCTTGGAGCCAGGCTGTTTGGTGTATTGGCACAAATTTCACCTCACTCTTTCCTAGCTTGGAAGGAAACAAATAGATTTTATCGATCTTTCTCATCATTAATGAATGGAGTGAGGCTACATGGCTGCAGCTCAGCCTCAGTGCACACTGCTTTGGAAAGCTGCATTAGATGCTGAAGATGAACTGGGAAGAAACGTTAAGCGATTTACTTCATGAAAACTGGAAGTTAAAGCAGATTAGAAATATAAATTGTAAGCATTACGTGCTTAGTTAAACAAATTTTTAAAAATCATAAATTGGATTTACAGTACATCTACTACTCCACAGTATACGTTTTGCCTGTGGCAGCTGCAAGGTAGTACATATCTCAATGTATATGAAAGTATGGTCCTCACTTTTCCTGCAAGTTGAGAATGTTTATGTGGACATTAGTAAGCAGTAGGTCATCAGCTGTAAATCCACTTGAACACAATCTCACAGTATTCTGTTTGGGTAGCCTTACTTTCCACATCCTTTCGACACAACAGATGGGTGTCAAGGCGGGAGTTTGAATACAACAAAACAACTGGTAGCAAGAATTCCACACAAAGGTAGCATGCGCACCACAGGAAGATGTTTGCACAGGAGAGCGAGACAGCTAACTACAACATGCAGTAGAAGATAAGCAGAGAGAAATGAAACAGGCTGCATATGAAAAGGACTGTACCTTCTAAGGTGGAACTTGAGGTAGCGCAGGATCCCTCTACTGGGCAGGAAAGTGCAGCTCATGCATGACATCAGCTGCCAGTGGTGCAGGTTGCCAGTACTGTTGGGATGTGGCATGTGATTAGTTTGTTTGATGAGCTGACAGTACACTTCATCACGAAGGGGCTTTAAATCATGGCAGGTCTGCAGAATGCCTTGGATAATGGGTATGGGGTCAGACACTGTCTCGATTTCCTGAAGGGAGTTAAAGATCTTCACTGCTTCATCCTGTAAGCTGCTGTAACCCTTCTCTTGTTGCACTGGGGAACGATCACAAAGGTGACAAGAGATGAGCATCTCCCTCATTTTCTACTGGCCCAGCAACACTACAAGCAACTGTACTGGTCTGTCACAGAAGAACAGCAACCTGAGCATTAGCTCATCTCCTGAACTTAAATTTATACTCAAAATTCATTAATGCTTCCCCTTTAAATGTGCAAACGCAGTTTTAATTAGGATTTGCCAACATCTAACTTGTCACCACTGCAAATCCATTTTTGGATATACTGTGCAGAAAAGCAGAGTAATGTTTTTAAGGGAAACTAGCATTGAAATCTAGTTCTGGCTTCAGTGTCTGCAGATGAGGTGCCAAAAGGTGTCTGTAGGCACCTCATCTGCACACAGGTGAAGGGGTGTCATCTCTGTGTAAACTGTCTCCTCACCTGAGAGCAGCTATAAAGCAGAGGGTCACTAATGCAGTTAAGGCTTTAGGTGCCTGAATGCAGACACCGAAGCCTGGCTTGTGTACTTCCAAAATTCTGTGTTGTGCCCGTATTAGCTTTGACCCCTGACCCAACACAGAATTTTGGCAAATTGCTGTACCACAGATGCAGCTTTTACCTATCGTTTAGACTTAAAATGCCTACACTAAAACTGGTTAAGTTTTTTAAGCACCTGAACGTCTGCTTTGAATTGCTCAGAAGTATGTGATACCACCATACTGCAGCAGGCTTTCATCCTCCTTTGCACATTTCTGTGGCTGTAGGTCCTTCTGAATCTCCTATACAGCCATTGCTTCCTCAGTGGCCATGCATCAATTATACAATACAAATACACAGCCCTGTAGCAATAAGTTCCACAGTGTAAGCACTTGCTCTGTAATTTTTCTGTATTTCAGAATTTATTTTTTCTGTGCTTTTAATCTGCCACTTAATTTGATCCTTGTATCATGAGAGACAGTGAGCAGTTACTCCCCTTTCATTTTCTCCATGACAGCCCTCTAGCCCTAAAAACTTCTTTTTGAGGCTGATGAGTCCTGCTCTATTTAGTCTCTTAATTGTAGGCAAGTCTTTCTATGCCTTTGATCATGTTTGGGTAGGTTGTTACTTCTGTATCTTTGTTAAGATACTGCATCCCGTATTCAAGATGCAGGTGCATCATACATCAAAACAGCCACAAAAAGACTTTCTTTTTCCTTTTCTAAGCTTTCAAAACCTTGCATTAGCTGTTTTGTTTCTGAGCTCAGCACAAGAGTTGACATTTTCATAAGGTTATGTAAATTTTTTTCACTTTCCTAAGCAGAACTAGATCACTACCTATGTGGCAGACTGTTTTTCCCATATACATTGCTTTGCATATCCAGACTGAAATTAATTTCTGAAAAGACTTTGTGGCCCAGTCACTCCGCGTTAGAGATTCTTCTATAGGTGTTCAGCAGCACCTTTCAGTTTTAGTATGCCAAACAGTCTGGAATCATCAGAAAATCACTTCAGTTTTCTGATGGCCTATCAAACAGTCTAGCTCTTTCATGTTCCTGAAGAATTTGAAGAAAGGATTCATTTAGCATGGTTTTACAGCAGCTTCTGTATGAATACTATCCCACTGCCAGTTGCATGATGTAATCCTGTCGTAGGATTTCCACTGGAGCCATTTGCAACCTAGTTGCAGCTCAAGGATGACAGGCTGCACATCCCCTGGATGGATGATAAACTATCTGCCCCCATTTACTTCAAGATTCAGTGTTCCTAAGATACAAGGCAGTGGACACAGAATACATTCCAGGCAGAGAAAGGGACTGCTCCCTCTGAGCCCTGTGGGCTACGCTGCCCCAAATGGACTTCACCTGCATAGAGAGAGCTTACAGACCACTTTTGTAGTGCTCAGGCTCCACAATGATCCTCAAAATGTGAGCAGATTCTGTCACATGGATAAAATACTTACAGTTGACACTAACATCTCCATACGGTAGTGGGAGCAATGGGGAATGCAAGGGGTGCTGGGTGTATCGCAAGATTGGGTTCCTCCTATATGTCTGTTCCACCACTTCAAAGTTTGTGCTGTTTTCCTGGGGGGGGGGGGGGGGGGGAAGAAAAAGAATTATTATCAAATGGGGATAGTTCTTTGCAGGATGTCCTTATACATTTATGTTCAAGCTCAGCCACCTTTAAGTTTCTGGAGGTCCATGGAGGGAATAGGTGACCAAAGCATAATTCACATATAAAAATTACTCTGTACATTATTTCTGAAAATTAAACATAAGAATAGCCATGCTGGGTCATACCAGAGGTCACCAAGCATAGGATCTTGACTTCAGATGTGGCGTGCGGCTGATACCTAATGCAGGCATGTAACAGGCATTTATGGCATGATTCCTCCCTTGTATATCCTTCAAGCTTTCAACAGTAAACGGTTAATGGACTTTCTGACCACAGATGCACCATGTTCAGTATGCAATAATAAGTCTGTCCTTCCTGAATTTGGCTGGTTGTACTACATGTGTTTACAGAACAGACAACCAAAATGCACATGGTGTTCAAAATCTGGGCCTGTCACTATCATACACATCGGCGTCACATTCTTCCACGTTTTGTCCTATACTCCTTCCTTAACAATACTTAACGTTCCATTTGTCCTTGAACCCTGAGCTGAAGTTTTGTGAGATTCTCCACTATCACTCCCAGCTCTTTCTTCCTGAATAGTTACAATCTCATTGCATGTAGTTTAGAGCTCATCACAATGTATATATTTACATATACATTTCTTCTGAAATACGCTTTGGTGTGTCTTCTAATATGATTCTATGTTTAATTTGCCACAGTTTCTGGAAAGAAGCCTTTTCAAAAATTACTCCTGGTAGAGTGGCACAATTTCTGCTCTTTAGAAGGACATTTTCTTTCCACCCTTTACTCTGCTATTTAACCACACAAGCCTAAGGTACAAAGAGGACTCCAGGGTACAGCAAAGTCACATGGCTGGTAGGAAAGGAAATTTTTATATTTGAGTTTGGAGGATGCTTAGTAAAGGAAAGGATGAAGCAGGGTTTTGCAAATACTGGATTGTGTAATCCTGCATGCAGTTTGTAATTGCACACAGTTGTAGCCTAGACTTATGCAGATCAGTTAACATGCTAATTCAAAAAAAAATTCATGTAAGATTTGATTATTCAGTTGTACAGTCATTTACGTTTCTTTTCTCTTTTTTTTTTTTTTTTTTTTTGTCCCCCTAAGACAGCAACCCCATTTCTTGCCACATTCTCAGCAATGACTGGGTAAGGCCAGTGGTGAGCTGGCTGCTTCCAGCTCACTTGGGAATTAGCATGATGCCACCTACCCTGATGTCACGAATGAGTTGCTGTGTAGGTGTTTCTATGGGAACTTTGCTGTCAATGACACCTTGAATGGCAGAGGCCCAGCGCATAGCTTCATTCAACAGCTTTGTGTACAGTCTGTAGGAGTGCTTTCGCCCATGGACAATGATGTTCCAATAGCCTGTGGAGAAACAAAGAAGCTGGAAAGTGAAACTTGCTTCCATGTTAGGTAGTTGACTGGAGGTTAGCAAATGTGACGCTGATCTACAAGAAGGGCCAGAAGGAGGATCCGGGGCACTACAGGCCTGTCAGTCTGACCTCAGTGCCAGGGAGGGTTATGGAGCAGATCATCTTGAGTGCCATCATGCGATATGTACAGGACAAGCAGGGGATCAGGCCCAGTCAGCATGGGTTTATGAAAGGCAGGTCCTGCTTGACTAACCTGATCTCCTTCTATGACAAGGTGACACGCTCAGTGGATGAGGGAAAGGCTGTGGGTGCTGTCTACCTAGGCTTTAGCAAAGCCTTTGACACTGTTTCCCACAGCATTCTCCTGGAGAAACTGGCTGCTTATGGCTTGGATGGGGGTACTCTTTGCTGGGTAAAAAACTGGCTGGATGGCCAGACCCAAAGAGCGGTGGTGAATGGAGTTAAATCCAGTTGGTGGCTGGTCAAAAGTGGTGTTCCTCAGGGCTCAGTATTGGGGCCAGTTCTTTTAATACCTTTATCAACAATCTGGAGGAGGGGGATCGAGTGCACCTCCAGTAAGTTTGCAGATGACACCAAGATGGGTGGGAGTGTTGATCTGCTTGAGGGTAGGAAGGCTCTACAGAGGGATCTGGACAGGCTGGAGCGATGGGCCGAGGCCAATTATATGAGGTTGCACAAGGCCAAGTGCCAGGTCCCGCACTTGGGTCACAACAACCCCATGCAACGCTACAGGCCTGGGGAAGAGTGGCTGGAAAGCTGCATGGAGGGAAAGGATCTGAGGGTGTTGGTCGACAGCTGGCTGACTATGGGCCAGCAGTGTGCCCAGCTGGCCAAGAAGGCCAACGGCATCCTGGCTCATATCAGAAATAGTGTGGCCAGCAGGACTAGGGAAGTGATTGTCCCCCCTGTACTTGGCACTGGTGAGGCCGCACCTTGGATACTGAATTGTGTTCAGTTTGGGGCCCCTCACTACAACAGACATTGAGGTGCTGGAGCACGTCCAAAGAAGAACTGGTGAAGGGTCTAGAGCACAAGTCTTATGAGGAGCGGCTGAGGGAACTGGGGTTGTTGAGCCTGGAAAAAAGGAGGCTGAGGGGAGACCTTATCGCTCTCCACAACTACCTGAAAGGAGGTTGTAGTGAGGTGGGTGTCAGTCTCTTCTCCCAAGTACCAAGAGATAGGACGAGAGGAAATGGCCTGAAGTTGCACCAGGGGAGGGTTAGACTGGATATTAGGAAAAATTTCTTCACCAAAAGGGTTGTCAAGCATTGCAACAGGCTGCCCAGGGAAGTGGTGGAGTCACCATCCCTGGAGGTATTTAAAAGATGTGTAGATGTGGTGCTTAGGGACATGGTTTAGTGGTGGACTTGGCAGTGTTAGGTTAATGGTTGGACTTGATCTTAAAGGTCCATTCCAACCTAAATGATTTTATGATTCTCTTTTTGTCTGTAATGTGTGGCTGAGGAAAACCCTTGCTGCTTTGATAGCAACATATGGCATGTCTGGTTAAAATTGACTAGGTAAACATTAACATCCTCAATGCCCAAAACTTATTTATCAGCAGGAAGGTCCCAATCCAGGTTTTGGTACACAGACAGCTTCCAAGTTACAAGTATCTTGCAGTATAACATGAATGCTTCCCTGCCAACCAGGCAGCTCACTTTCACAGACAGCATTTGGGCTACACTGTGCTATTAATCCCTCAGAAAATGACCACTCTACACACAGCACCCAGTCAGATTGCCAAATCAATGCTCATAACTTTTAAAAATGTGCTTGACATAAACTGAGAGAACACATCAGAGCAATGACAATTCACTCTGCTAAAGGCAGCCCTAGACATCTGCTGAGATCAAAAACGTGGACGGTTTTCTCCAAGTGAGCAGAATAAATTTCCTCTCATCTCACTTTACTAAATGCTTCCAGCTTCCAGCCCTTTTTAAAAATATCCCACTACTCAAGCATCCAGTACTTCAAATCTTGTTCTAAGGTTCAGCTTCTTTGTCAGGGGGATTCACCCTTCGCCCCATAACCCAAGTTCCATCCCAAACTCAAAAGGCAAGCAATGGAGGATCACGCCAGATCCTGCCCTCCCAGAACTGTGTCACGCTGCACAGAAAGCAAACATAAGCCCTTGTCATCGTTTGTTTCTAACAAGTAGAGTGACACTACAAAAAAGTCTTACAGTGTATGCCATTGCTGTTTTATTCAAGAGAATAACATTGACCCCAGAGACAAATGTAGGTCATGCTACAAAGTGAGAGTTATTTATGGAGATGTACTCATAATTACAGTGTCAACTATAAGAACTCATAGCCCTTTCCCTATTTGGGAAAAACTTAGATAAACAGTGACACTACTCAGTGAAAAAACATCAGCACTGTGTATCTCCATCAGGTGTGAGGGACTTACCCTCACTTGCACACTACTCTCTGGCCCTTTGCAAGTCTCATACAGTTTCTGTGGGGAAAGATGTTTGCAGCCAGACACAGAGCCTCAGATAACATCAAGACTACCTTCTCAACATGACACATCATCACATTCCTGCACTATCCCCTCTTAATGCAACTCCACACATGGAAAGTCCGCTCATTACTGCTTTCTTCCTCTTACCTGTGTCTTTGAAGACCCTCTCATCAGGCTGCACTACAGAGCAGAGGCTATTGAGCACAAGCGTGCCAAGCTTGGCAGCTGTGCGCTCAGATGACTTGTAGTAATCAAGGGCAGTGTTTGTCAGAACAAACCAGCGTTTCTTCATCTTCAGAGAGGACATCTTGTTGCTGCTCTGAACCTCTTTATGAAGCCAGCCTAGCACAAGAACACAAACATGTCAATGGTTTCACCACCACAGCAATCCTGTCTCTTGCCTGGTGGCTCTCTAACTCTGAGACCAGAACTCCACCTCTCTGCAAAAGGCTCATGCTGGCACCTACCAGCTCTGCTTTACTGGCTATAGCAGAACCCTGCACGGTCACTGTAAGAAATTAGCCCAAAATTTCCCACAGAGCTGTTCCATCCTTCAGCCCTATGTATTTTTTTTATCAATGATCTGTGGTTTAGTTTGCCATCACTGTCAGGACATCCTCTATTCAGGATGCTTCCCTCACAAGTCACGAACATCTGAATAAATAATTTACAATTCATTCTTCCAAAGAGATGCCAAATGCCTGTCCAAACCTCAGTGGAAGAGGTTTGGTGATACATGTCTTCTAGTAGAAGGATTTGTAAGCATTACATGCATCTCTTACTCCCACAGTCAGGAAAAATAATTTCTCTCTCATTTTAGATATCTCACAAAACAAAACAAAAAAAGAAAATTCAATACTATAAAAGAAAAAATGACAGTCTGTGTTGCTAAAGCTGTCAAAAAGACAATTTTCTATTCAGAGCTGTAAAAAGCAACGTCCAACTACAAGGCAAAAAGTTCAAAGAATGTGGGACTCAGCCCAGAGGTTCCATATAAAGAAAAGATAAAGAGACAGACCTTCTAGAATATATACCTTCATGGCTACACCACTCTCACACAGACATCTTACTGTGAAGTGCAGATCATACATTGACTTTGCAAAGGAGCATTCCTTTTTTTCTTTAACTTATGAATAATACGAGATAAAAGGAACTGTTGCCTTGCAATTAAGTATTTTGAATTTAAGGTACTCAAACTATTGTCTGATAATCTTGCTTTCCACAGATTGGATCAGGAGTGTCTTCATACATTTAAGACCACGTGATGAGCTGAAAATGCTAAGGAAATTTAAAAATATCTGAGACAAATGGGAGAATATTTTGTAATATGTGTGTGATCACTACTCATGCATCAGCTCCTCCATCTCCAACTAAGCTCTAACTAGAGAAATAATATAAATTCTTTGCTCAGCCTCAGAGAATTATTCTCACCTCACTGTGTCTACCGTAATCAGGTTAGTTTGTTTAGCTGAGGACAGCAGCAATCCCACAAAGATCTCTCTCCCTCCCTCTCTACATGACAGGTGTCAGAAGGAACAGAGCTTTCTGAAAACAAAAGCTGCAGTGTCATGTTATAGTCAGTCTAAGCCAGCTGCTCCTAAACAGCAGCCATGCTCCCTCCTATTCCCTGACGGCATTTGTGGGACATGTTGAAATAGGCTATGGAACTAACATCAGAAAACTAAATGTATAAAGAAGTACTTTTTTTTTTTTTTTCTAGCTTTAGCTTTCTGAATCCACCTGACAGGGAATCAGGTAAGAGCCAGTGCCAGCACAACACAGGACGTGGCAAGCAGCGGGCAGGAAGGTGGAGAGAGGCAGAGAATGATTGGTTTTGGGGAGCAGCTAAACCCTAGATTGAATTAGCTGCAATCAAAGCTCCCTCTCAGATCGTAAATGGAAGATGAGTTTTACAAGTCATAACTGCATGCATTTCCTTTTACCTCTCACAAGGAATTCCTGGCCATCAACCTTAGATTCGCCTTTTGGTTTCTGCAGCAGGGAGATCCAGTGATGCATCTCCTCAGGGGTGTCGCTGTTGCAGTGAATCACTCTATTTGCTGTGATGATCACAAAAGAATTTGGTCTGCCAAAAAATAAAAGCATTAAAATTGGTCATAACCATACAGATATCTCAACTTACAGCACACCCAAAGCCACGTCCTCTACCTTCCCATAAACAATGCAGAAAGATTCTCTGAATACAAACTACAAAGAAGTGTAGAAACACTTAAGAGCATCTCCCGTGCAGTTGGTCTGCAAACTGATAAATGCAGAAACCAGATAAATGGAATTAAATATCTTTCAAGAGCTATTTCCAAAGACTAGAAAATGTTAACTAGCTAATGACCAGCTGTAAAATGTCCTGGGTTCATAAGCAAAGAAGTTTGTTCTACCCTCTGATTGGACTGAGCTAGTGCTAGTACCACTGGGCTGAGCTAGTACAGCCATTCTCCTCATAGCTATTAAAACCAATGATGCAGTAGCAAACACAGGTCCCAGCAGGGTCAGCTAAAATGGGTTTGAGATTGGTTTTAAAAAGGATGAGCTCATCCTGACAAAACAGAGGAAAAACTGTTATGTTGCTCCTAGATTACTTTGTTCTTCTCTTGCAACAGACAAATGCATCCTACCAAAAGAATAGTCACAATTCTGCACAGAATTGATGCTTTACAGAAAAATGGAAAAACAAAAATATGATCAGTTCCGAGAGGACAGACTCAGAAAGCTTTGAAAGCAAACACGGATTTCCACTAGAAAACAGAGAAATTGAAAAGCAGAATGCAAGTATGAAGCAAAAGGTAAAGGTGCAAAATAAGCAACTGTCTGGCCACTGCATAAACCTATGGAAGATAAAAATAAGCTGCATAAAAACCTTGGTTGAAAAATAAGCATTCTCCTCAGAATTTGTTTAACGTTGATTCAAACATTGATACTCCAGAATAGTGTACCTCAGCAGATGCATGAACTAATTTTAACTGTTCAGCTTACTATTTGTGCCTAGTTTTTTACTGGTACACAGATTAACTATGAGAAGCCCAGGCTGAGAACTGGCTAAAACATTTTGATCAACGAAATCTTAGTTTGCTACCGAGATACGCATTTTCTAAACTAGTAACCCCAAAGTCCTGGCAACCTGTGTGAGAAAAAAAACAGACCACAGAGCTAAATAACTTAATAGCTAACATTTTACTTCAGCACTGTAGTAACAATCTTTGCCCTGGCTGAACCTGTTAACACTGTGGGAAATAATTAAATGTTAACATAAAGTGATATGAAATGTCCCGTAATCTCTTCTCTGAAACTAACCCATCTGTGAACTAAAGGTCTGTGCTTTGTTGCATTGCAAAGATATCAAGAAGAATACAGATTTCTACATTCATCCATTATTCTTCCACAATGCTGTTTCTTTCCCCTAAATTTACATTAACAACTCAAAATTACTCTGTTGAAAAACTGGAAGTGCTGCTTTTGCTGGACATTTTTGTTCAGTGTTAATAATAGGTAAGACTATAATCTGACATTGAGATTATGCTGTTTCCACTTTTAACAGGGAAACGAGAAACCTTCACTCAAAGAAAATACGTGTCAACTTCATGTCTGTGAAGTGACATAGCTTGAAACGAAGACTTCAGTTATGTTTATTTGTGTGGAGATAAATTCTTATGAGTTTAAACAAATGCAAACCCCAAAGAAAACCTGGACCTACCCACAAAAAAATATGTTAGAGAGTTTCTGATCTAAGAGATGTACCTACCTATCAGGATTGTCTGAAGCACAGACATTGTCAATAAGCCCAACATCCAGAGTTCCCTGTACAGTGAGAAAGACACAGATAACAGAAATTGCTTCCATCTTAAATTACAGACATTCTCCTTCGTGAATAGGATTGGAACTGAAAACATTCTTCTGAATTCCAATAGCTTGAGTAGAAATGAACATATGAGAAAGGCATGAGTGAGTCATCTTTGCTCCCTAAACACCATGAGAAGATGTGCAAGGGCTCCACTGGACTGGAGGAAAAAGAGCTACAAATTTCCAGAGGGCATTATGAAGGTCTGAAATAACCTTTGCCAATATCCCAGTACTGGCAAAATACATAAATACACTGTTCTTCCCAACTGCCTATCTTCTGTTTGGAATAACTGTGACCCAGACTAGTCCCATAATCCCATCCAAAGCCATTTTATCTGCATGAGGCAGGCCCCCTCTTCCCCTCAAACCAGAGAGCTACTGGCGATTAAGCTGAGCCACCCACCACAACCACCATGTTCCCCACTGCTTACCCTCTTTCTACCACCTTTGCTGTTTCTTTATAATAATTGTCCAACTTTCTTATACTGCTCATGAACTATAGCACTGCATGTGCTGGAAAAACATGCACAAAATAGTTAAACACAGAGGGCTATAAGCATGCCCACAGACTGGTTGCACAGTAACTCACCACAGCGTTCTTTGGATTGGCCTGTTCATCTTGCATTTCCCTCAGCTGCTGCGCTGTAGCGCTGTGTACTCGGCTCAGGACATTAAACCAACCGCTGGCAATCGAAACAGACTCAAAGTTAAGATTTGGGTAGTGAAACTAGCTCTAGAATATGATCAAGGAACCTGGAAAGCTGCCAGTGGGAAAATTTCTTCATTCACAATTTCCTGAGGACTATGCCACAAAATATCTCTTGGGCTGATCATACCAGACTCTAATGTCTTCCTTCCTACTTATTTATCCATGAAAATTCTGTGCACGTTCTCCAACCCACTGACAGCTGCTCCTGCAAAATCCAGTTTTCTACTTGCTATTCAAGGAACTGTAAGCAGGCAGTGGCCTTACCAGGGAGCACATGTCAGCAAACTGAGAAGAGCATACAGCAGTTGTAAAGACAGGGTCAGTTGGGAATCTTCCTGGACTAGAGTCCTAGAGACACCTGGGAGCCTTCTTAGCTAGTCTCTCTGATCTGCTCATAAACGTGAAAGTCATATGGCTGTCAATTAATCATGAGGTTTTTTACATGTTAATTTGGAGTTAAGTTATTTGGCTGTGAAAGGGCTTCTCATTACAGACATATCTGGAGGCTAATCTCTGTTGCAGAACAAGCAGATTCTTATCTGCAGCTTCCAGTGAGATCAGCAAACATCTAGACTTCATGGAGGATTCTCAGATTGGATACTCTATGACATCTGCTAATCTGCCCTTTGCTAGTGCAAGTGTTGGTGCTTTCTTCTCCCTCAGAACAGAGACTGATATGGCATTGACAGAGGCAACATTTGGTTTACACTTGTCCTAGCAATTCTGCAATGTTATCTTAGGGCATGCCTATTCCAGTTGTGGAAGTTCTGGGTTAAGAGGTTACTGTTTCTTCAGCTACTGTTCCTTGAATTTGCCTGTTCCTTGTTCATGTGGCTGTTCTTTAGTCTATTTGTCTATTTCTGTCAATTTGTGTCCAAACACCTTCCCCTTTCCTCTCCCTACACCCAAATGAAATAATAACAGACCCTAAATAACTTCACAATATCAGATTAAAGTAGATCAGAGAAACACTTACACTGGCTGGGCTGAGAAAGCAGAAGCCTTGGTAAGAATGGGAAAAGTGGGAACACATAAGCAGCTAGGGACAGTAACCTCTTAACCTGGCTTTGCATAGCCAGAACAGGTTGTCCAACCTCCCCTTAAACAACTGATTCCCACTGCCTGGCCAGGACACCACGAAGGAAGGACATGAGTCATTTGTTTGTTTTGCACTGGGAAGACTTTATCAGATGACAGTACAGACTCTGATAAGCTGCAGCCTTTTCTCTGTCTCCTGGATAAAACCCAGCTGCTCTCGCAATCATTTACAGACAACATGAATAGACTTTTTGTTTGATTCAAGATTCCATTTAATAAATAAATCAGCTATTAGATGTTCCAGTTTATATTAAGGTTTTGTGTGTCTCCTGAAGTAACCCTTGAATTCAGCTTGCTCACAGCCACATAAGAAGGTGGCAGTCCTGTGACTGACTGATAGGCTGAACAACCATCTCAGTAGCTGCAACAGGGAGTCCCCAAAGTAGGTGTGGTACCTCCCAATAAGCACAAAATGGCACTCTGGAACAATTCCCCTCTTTTCTCCAGCAAGAGGGAGGTGATTATGTTTCCCAGGCTCTCCCATGAGTAGTTCTGTCAGACCTGCACTGAATGAACAAACCTAACAGAACTCCCTCTTATACCTGGCATCTTCTGGTGACTCTGCGACAATGTGATAAACTCTGTCTTCTGTCACAATGTCCAAGGCATTCTCCTTTTCATGAATGTCCACAATCTCCCTGGAATACAGCAAATCACAAGAGCCAAAACTGAAAACCTTTCACAGGCATAAATTCCACCTGGCCAATTTTTTTCACATCATACCATTCACCATACAGAAGGGAAATCACTGGTTCAGATGGCTTGTAACTCCAACAGAAATACAAAATTCCTCCAATACACATTAAGACTTTTAGGGTCCCCTTAAAAAGATTTGTGCAGTTAATCTACTACAAAATCAAAGCTTAAGGCATTAAATGGATTTTCTTCAAGACACCATCAGACTAGATGGAAGAAGAGATAACAGGGAGGTTGATATAGAAGGCTGTTTACAAAGTGGTGTGTGCCACTCTTTTTGGCACTTTGCAGGTGACTAGTCTCTCCTTTCCTACAGCAGGAGCTGAGTTGGCGGCTATGGCAGCAAAAAGAGCATTCAGGACTCAGGAAAAGGCATAGTACATGCTGCCAAATTCAAATCCTGCTGTGAGCTTCATAACACCTCTGTGAAATGCCTGGAGAAGCCAGGGAACAGATGGAGTCAGGGTAGGGGAGAATGCATGGGGGGTATGTACTTAATTAGCTCCTCCTGGTCTGGGTCCATCCATGGCTTGGAAAGAGTTTCTGCTGGATTATGAAATGCAAGACTGGAAAAAGAACTATCAAGCATTCCAGACTCCCTCCAGAGTAAAACTAGAAGCTCTAATTGTCTTTTCCTTCCCTTATGTTTCTGATTCTCCTAACCCTACAGGATATACACAGGCTAATGAACTGGCAGTACTGGACACTGCATTATTGATTTAGAGAGTGAATACTAGGGATCAAAAGGATTTATTTCTTCACTCACTTTGCCCTTCTGATATCAATTGTCCCCTTCAGCTTTTCCTCGCTATCATTCTCAAAGTACATCAGCTTGGATTCTCGAAGCACAAACCAACGGCGTTTCCAGTTACGGCGTGAAAGTGTTGACATGCCTCCACCTTTTTTATAGAGCCAGCCTGACTTCAGTGCCTCTTGCTTGGTGCGGAACCACATGAAGGCCTCGTTCTTCAGAACACACCAGCGCCGTCTCCATGGGTTCATGAGACCTCCTGCAAAGCAAAGGAGCAAGATTTCATCAGAAATGCAACAAGGGCCATGTTTCCATTCTGATCCTGCTTCATGGGCACTTGGTTACCACTTCAGTTCCTACACGAAACAAAGGAGCTGAAGGAGAGAAACAAGGTTATGCTTAAGTTTGGACAGAGAAAAAACAGAACAAACTAGTGAAACACAAATATACAAATATATGCACTAGTCAAATATTTTTGTACTGTCTTCACTTTTGTAGCTCAGAATGAGTCATTTAAGCCTGTACCAAGTGGGCACAATTAGGTCTCGGTGGCAAAGATATCCAGTCTAATTCCCTGACATCTACCTCCTAGCTCTTTGTTTTATTTGCTTGTTTTCAATAAAAGAAGAAAAAAAAAAAAAGACTAAACAGAGAACTAAGAGCAGATGAAGATGACGATTCTGCAGAAACAGAAGAGGAAAGAGGGTTTCCTGGATTCCATCCTTCCATGGTTTTGGCTAAAGCTGCTTACCTTTCATGTAGAGATAGCTGTGAAAATAGGGTGGTCCTGAGCCATTGAAGATAGTGACTCGTCCATTACAAAACTCTTCATCTGTATCAATGTAAACATCCACTTCTTCTTCACTGTCCAGAAACTAAAAGGAAAAGAAGAAATACAGGCTACTTGGGTTCTCCTGGTCACAGGAAGACTGGAGCAAATTAACAAGGCTAGAGAAGTCACATGATTAGAAGGTGCAAAACTACACATACTACCTTTACAAAAAAAGCAATACAGTAAAACTAGAGGCTTGACAGCTTACCCATTAATGCCTAAAGCAAGAGTCTCCAGAGCATGGAATTTTCATACCAGAAAGGAGAGTGACATTTGGCAGTGGACATGGCTAGAAAACTCCACTTACCTGCAGTAACAAACCTTCCTGTTTCAAGGCTGAGCCCACAGTCCAAAATCTAATTTAATGGGATTAAGAGAGAATTTTTCATTTTGGAGAAGTTTTCTGATTTTTCTGGCAGACAGGCCAGGATGCTGGACAAGATGGACCACTGATCTAACCCCAGCAAGGAAATGCCTTGCTTTGGGTTGATTAGGAAAAAAAGCACATTCCAGGATAACTGAACCCTAAAAACAAAGATCTAAATTACTGAAATAATAGTACTGTATTTACTCATCCTGGTTCTCCCAACTAGATAATGGCCCTCAGCCATAAGAAAGTACTTCACACACGAAATCCCAAATTACCCTATCATCTCCTTTGCCTTAAATACAACTTCCTTTGATCGGCTTTATTAATTTAATACTAATGAAAGCAGCTCCTTAGATCTTTTCCTTCCTCAAATGCATGTTGCTTCTTTTCATTTTTTCCCTTCTGTCCTCTCTCCGTGACCCCTTTGTACTCCTCCTTTGTCTCATTCCTGCTCCACTCATTCATACTCCCTCTCTTGCCATTAAGTTTCAAAAACCAGGTACTCTTGGATCAGCAGCTACTGATGGGATCTTGACCCAGCTGCAGTTATCTCTTCTTGTGGCTCATGCCATGACATAGTATCAACTGGATTTTTCATGAGTCTTACTCACTGAGGAGCCCAATAAAACCCTCCACTTCTATTTACATTTTAAGACGAATGGTAGAAACTGGCCTAGGCTGTGACAGAATGATTCATGGCTTGAAGATTACCTGACAGTGATCTGTGAGTACCTGCACACAGAGAAGGTACCTTTACTCAAGCAGATCACATCATAAAAAATTCTGATGGCTGGCAGCTGACATTAGGGAAATGCAAACCGGAAAAATCATGCAACTTTATAAGAAGTTCAATCTGCCATTGGAAAAGAATAGCAAAGGAAGTAAATTGAATTCCTTAAAAAAAAAAAAAAAATCCGTTTTCTAAAAGGTATTTTGTAGTTCAAGTCTCTATTCTCAGGGACATTATTTATCTGAAATATTTTTATGACTGTCATTGGCTTCACACCTGAGCTCCTCACAATCTTATGTGGGCTTATCTGACATCCTGTTCTGTAAGGGGATTTATCGTTGCATTTTTAAGCAACTAGCCTGAGGGCACTCAGGAAGTCTAGAGCCTAGTGTGGGATCTAAGCTGAGATGCTTCAAGTGCGGGGCTAATAGCCCAGCTTTACTACCCTGTCATTGTCCCTGTAGTGGGAATGAAAAGGTTCAGTGGTCTTGGTTGTGTGCACCGGGACCCACCCTGGATCAGCACAGTAATTTCTTCTAGCCTTAGAATAGTTTAACTTGTGCGCAGCGGCTGAAAATAAACCCTTGACTCTGAACAGTAACAGGACTAGAACAAGAGAAGTTTTAGTGATGGAAACAAATCAAACCCCAGGCTTTCCCATTTCCTCTTGTGATTGTCCACTGGAAGCTCAGGCTACTTCTGTGAAATCTCTCTAAGGTAGAACATATACCTACAAGATACTAGTTGCCTGCTTTCAGTCTTCCTAAAGGGTGTTATGTTAATATATGGTGACGGAAACAATCTAAAATAGCCTAGGTACACATGTGCTAGCTTGTGTACCAGTAGAGACTGGACAGTCACAAGCCCTCTGGCCTTCAGCCTATCTAGGACTCTTCCCTTTTTTTCAAGCTGATTATTGATGTAAGAGAGAGTTATACATTAGTAACAATACCCACAGCAAGCAGGCATACAGTGAGGCGGCAAGGATGTTATAAATATCAACAAAGTCAGGTTAATGTCCAGAAAGGTGAAGGGAGGGATTCTTACCGAGTCTAGGCTGCCACGGTTGGAGTCCAGGCTGGTACCATGGGAGTGTCTCAGACCTTCCTCACCATTCAGAGGCTCAGCTGAGGCACTACCTGCATCTCCACAACCATCAAACTCCTCATGGTCGTAGTCAGACTCCACATCCGGAGGGGAAGTGTAAATTGGCTCTCCCACCTCTCCGCTGTTACTCCTCTGCTTATCTGTGACAGTGCTGTAAATGCTTTCTGCTGGCTCAGAGAGGGCTCTCTGCTCCTTGGGGCTAGTGGTTCTTTCCACAGGTTGTCCTGGAGCAGGGACAAGCCCTCCCACTTCCCTTTGGAGAAGTGAAAGGCTTGTATCTGCAACTTCCTCTGAGTAGTTATCACTGTTTCTTGTGCCGTGCTGATTCAAGACCACCAAACTGGAAGTTGGCCGTCCTTCATCATCAGCATGAAAACCCTCATCCACTTCTTCTTCAGCCAGTGGTGCCACCAGGCTGCAGTCAATGTTGAGTGTCCCCTCACTAGAAAGTGAGCGCTCTAAGTTCTGCACACTTTCATCCAGATTGCCAAAATCCAGCAGCTCCAAGAACTCCTGGGCAACCCTAGATGCCTCCTTTTCCAGCCTCTGGATCTCTTCTTCTCGCTGCCGATTGATTTCATTCCTGGTGTTTTCACAGATGATAGACATGTGATCCTCTTTCTGTTGCTGCAACTTCTCAATCTCCTTCTCCAGTCTTAAGATCTCCTCCATCTGACGTCTCTCTTCTTCTTGCAGGGGAATATCTACCTCCTCAGTCTTTACTGCTTCCACCTTAAAGAATTTATAACAGGGTTAAAGCAGTTTCTTCAACCTATATGTGTTCCTTGCCTGGACCTTTCATTCTTCCTATCTCCTGTGCTTGCCTTGTACTTCCCATCTGCAAAAATATGACTCTAAGCATCCTGCAATCATCCATGGTGTAAAAGCTAAAGGTAGAACTACTGGACCTTCAGGTACCTCCTTTTTTTGAGCAACCTACCTCTTTTAAGAATCATACAAAGCAGCTCACTGGGATCAGTGAATTTTTAGAAGAGCCTCTCTTTTTGCTGCTCGTGTTACAGCCCCTTTGTACACTACAATTTGGATAAAAGCATTCTGAAAGTCTGTCCTCTCTTTTTGAACTATCTCACACACATACACATGTATAGGAGAAAGTAATTATATATGAATACATACAGCCATAGCCTGCTTAAGAGCTGAGGATTTCCCAGAAATTAATTAAAAGATTTGGGGAGTTTGTTGCTTCTTGAGTTGGGGGTCTGACCATCAGAATCTAGGTCTGGAAGGGATATTTGCAATGAAGCAGGACTGTATGTATCCACTCCAACCCCACCAAAACTCCACCCAGAATTTCTTGGCATTCTTTGGATGGATGGATGACAGCTGGTTGCTGAAGAGTTTGTCTTCCTCTATTCTCCACAATGAAGTAACACGAAATTTCTAGCAAGTACACAATAATTAGAAGATGGAAGATACTAGTAACTTTCACTGACATTTAGCTATAAGATAAAGCCACCCTCCCCTCCACAGAGGATGTTGAAAACATGAACACACAAGAAAAAGCAAAAATAAATTCCAAAAGGATTTCATGTACTTCCTGATAGGAGTATGACAGTGCAGCCAATGAATTGGCCCATTTAAGCCGCAATCCTTTTTGTTGCTTGTTCTCTACTTGACTCTTACTTGTGGACGAATGCATTTCTATACTCTAATCTGTCATCTCTCCTAAACAGAGCTGGCCTGTAACTGGGGAACAAGTGGTTTGGGAAAGAAATAAGAAGATACACAGCTGTTTTCACACACCTCAGGGTAGGTGGTCTGCTCTTTGATATATCAAGTACCAACAATTAGATCAGTTACAAGGGGTTTATTTTAGCCATGGTAGCAGCCGGCTGCACTCTTATTTCGGCTGTTAGAGGCAACAATCCAGCAAGACAGACTGTGTCACAGTGTAGCACATCACAAGGTCATATAATAAGCTCAAGCAGTAGAGATAAAAAAGGATGCTGCATGTTCAATACAGAAATTTTCAAATAGGAACTATGCAAGCTGGTACATGAGCATTGAAAAAAGCCCTACCTTGTTAACTCTATGCACCTCTGCCAAAGCCAAACACCTGCAGGTTTTGAGTGAACAAAGCTTGTTTCTTAAATAGTGTTGCCACAATAACAATATTAGCTCCAGGAGAAGCGTAGGCAATGAAGGACCCTTCACAGATAGTCAGGAGAAGACATACAAAAAGAATAACTGTTAAACTTACCTGAGCCACCTGGAGTAGCGCATTCAGTTGCTCCTTTTCTCTGTTAAAAAACAAGACATGATAGTCAGAGATAGACCAAGTTCTCCTACATGAGGCTTTCAGAATTACATGGACACATCATCTCTCCATTGGTAAGGTTAAAATAAGGTACCTGTTGTAAGACTGATTAAAAAGCTTTTGTAATTTAGTAAAAATCCAATTTTCTGTGATTGGCATGACCTTTGTGGATACAACAGATTTTCCGCATGCACTTAACTTTCAGATCAATCAGGAAATTGGATTAGTTGGAACACATTAGGAAGGACATTGGAAACAATGACAGAAAGACAGATCAGTTAGACTCATGAAAAATGTAAACAGAATCTTCTGAAGTACTATACATCCATGGACATTAAATGAGGTTTTACACACATAATTGACAGAAATCAGGAAACTGTGTTTGTTTTTTTTTAAACAGAACAGAATTATTGCAATACCAGCATTGAATTTGTGTTTTGTTTTGCTTTTACTGTATTAAAGCCCCCCAAAAGTTATCAAATTTTTGTACTTTGTTAAATGATTAAGCTGCGGACTTTCTCTTCTGAAGACCTGGATGCCCCAGCTTGCATAACTTCTCAGCGGCATGCAAAACCTAGTTTACTAGTAAAGGCTGTAAGAGTCAGAGTTTGTTAGTAAACATGAGTAGAGGAAAAAAAAAATCTCACAGTGCTGCATCTCCACCCAGATCAAAAAGGTTGTACTCCAAGGGAAAACTGTCACTATGGCCAGTTTCTCCATAGTGAGCACACTACAAGCAACAGAACTAGTACACAGACAAATGCCAGGGTCATACATAGGGAGCAGGGATAGGATGTGGCTGGATGGAAGAGTCTGCCTGTGGCAACCACTGCGCAGCAAAATGCAGACTGGCAGTGGTAACTTTCAAGTCTGTAATTCAACCCCAAGCAGAACAGGAGGGCAACACTATTTATTTCCCAGGCCCTGCAGCTTTTCCCAGCCAAATTCTAAATTGCAGCTGCAAGTCACAAAGTCCTTAAAGCTCTCACTCTTGCACTCGCTCTCTCTTAAAAAAAAATCCAGGAAATGTTTCCAAATGAAAGCTGATGTAAGTGAGATCCAGATGGTTCCAACTCTACTGAAAGATTTCTAACAGTAATCATGAGTTAAACAACTGCCTTAAATGATAAGAGGGTTCAAGAAGCAGAGCCATTTTAAAACAAATCAGGAATACCACCTACAATCTACACACTAATTCCTGCAACTGTTCTTCAGATTTTTTAGACCTCTGATATTTCTTGCTGCTTTCCATCCATCTTCCTGAAATGTGATACCCAAAACTAGGGACAGTACTCCAACTGAAGCCTTACCAGTGCCAAGCGGAACAGAAGAATCACCCCCACATCTTAACAGAAACAATCCTGTTTATAGACAGCATTTGCTTTCTCCTCTCACACAGCATGACACTGGTGACTAATACTCAACTTAGTCTGCAGACCTTCTTCCTGCTGTTGAAGTAGGCATTCTTCCTTCTCTCTCTGTGCATTTGATTATTCCTAACTGTAATCTGCATATGTCTGTATTGAAAGTTATCCTGTGTTTTCCAGACCATTTCTTTAATTTGCCAAAATTATTTGAATTGTAATCCTGTCTAGCTATATACTTACAGCCCCTCACCAGATGGTTTTATCTGCAAATTTAACAAGGATATTCATATTTCCTCATCCAACTTATTATGAGAACATTGCGCTAGTACCATATCCAGCACAGACCATGGAAGAATCCCATTTAAGAGTTCTCTCCTATTTAACAAAAAGCTACTATTGTTTACTAATTAAAATGCAATAATACAATGCAGTAAAACCACAAACCCTAGTCTTGCTTCATGTACTTTTTTCCAAAACACATTCCTTATGGTGTCTTAAGAGTATTGTCAAAACACGTCAAAGCCCTTACCTACCCTCTGCCTATCCAAAGTCAAGTTACCTACCCTCTGTGGCTTTTCCCTATCCACAAGGCATGTCATAAGCTATCACAGAAGGAAACAGGTAACTTTAATGCTGTTTGTTCTTCAGAAATCCACGTTGGCTCTTAACTCTATCAAGCATTTACAACTATTTGATTATTTGTTTCAGTATCTTCCTGAAATTGAGGTTAGGCTGACTGGTCCACAATTCCCTCATTCTTCCTTTTCTCATTTTAAAAGGGGGTCACTATGTTTGGAATTTTCCAGTTTTATGGAAACTCTATTGCTATCCACAAAGGAGGAGAAGAAGAATAGCTACTGATTCAAACTGCTTCAGCCAGATCTCGAAGTACTCAAACATTAATTTCACCAAGTCCAGGTGACTTCTTTGTAATCTGATTTATCTGAGCGTTCTCTTTGTAATCCCATTTATATGAGCATTCTCTAACCTTTTATTTCCCTGCTAGGTTCTGAATTCTTGCACATCTGTGCTAATTTTATTTAGCGTCCAACAGTTAAGCCTTTTGGGGAAGACAAAAATAGCATCAAATACCTCAGCTTTCTCAACATTATAATTTTTTCTTCCTGTTGAACAGTAGACCAAATTGCTCCATGTCTCCCTTTTACAACCAGTGTACGCACAATAACTGCATGCCAACTTTTAGTTCGTTATAGCTCAGGTTGCATCTTGGTCCTTCTAATTTTGTCTCCGCATGTGTGTTGGGGTTGGGGTTTTTTTTTTTTGTTCTCAGTAGATTAGCCATTTTGCAATTTCTGTGGACTTCCACCTCATTTTTGAGGTCGAATGGAAGTTCAGGATTTAGCCAAGTTGGTCTGCTAGTACCTTTTTGGCTACTCACTCTGAATGAAGCCATTTGACATCAAGTAGAAAATGAAAGCAAAATGAGCAGTTGACCTGATTCCTAGAAACACTGACACTTCTTTACAATGATGCTGGGTTCAATACATCTTTCATGGGCTGGGAACTAAAGGGCAGGGGCAGAAAAACACTACAACAAATAAGCTAAATAGGTCCTTTTATCTAAAACTAGGCAGGGACAAGCTCTACTTAGTACAGTGAGGACTTTAGACCTGAGAGAGCATCTGTAGCATTTGATAACTGCAAACTAGTTACTGACATTCTGAACTTGCACAGCTTCATGTTGCTGATGAGGCTGTTGTTGAATATTGACACATTGATAAAATGGAGCCTTCAGCGTTGTTCAACAAATTCCTTGACCAAACTGTTCCATTATTGGTGTCACTGACTCCATGTCTTGTCCCAGCAGATACCTCACCCTACTGTCTCTAGTGAAACTGCAGGCCATCTCTTTTCCTTATGACATACTTCTAACCTTAGAATTTTCTGATGCTTGTCACACACCTTAGTCCACCAAGATCCAAATTCAGGACAAGTATGTAACAAAAGCCTGTAAGAAACGTAACCAACTAGTTATGAAAAACTTAAAATGCCACAGGATTATTTGTTCAAACTTACATAATAATCTCGTAGTTGAAGTTTTATGCTTCATAAAACAAAAGATTATCAAGAGAGACACCCAGTTTGGATAGGATGTAGGTAACCACGGAGTGAACAGTAAATGATGCATGAGGTGCAGGATTCTCAATAGGTGTACTGTCACTGCTCACAGGCTGCCTCTTTTTGTCACATTAGCTATTCCTTTCCCCTCCTGATCTCTTGACACATCCATATCCCTGATGGGAGATACACAGCAGCAGGAACAGGGAGAACATGTGTATTCTCATGAGTGTAAGAACTGCAGTAGCAGCACAGGTGCGCTGCCCATCTTGCTCTCTGACCCAGCTTACTGGAGACACCGAGACTCATGATACTGGTACCTTCTCACACTGCTAATCCCTCCAGATTTTGGAAGACCGCATAAAACTTGTCGCAAAGGCAACAAGAAAATTATGGATGTCTGCCCAATCAGTGAAACAACCTCCTTTCATGTACATTCCAGAGCAGAAAAACACTAAACGGAGGTAAAAATACACCAGGATTAGCTTTCCTAAAGGGAACAGGACGCTCCTTTTCCACACTGCTTTTCTACTCTAAGCTGCCCACAGCCCACCCCAGCTCTGCCCCTGGCATTGGGACACTGTCTCATGCAATTGCTGTGCCAGTGTTACCATCATGCCAGTGCCCCAGGCCCGACTTTACACCTCAGCAGCTTTAGTGCTAGGGAACTATGAGCGCAAGATACCATCTTGTACCTTTCCTTCACCTCTTCCTCTTCCCGTTTCCTCCTACGCTCCTCCTCTTCTTGCCATTGTCTTTCCTCTTCCTCTCTTCTGATCTGTTCTTCCTCTTCTTGCCTCCTTCTCTCCTCCACTTCCTGCTTCTGCCTGAGTTCCTGCTGCAGCAGGTGCTGGTAGAGGCTGCGAGCCAGGCGGCCACGCCAGTGCTTCTGCAGGGTGATCGCAGAGGCCTTCAGTCGCAGCAGGCTCTTCTTCCAGAAGTATGCTCGGTAGTTCTTTTGGATTATAACAACACTGGCTAGCACCTTTTGATACTTCTTCCTAAAAACAGAACCAGACACTTAATGCGCCATGAGTAATACACGCTTTGCATTTCTCATGCCCTGGTATATTGACCAACCTTACCATAGCCACAGAAAAATGGATTTGGAAAAATACTGCTCAGAAATGACACAATTTCTGTTCCTCTACTGCCACTACCCATAAATCATATTCTCCTCACTGTTCTCACTCCTCTATCTACCACTGGTGTGTTTCCGTGAGCACCTACTTTCGTGAAGACCCTCAGAGGATGAAGGGCAGATGTTTGGCACATGGAAAGAGAAGGTCCACTGGCCCAAAGTCTCCTTGCATTGCACATACATACATACATTCATTGTGCAATTAGCATAATCACTCAGTGTGGATTTATTATAATAAAAACATACAAACGGCCTTACCATATGAGAACAAAGTCCCATATTGCCCCATCTTTTAAGTGGCCAAAAGCAAACTGCTCCAGGAAAGGCAAAAAGCGGGGCAAAAATAAATCCGGTCACATTAATCTCCTATTGTTTGGGGGAAAACACAGTGACACTACAATATTGATTGCTGAATGTAACATTGTAACAGGCTGCCATAAACATATACATATATTGCACAACATTTTGCTTAAAGAGTAATGATATCAAAATCAACTTTGCAGCACTTCAAAAAACATGGTAGGGCTCCAAAAGAAAAGAATCATCACTCAGTATTTCTGTAGTCTAGTGAAGTTCTAGAAAAGTCAGTTCTTGCATCTGCATTACAGACCATTTTTATCAAGGACCTGAAAAAAAAGTAACCGGTAGAAGTTTGTACATGATACACAAACTGGGAAAATAACAAGAGAGTTACTATTACAGAGTAATCTGGATCAATTTGTAAGCTAGATTCAAGCAAATATTAAACAATCCAAAAGAGCCAAACATAAGGTCTTGTATTGAAGAATCAAAGGCCAAACACACCTGATGTGGGACTGTTAAGAAGGAACAAGTCAAAAAAGGATTTTGGGGCCACAGATCATCAGGTGAAGGCAAACGCCCATCACAATGCTATAGAAAAAAATACTACTGGGATTCTTATACTTGCAAGCAGAAATACTGCGTAGAAGGGGACTGCACTGCTACTTTTATCCTGTGTTCAGTGTTAGCCTCTCCATTTCAAGAACAATGTTAGACCCTCAAGTGATTTCTAAGGAAGCAGGATTGGAACCAGAAATTCTGGCTTATAGAAAGACAGCACATGCTCCATGACCATAAGAAAGAAACGGCTAAGGAAAGGCTTGATCCCACTCAAAGCACCCACATTTTTGGGTGGCATTTCTATTTATCCAACAGGGACATAACAAGATTTAATTGACCTGAAGCTGAAGTCTATTCAGGCTGGAAATAAGCGGACATTTTTTAAAGGAATTAAATATATTTAGACACCTTAATATCTTCCTGTAGGGAAATGATCATTGGTACTATTCAAATCAAAAACTTCTTTAGTCCAAACTAGAATTTGCAGAGGGAAATTCTATGGGGCTGTTAGACAGGATCTTGGGCCAGCAGGCTACAGCAATCCTGTGAAGTCTTAGAGTCCTAGAAAGCACACTGGAAATAGTACAGTATTCTCACATATCCTTCCCACAGACCTTCTGCAACCCCCTGAGGAAAAGACACACCTCAAAATCCCCTTCCTGGCAATCAAATCCCCTTCAAATGGCAACAGGGACCCATGCTGACAGCTTGCCACCTCCCTGCACATCAAATACGTCAGCCTAGTCAAGAAAGTCAGGAGAGGGATGCTAGTAGCAGTAGTGTGCAGAGGTCACGCTCTTTTCCATAAGTATTAAGTCAAAGGGAGGAAGCACAGAGAAAAAGAAGAGGAAAGGGAAGAGGTGATAAGAAGTGGGAGGTTTTAGATGAATTGCTCCTGGGCTGCAGTCCCCTCACCCCTGCTCCCTCTGTCCTCCCTGTGCCCTGCACATGGGGTGTGAACAGCTGCACATGCACTCTCTGCCAAGGCAGATATAAGTGCATCAAAAAGGGCACTCTGACTTTTACAAAATGCATCTGCCAGAAACTCTCTCAAGTGCAACATGTGCCAAGCCCTGCCCAGCTACAGGCTGGCTCTGCCTGCTAATCTGCCAGGCTGAAGTGCCCCCTCATTCCTCATGACCGCAGCCAAGCTTGCAGACGCCCTTCAGCTGGAATGGCTGCACACAGGCCGTGAATTTCATTCCCCTTGTTCAGCCTTCCGATCACCCCCTTGCACCGGCCAAAGAAACTCAACCTGCAGGCCATGCCGAGGAGTTGGGAGACATCCCGACCATATATCACAAGAGAAGGCGGGGTGGCTGCAAGGCTCCAATGCTGCATTTGGAACTTAGTTAATTATCCTGTCGATGAGCTGTAGTTAGCAGTCATGCCTCCAAGGACTAGAGAACACAGGGCTATGGAGTAATTTCCTACTGTCTTCTTCCCTGAGCAATAAGGTCCTGCAGAATCCAGGGACACAGCCAAATTTGTACAGGGATCCTGCAAGCCTGGGAACAGTTACGTGTATTTTAGCTGCTGAAGCTGCTACCTGCAGCTCAGAGTTCCACAGATTAGCTACGAAAAATGGGGTCATTTCAATGGGCTTGATTTTCTTGTCTCACCTTTTAGTGATCAGTCAGAGATACTAGGCTGCAAGGAATGAGAGCAAAGAAAACGTTCTCACCCTTAGGACTGGTTCTCCAGGCTCACAGAACAAGTTCACAAAGGGGGAGAAACCAGTAAAATCCTTCCTGTGGCATATGTACCCTTCTTCGCCAACCTACTTTGCATGAGAGCAAATGAATTTAAATACACTTGTACTTGCAAAACTAACAAAAATGGTATCAAGCTTAAGGCAGCACACACTGGTTCTCCTGACCTCTGCCCAACTCTGCACAGACCCTTCAGCACTTGCCCTGATGAACTCCCTCTTGCTGGACCTTCTCCAATACAGGTGCAGTGCAACTGGAAACTCTTCACAGAAAAGTTTTCCAGTCTCCCTCCCTAGCTATTTCCTCGCTCCCTGCTCTCCTCCCCTGCAAAGTCCAGTTACCTCCAGCTGCTTGTGAGGATTTCCACTCTGGCTGCAGAAGCACAGCTTGTTCTTAAAGATGAGACTCACAAGAGCAACACGTGGGAGGAAGAATTCAGATCTGTGGAGACTGGAGGACCACAAGATTTCTAGCCAAGAGGAACATTACTGCAACACTGTCTCCATCGCAGCCCTGCAGGGCAGCAGCTACCTTCCCAGGAACTCAGAAAAGCAGTAATCCAGTTTGCCTGCAGTGATGTTTCCCAGAAAAATCAATTTTCCTGTGCTAATCCCTACCCCTCTCTCCACATGCTAGACATAAAGTAAAATAGAGCAGAGGCCCTGACACAAAGAATTTGCAGTCTCATGTACAAACAATAGAGCTAGCTCATTTGTCTTCCTAGAGGGAAATAAATAAATGAATAAAAGCCCCTGAGACCAAATGTGTATTTTGCTGATATTCCACGTTGGCGAGGCAGGGTACAACCCTTGCACACATTTCCCAAAGCAAAATGAGCTACCTGGTGTAACTGGAGCTCTAAGAAGAGTGCCTGCTGGAACAGCTCTGCTGGCCAGGGATTTCACCTCCTCACACCCCTGACTGACAGGTGTCTGGAGCAGAGACCAGCCAGGACAGAGCATCTTACTGGGATTAAGTGTGCATGCCACAGCCATTAAGGAGTCAGCTGTTACACTGACTGCGAGGGGCAGACGAGGGGCGGTTTGTCTGCAGTTGGTTCTCCCAACCCTCCTCTGGTCAGGTGCAGAAGGGAGCGGCAGGAGGAGATTACTGGTGCAAAGCTGGCCAAAAACCAATTCTGAAGAGTTAATTAAAAGGAGACGGAGATCACGAGGCAAACAGGCAGGGCGAGGAAAGAGTGTGAGCAAAGGCAGAGCTGCAAGTGAGAAAGAAGCGACTTGCAGGGGGAGCAGAGAACAGAGTTGACAGGCATAAGGAAAAGGAGGGGACCCAAAGCGTAGGTGGGGCCCAGCCAGGAGAGCCCTGAAGGCAAGGAAAAGGTGTCATCGGAGGCAAGCAGTGGGTACAGAGGTCCCCGCAGAAGCCTGCCGAGCAGCTTTGAGGGAGGGTGCAACCGTGCACAGAATTGAAGAAGAGGTGGCAAAGGCGCAGAAAGGTATCAGCAGAACTGATGCCGGCAGGGAGGGCAGATATATTCTTTCTCCTTGGCACAGAGGAGGGGAAGAAGGGAGGGATGCGAGGGGACGAGCGAGCGAAGCAGAGGGTCGGGGCAACCCAGGCACACGAGCACAGGGATGGTGGGGCAGCCCCCAGCACTGACCTTGCCATGTAGCCCAAGACGTGGGCCCGGATGACTATAGCTGCTTTCCTCAACTCCTCTTCCCGATCCTTCTCCAGCTTCTGCTCAAGAGCCTCCTTCAGGAAAACCTGACGCCACGGGGAGGAGTTTCAATAAACACAAAGAGAGGAAAGAAGTCAGTCCCCGGGAGAGCCGGGAGGTTTCATCCCCGGGTGACCAGCGCGGAGCGCGCTCGGTGTCCGGGCGCCCGCGCCGGCCTCGGCGCCTCGCCCCGGGGGGGCCGTGCTCGGAGCACCGGGAAAAAGTTTTGCAGCGACAGGAGCCAAACTCTGCGCCCAACCCCCGCCTCCCTCACTCTGTGGTCAAGACTTAAAAGAGAGGGAGGGAGGGAGCAGAGGAAGGAGGGAAAGAGGAGGGAGGAGGAGGAGAGCCTGTGCTTGCGCCTGTGATTAACCCTTTCCCAGCCGACAGCTTTCCCCGCACAAGCCAGTACCTCCCTGCAGCAGGCACCGATACCTGCTGGCGTGATTAAATACTTTGCAAAGAAACTCCTCCGCGTTTCAAGGAAAGGGAGGAGCGTTTACGTTTCTAGACTCCAGGAAGCAATCTTAACAGCAATCCTAATAATGGAAGACAGTTGGAAAGCTAAAAGCCCTGTTGAGGTGCAAAGCTGAGCCTACCTGCAGTCCGCCGGAGCTGAAGCCCTCCACCAACCTCCAGAAACTCTGAGGTGGAGATGCTGCTGTGCTAAAGAGGTTCAGGTAGTGCAGCATGCACTAGGGGGAACTGAGCCCCGATGGGAGAGGTCTCCAAGTATTACTGGTTGCACTTCAGTGTCCAGCATTTTAATTCTCAAGCATCTCCCATCACCTATATTTCAAACCTCTGTTCAGTGCTAAACGCTTGTGTGAGGGATGACGGTGCTATCTTAAGAGACGAAAAAGGACTGAGATACAAGCAAGATAAGGGCATGTTTACAGGAATTGTGCTGACATATCTGAGCTACTTTAAGTCAGCTGGCTTGCATTATGTTAGCACAGGGTTCGGCACAAACTGCTGAAATAAATGCTTTGCTTTTTGAGATGGACTGCAGCATGTATGGAGCTCCACGGCGCGGCTAGCGGTACCCACCCTAGAGTAAGTTGGCTAAGGTATGTCCATACAAGCTGCAGTCCCAGCAGCAACTGCCATATGGCCGTGCTCGTGTGACCTGCTGCCTGACATTGGCTAAATCACTGCCAGGGCCAGCAGCAGAATGGACTACACTAGGAAAGTGCTGCCCTACTTGTTAAAGCACTGCCATGAACACAGGCTGTGAGCTGACACTCACCAATCTGCAGAACTACATTAATCAGTAAAAATTCCTTACAAATTTATTGGATCCATGCAGCTATGCTGAGAGTCCAGAGGGATGTTCAGAGATTTGAACAGTCATTTAGTCCACTGTTCTGCACAAACTCTCCCTCTCCCCACTTACCTCCCCTTATGTCTCCGTATATCTTCCCTTCCATCACTGCTTTTGGCCTCATCATTTATTCAGGCTCTTTTTTCCCCCTGCAATGACCACCATGTACTGAAACTTCTCCTGGAGTTAGTACCCATAGCCAGTGGCTTCCCTGGACTCGAACTTCTCCTGGGGAGCCATTTCCATTAAGATGGCCTTAAGAAATGAGCTGTTTTGGAATGACTAAGTAACCGTGGGTAGCCTTAAGAGAAGGTTCATTATCAAGGTACTGCCAACCATGAAGCTGGCATCCTTCCCTGCAAGTTGTACATCCACTCCGTCTGTCAACTCAACAATCTTTTAAAGACTTTTTTGAGGCAGGGATTGCTCTTTCCATTACATTCCAGAACCAAGCAGCAGTCACCCATTTCAAGAATGCAACCAGCAAAACACTGTCTCAGTCCATTATCTTCAACAAATTGCAAATATTCAGTCCATCAGTATTTCCCTAGCAAGCACAGTAAGGAGTGGGAAAAACCCCTAACTTCAGGGCATGCAGAGTTCAACAAGACCCAACCCTAATCCTATAGGGTTTTCTATATATGCTTGAGAGTGAAAGGTTAATCTCAAATAACAATATCTAGTTATAAGATATTAGCATTTTGAGGGGGTTTTTAGACTCCTGTAGATGACAAGGAAGAGTAAAATGCATTCAAATCCACAAATATTTTTGATGCCTTGTGGAAATAACTTGGAAGATGGCTGTTTCTTTGTCATAATTCATAGTCACTTTCTGAAAACATGACATCGCTTTCATCTGAGGAAGGAATGATTGAACAAAACATACGAGGTAACTTCTACCATATCTGCACATATTAGGCACTGGCCAAGTTTTAAACCACAGTGCAGCACCACAGTGTTCCTCACACAACTTCAATGCACCATCAGTGCAACAGTGAACACCTTAAGGTTATGTGTAGATCAGCAGACACAAATGTAACTGTGTGTGCACCCATGTGTACCTAAGTGGGATCATATGATTCTTGGGGACAACAGAAAAGCAGGAAGTGGGTCACTGTGACCTGGATGCCAAATAGTCTACAGAAACCTCCTCCTTCAAACAGGCCCTGCAAAACAGCAGGTTGAAATGTGGAAATGAATGCTTTCAAACAGCAAGGATTACCATGTTCAACAGCCGTAGGAAATCTGTGTTGTGGGTATGGGCAAGTATGGTAGAAGGTCCAGGCGCACTGAAGAAAGGGGCACAGAAGCTGCTGCTCCATCCCAGCACATCCTCAGTGAAGACAACGGCACCTTAGCACAAGTTCTTCCATCGTCGCACTGCCTGTTTGCATTCAAGCCCTCATCTCTGCCATGCCACCAGATAAAACCTGCCTTGTATACATTAATACCTCTTATAAACATTAGTTTGACAATTGCCTGCACAGCAGCTGCTCTATTCTTAATGAAAAACACAAAGATCATCCTGCCCTTCCTCCTCTATTTCCTTTCCCAAGCTTCACAATCCACTGCACTAATTCACAGACTCTTTTCCTTCCTCCTCCAAACAATTGCTAGGGATATAATTATCCTTCCATTCATTTTGCAGGAAGTATTCCCCCTTCTATAAGCCTTGCTCTTCACCCACCCCTTATACTTCTTCCTAGGTTACATCCCCATTGGCCTGTCACACCTCTTTCAGTAGCTAATCCTGACTCCATAAGCCAAGGTTAGTTCTGGGAATTGCTACCTGGGTACCCAGAGCTGCACCTGTAGCAGCAAAAGTGGCAGCAAGGGCACACAGGGGACTTCCTCTCCAGGACAATGACCTACACTCTGTGCCCTTTAGCTGGTAGCTTTACTTCATCCTTACCTGAAAGCCTCTGGAAAAATTAGGGCTCTTTTCTTCATCAGCCCAAGTATTACAGGCCTGTGTTACCTAGCACCAGCTAAAATGTGAACGCAGACAAAGCACTCTGTAATCCAAACCCAAGACACAACAGCTGCACCACTGCTCTGCACGGCCTCACCTTGGCATCTGCTTTCCCGGGGCAGGCTTTCTGGAGGCACTGTCACAAAGTGGAGTTGCAAGAGGCGTCTCCAAGAGAGCAATAAAATGGCTTTGCCACCATCTGAGCATGGGAAAGAACGTCAAGCAACTCATCTGAAGAATGAAATGGCAGGGCAATGGCGACAGCACCTTAGAGCAGCCACGGGCTTGCCAGCCATTCAGGATGGCAGCAAGGGTGGAAAAGGCCAGGACAGCCTTGGAGTGATATATTCTCTAGAATAAATAGAACTGCTGCCCTCTACCAGGATACACATCTCTAATCCAAACCTTCCCGAATATCAAATAACTTCTACAACCAAACAAGATGCTCAACTGCTTCCCAACTTCTTTCAGTTTTCCTTCTCAGTCATAAAGAAATAAGGAGATACAAAGACTGCCATTCTTAATCATTTCTTTCTTCCCACAATCTTCAGACACAACAGCAACCAGTGCCCTAGCAGAGAGACTGCTGTTTACCAACATGCCACATACGGCTCTTCAGCCAAGTTTTAGTTTATAGGACACAATTGTTCAAAAAAATTACATTAGAGTACATCCAGTGTTTTGGCAAAATATGACACATTTTTTTTGCCACAATTTACCACCTATATTGTTTTTCAAAAAGAATTTGTTTGAGCAGGTCAAGGAGTGAGTGAAACCAGACAGATGGACTCAGTCCTTCAGTATGCACAACGGGGACTGAAGAGAAAGGGATCCTATTGCTGCCAGGGGCTCAAAGCAGCCTGGATTTCCTGCTTGTCGTCAGTCTGTTGTAGTCCCTGGACTCCAGCGATATAGCTTATAACCTTTTATACTCTAAAAGGTGAGTATGTGCATGTGAGTTTGGTCCTCACATGCATTTCCCTGCTGCCCTTGCTGTAGCCCAGCAATCTTCCATCTCTTGTCATGCTAGGAAAAAAGTTCAAACTCCATGTTTACCAGCTCTAACCACCACTTGCTAAAGCTTCCCAGGCACAAGCAGCTCTGCAACACACACACACTCCACACAGGCTTTAATACTAAAATGCTGTGAGACTGGCAGCCACCCAAGTAGTGTGGGTTATCTAGGGACAATAATGACTGAAATGGTTCCTGGTTTGCAGGGACCAGTGAGGAGACACCAGATTCCCAAATCAAAGATGGGGAACACTTTAATCACAGAGCAGAAATATGTGCTGAGTGTGCTAAAGTGATAAAAACTTCTTTCCTGAACATCAGCGGAGGCATGTGAAGGAAGGCCTTAGAAACTTCAGGTGAATACATCTTCTTTCCACAGCAATGGCCAGTGGTTTCCTTGGTTCTTACACAGAGTTCAGAGCCCAGACTACCAACTGGGCTACCACCACTCCTCTAAGAAGGGGAGTGAGGGATCTTGCTCTCCTAAGAAACATTACAGTCTATCCACTCATTAAGAAATGATTGCTCAAAGCAACAAATATCATTATCTGATCTCCTGGACAAATGAAATGTGAGTATTCCCTAGAATCACTTTTGGTTCCATTGTGACCTTGGAAATATTCTGAACTACTTTTTTGAAGGCTTAAGGGCAAAAAAGCAAGAAAAGTTGCTTTGATGGACTACCATCTGCTCTGGATATGGACTGCATACCCACTACTTAGAAATGCTGTCTGCACTGGACACCATCCATCTTGGAATATTCTTTGAAGAATTTACTGGAGTATGTGGAAAGCTGTAATAAGAGACAGTTTCCCCCTCCCAGATTTCTATAGCAATTTACCTCACAACACTCGCATCTATGTCTGTGTGAAGCTGTCTCAAAGCTTGAAAAAATTCAGACTGAAACACCCAGCTCCCTCCCCATTAAATGAAAGATAATGGTACATTTCCAGCTGGATGTCTGGAGGAAAAAAACAAAACAAAACCCCCAAAATCCTGACAATACCAGGCAAGAGAGAAGTGTTAAACATTCACCAAAACAGAAGCAAATTCTGAATTATGCAAGTGGGGAGAAGCATTTGGATACCTTTTCTTAAAAAATGTATGCTAGCATCTGGGCTAACTGCACAAACCATCAGCTGAGCTTCCAGAGCAGAAAGCTGTCACACATCTGGTGATCTAGCTACGTATTCACAGTTTAGATACATACCAAGCAGCAGCTCACTGCCTCCTGCAGGAATTTTGGTTACTCAAGCAGAGTGAAGTATTTGGCACAAGAGACAAGAGTTAATGGCACACATTGCAATTGCATACAATGACACCCATGCTTGTTCTCCTTGGATCCTTAAATTGGATCCGACACAACAAAATCAATCTGGCTTGGTCAACGAGAAGGAGTTCAGACAAAATCAAAAAGCCTTCTACATCTGTAGGTACATAATATGGGAAATATTTGAGATGCTACAGGTCAGTGGCATAGTCCAATGTATTAAAAGGGCCATCACAACTTTGCCCTTCCTAGTGGCTTGAATCTCACCAGATGCAATTGCATCACCTTGCAGCTGGAACAAAGCCATACCCCTGCCCCAAACTGATGAAGTACCTTGGTTTTACCCAACTGCCATTCTTTCTTGCTGCTGTCATAGGTCTGAAGAAAGCCTGCACATACAGCTTTGCTGTTGTCTGAGAAACTTGGCCCCTTCACAAGCATCTTGTACCTAAGAACAAAACAAAATCTCGTGAGATTATGTATGACAGTAACCTGCCCCAATCTTTTAACTCTAATTATCCTCCTCCCATTAGTCTTTCTTCCTCTGGGACCTCCCTTCTTCGTGTTTGCCTTCCAATTTGGAAATTTCCATCCCCTAACCTTTATCTGTTCCTACCACACTGGCAATTATTGTTGCAATCCCAGTAATAAAATACAAACTCAACAGTATTTTTCAGTAAAGAACAACTGTCTGTCTGAAACGTGCTTTCATCAGACACAAGTTACTTTGTTCAGTATAGGGGTGGCATTTAATGCTCCAAGAGACAAAAGAAGCAATGTTCAATGCTCCATTCTAGCCTTAAACGTCAAGAAATCCTTTTGATGCAGCTAATTAAAAGAAATAATCAGTCTTTCCAATATTAATCATCCACTATACTGTCCATTAAAGTTTGCTTCAGCCTGCCAGATTAAAGGTTTCAAGTATGATATTTTCTTCTTACATATTATGACCAGCTGGGTTTCACAGCATCACACAAGCGAATCTATGGCAAAGCTACAGAAAAAAAAAAAAATTAAAAATGGACCATCTGGCTATTTTTCCATTCTGACTTTTACACTAAAGGCAAGTCTCCAAAAGGTCTTCCAAATCAGTCTATGATATGGGCAATTAGGGCACCGTTAGAAAAACATCCCACAAATGATCCATATCAGTAACAGCAGTTATAGAGGAAACAAATATATAGAATTGTATACCTTGGGGCTGTTACAGCATGTGGTACAATGATAGCAATTACCTGCTGAGAAAGTCCTGGAAAAGGCGCCGTATAGGGAAACCTGCTCTCCGAACCTTCACTGTCTCCAGCATCCCTGAATAGCGGAGCTGATTTAGCACCACATCTGGACTGAAGAGGTGCGGCGCCTAAATAATGATCCAGATTAAAAAACAAATAAGAGAGACAGAATAAGTGCTGATCTTGATGTTACTTCCTTGCTGACTTGAACAGCGACTGTTTCTCTGAGCACAGACAGTCACAGGTTGTATATCCGCTTCTCTGTAGAAAGTCAACCCTGCATATTTGGGCATGCCAGGTGAAAAGGGGGAAGTTTGGGTCAAGGGGAAAGCAGTGTCACAACACTGCATGGTGCAGAGAAAGGCACGAAAGGGATTTGGGCAGATCCTGAAAAAAAGCAGTCTGCAGACTGCTGCCATAGTCAGATCATGGCAGTAAAGCAATGATATAATGCATTAACACATACAAAATGCAGAATGTTGACTCGGTTCTCTTTGCAGTCTCTCTCCAGTCAAACTGGAGACAAACTGCAGAATTCTTTTCTGGCATAAAACCCCCAGCAGGCTTTCCTTTGCCATATCATACCCAATTTCAAAACACACGAAGAAAACGATCAGTTCAGAGCTCCCCACCCAATCTAGTTAGCAGCATATCCTCCCGTCACAGTTCACAATACAAGCGAGAGCCAGCCTGTCTCTAAGCACTGTGACTTGCTCATAAAGCGTCCACCTCCTCTGTCTCAGAGCCAGGGATCTGCAGGAGATGCTTCCTACCGCACAAGCCCTGCATTCCAGAACAAATTGTCTACAGGCACCACAAACAGGAGTGATTGCTTCTTCTACCACAGCTCTGGGCTCTGCACAAGCCTGGTTCATCTTCCAGGCTTCATAAGCACCGAAAGAGGTGGGAATGGCTATATCATATCATACTCAGCGTGCAGTCTTTTCATCTCATTACCAGAAGGAAGGTGTATTTTTCCTAAACTATGAAAAAAACTAGAAGGAAAAAAGGAAGGTGAGGAGGAACTGCTCTTATCCTCAGTTTGGACCCTGATAGAGGCACCTGTCAGGTGTTTGTGCAAGTGAGTGCTCATGAAGACCTGTCGCATGCATACATTTTGCTGGAAGACAGACTTGCCTTTTCTGTATTTGGTTTGATGCAGCGGATGAAGAATGGGTTAGAAGTACTAAGCGTGGCCATCAGGGAATGGAGCGAATCCTAAAAAGCAGCAAGACAAAACCCAAAGGATCAGTCACTACAGGAGGGAAAGAGGCTACATTTGATGCAATAGGGTCTTCATGCAGCCCTCCCATTCCTAATGTCCTTTGACTCTGCCTACCAAAACTTCAATAACGCAGGAGATCCTTCCTGTCCAAAACATACCCACACAGTTAGTTTACTCTAACACTGTTTACGTGACCATCCTTGTTCTCAGAGCTGTATAATTGATGTTATTTTTACAAGTGTCTCAAACTTTAAATACAGGAAGCTAAAACTGTGAAACTTACAGAAGGTTTGCAGACAATCTAAGGGGGTGAGATTCATACCTGCAAGGTCCCCCCAATAAGGTTTTATTGGAATTGCCACTATACCTGCAAAAGATGTGGCCTAAAAGGACATACACTTAGCTAAAACACCAAACCAACACGAAAGATCAAAGAACCTCAAGAACCTCATATACTTAGCAAAGTATTCTTTTCCTCTGCCACCCTGCTCAGGCTTAGCATCTCACATTTTACACCAGACAGAAATCCTTGGGGCAGTGACACTTTTTTTAGCGCTACAAAATTCCTGCACATTTTCAGTGCTGGACACAAAACAAGGATGAATGACTCCTCTTGGCTGCAGGCCTTGCTTTAGCCATCTGCTCCTCCCCAGAAGCCTGCTGCTCTCTTGGAAAACATCCTACCCTGAACTGGGAACTGACAGTTGGTCTGCGCCTCTGAGTGCCCATCTTCAGCGTCTCTTCACTGCAGCGGCTGCAGACTCTTTCAAAAAGGTCATAGATGAAGTCCAGCCTAAGGGAGAAGAAAAGAATTAAAGAAGATGCAAGACACCCACCACCTGTGAGATGATGGCTCTCATTCTCAGCTACTGCCCTGTCCCAGTGTGAAACACCTCATTTTTATTCCTGCTGTGCCACAGAGTAGCTGCAGGAGGCAGTTCAGCTGGGCACTTCAGTGAGGAAATTAATACTTTCCATGTGGCTGCCCAGACTCTGTGGGCTGCCCTGTATGCCACACTCGGCTGCAAAGCCAGAAACCCCATCTCACGCTGTCAAGCAGGATATTACACAAAGGAAGATCTCCATTCTGCACTGGCTAGGACACCTCTCTTGAGCTATATGCCCCCAGGCGAAACTACCTTGAAGGTACTCCAGCTAGACTGTGCTGTCACACCCCTCCCCACCTAGCTCCCATGACATGCTCATGCAATTGCAACCACAGCTCTTCTGTGCCCAGAGGACTTCTAGAGCTACCCTCAGTGTGGGTCAGCTCTGGGGAATCTTCCACCATTTTGCCACTCCTTACATACACAGTGGTGCTGGTTCTTACGAAGTTGCACAAAGTTCTCCAGCACTGCTTCTGCCAGTTTATTGTTATGACTGCTTCCAGCAGAATTTCCCTTTCTGGCTTGTTGAAAAACCCTGAGTCTTTCTATTATGCTGGACAATGATGACCACAATTCTGGCCTCAAGCCCTGTGGAAAATACTCCCCAGATGCCACTGTCCAAGTAAGGCAGCTACAAGCAGCTCATACTCTCAGCAACCTCAGGTTGTTTCAAGGCTGCTCACAGCGCAAACTCCGCAGCAGGCTTCAGAGAAGATGCCATTCTGAAACAGTCTTATCAGGCTGGAGCCCAAAGGCAATATGTGGACTGTGGTAAGAGGCATGTGGTAGAGTTGCTACTCAAAAACTTCTAGGGTCCGCCGTTATTAAATGCTGCTCTCCTCCTACTAGGCCCCACCTCTGTCTTCCAGACCTTGCTCAAAGTCAAAGTCAGCTCATTTCTCTAGGGTCATGTTGCAGCACTGGGATATAATATTAGGGGCCATGCCCAGTCCTACAGCAAGGGCCTAGTCTGGCTCAGGATAAGGATGGAAGCTCTCCGCTAACAAGCTGGCTGAAAAATAAGAGGCCTCTGTACAAAGGCTGGCATTTCACAGCATGGCGAAGAGCCTTGACTCATTCAGGGGCAAATTTGCCATTGTTGGGACAGGGAGGTAAGAGGAAGAAGAGGAAAGGGAGAAGAGAGGAGGGAGAAAACCAGCATTGCCTGGAGGGATTTCTGTCATGCTTTTATAGCTCTTTTCAAAACTGGGACAACAAGAGGACTGATTAAATGTGTGCGTCATCTGACATCTCCAGCTCTCCTTTCTTTTGCCAGGACACTTAAGCACAAAGAGAAGAATGATAAAGAATGATGCCTGATGCTCACACAGAAGCAATTGCTTTCCTTGGTCTGGTTATTACATGAATGTGGCTTAGTCCGGCCCAACAGATGTGGCCTCCTCACAAGCATAAGGGGGGCATACCTGCTGTCTTTCAGCATGTTTAAAATGTCATCTCGAAAGGTGTCTCTGTTCTTCTCCAGAAAGCCTCTCACATCATATAGTACCTGCAACGCAGACAGAGCCACTAGAACGGTGCTGTACAAATCATTAATCACGTCTACATTAACATGCCAATGTACAAGACATCCAGCAGAGCTACACAGTAACACTGCAGGCATGTGCCAAGATTTGAATTTTTGGGGTCAAAGAGCTCCAGAGCTCTGCAGTTACCAGCAAGAAAGTGGCTTTTAGCCATCAATTAAAAAAAAAAAAACAAAACAGAAACAAAACTACAAAAACCCCTCAAAAACAGGAGCTAAGTGAAACAGCTGCAGAGATTTGCCTGGGGTGTGGGGGGGTGTGGGGAAATCCTCTGCAAGGTGTGAGGTACTCCATTCACTTCAGGAAATACTAACTATGCTACCCAGTGCCCTGACCTCCCAACCACTAGTGCTCAGCAGATATGATTCTAGAAGGAGGTTAGCCCTTCTTTAGTGTGCAAGTGCCCTCCGTTGACACACCTCCATCTGCTCCGTATCTCTCCATAACAAAGAGCAGCATTTAACCTTGAAGGCTTGGAGACCTTTTCCTTTTTGCAACAGCTATTTTGCCTTTTCTCCTCCTCCCCAAAAGTCAAATTTTCCTTCTGACTTTTACTTTGGGTTTGTTTGTGAATGTCCAAGAAAAGACAACATGAATAACAGAAATAAGGAGGAGTTTATCCCCCAACCCAAAAGTTACCTGAGAAACTCAAACAAATGTCCAAGCTGGAGAATATAGTAATGGAGAATGACATGGTATGTTAAGCCCATCACACTCCCTGTGCTCTGGTACGGGGCACTAACTATGCAGAAACACACAGCTCTGAGAGATATTCTTGATATTCTTGGAATCTAAAATCCAGGACCTCAAGCCCAAGATACACCAAGCAACTCACAGATACACCATGAACACCTACCTCCCCAGCATAATGTCTTATGCCAAACTGATGGTCTGTTACCCGAGGCTTCACATAGTAGTGGTTGCTCTAAAATGAAAGAAAAAGAAGACTTCTTATAATGCCAGTGTACGAACAAATAGGCTTAGTCAGGAACTCTGCCATGACTATGACAATGCTGGGATGGGCAACGACCTTAGCTGCTGCAGAGCCCGACCACATCTGCAGCAGCTATCTGCAGCTACATTACAAATATGTTATTCCAGTAAGATGGAAAAATCCAGCCCTTCAAGGCATTCCTCATGTCAGCAAGGGCTTGCAGAATCAAGGTTGGGCAGGCATGCCATGGATGAAATGTTAATTCTTGCGTGTCTGACACCTGAGGAGACTGGGCTCCACACAAACCACGTGGTGCAGGACACAGGATCAGGATGCAGGGAAGATGGCAGCTTTGCAGAACACCCACGCATCTTTTCTTTGTCAAAGGAAATGTCATACCAATCTCCTGTCTTCCTTTATATTTCATCCTTTTTTGCACCTCTCTTCCCCTTTTTTCAATATGCATTTTTCCTTTCTCTTACTAGCTGTTCTACACTCTCATTTTTCCCCTCCTTTCTTTGTTCTGTCAAAACCATTAACTATGTAAGAACAGCCATGCTGCTTGAGACCAATGGTCCATCCAGCTGAGCATTCTGCCTCCAGCAGTGGCTATGTAGGGCAGAATAAGAACAAGACAAGTAAATGATACTTTCATCCTAATACTCTCTCAAACTCCAATTACTTTCGTGAGGTCTGCCTAATTAGTAACCCCAAGTGGATTTCTCTTTGAAATACTTGCCCATTCCACACCTGAACCCATGCAGACTTCTTGCATCCAGACTGTCCTTTCACAGGGAGCTCTCAACCAACCGCACAGGGAACTACAGCTGGTTGGTTTTCAGCCTGGCTCCCATTAGTGCCATTTGTCTTCTATGGGCCATACGTGACTTTTAAACCCATCGCATCCCCCCCAAGTCATCTTTTCTCCACGCTGCAGGGTCCCTTCAACATAGTTTTCCACAACACGGAAGCTGTCCCAGACCTGTTGTTTACCAGATCTGATAAAACCCCTTCTTGAGTGGAGGGGCCCAGTGGTGTACGCTGCTCAAAGTGCAGGTGATCCATGCATTATACAGTGCCATAACAATGTTTTCTGCTTTTATTCTGTTTCTTTCCTAGGAATTTCTAATACTCGATCTGGTTTTTTTATTACTACTGAGCACTGTGCTGATGTTTCCATGGAACTACCCATCACAGCCTCTGTCTGGGTCTTGCTCCTGAAGAGCAGCAATCAGCTCAGGGCCCATCATTTCAGATGTGAAACCGGGACTGTTTTCTTCAGACACACCATTTTACATTTATCTACACTGCTTTTCATCTTCATTTTACAGCCCAATCAGTCTCATAAGGCCCCTCTCAGTCCAGCCTTGCCCCGTGAATTGTCAGAAAACTGCCACCTCAGTGCTCATATGAGAGTCTTACAGGCCTCCTTCCACTGAAGTAACGGGCCATTTACATTCTGTGAATTTACCCCAATAGCGAAATAAGGATTACAGGCCTATAATTTCCTGGAATACTTTCTAAAAATTAAAATAATTTCCTGCCTTCTCAGAGACAAGTACTAAGAAAATTTTAAGTAAGAAAGATGTTGCACAATACTGTTAGTAATTCAGCTCTTTCACCTTCAAGTTCTCTTAGCGGTATTGGGTGGATGGCTTCTGATCCTGATAATTTGTTAGTGCTATTGAGAACTTTTTCATTGCCTTCTTCCCTTTTCATATTGACCCCATTTCTTTGCTCTTCCCTTTCCCCAATCCAGTCATCTCTTTCCAGCCACAGACTTCCCTCTCTTCCACTCCAAACATGACTGTTACCGACTCTCTCATGTGCATTGGGACCCTCCTCTCCCCTCCCTCTCTACCAAGCCCTTATATTTCATTCATGCCTACAACACTTCTGGTTCCTTCTCCCATCTCCCCTATTGCTCCTCTCCCCAGTTGTATCTGAGGTCATATTCCCTCAAATCCCAGCTCTGTGCTTTTCCTCCTTAAGCCTATTGCAATCCACAGAAAACACAGAGAAGAGGGCTTGTTCTCTTATCGTGTCCTTCAGGCTTTCTAGCAACGCTGGCTGGATGCCTTCCAGTGCTCTTCCAGCCAGCACTAAAGACTTTAACTGGTACAAAAACCGCTTTCACCTTTAAAAAATGCAAACCCTAGAGCACTATCTACTTCATCATTCCTCCCTCCACTGCAAGTCCTCGGCCTCTTCCATCTTTTGTAAGTTCCCTAGGGTTCCACGTTAACTGCTATCCCCTCAAAGCAGACAGGTGACACTATGAAGAGCTTAATGAAAAGGCTACTCGATGCACAGAAATCACCAAATATAGCAACCAAAATGTTGTGGGGCACAAGGGAATGCAAAATAATGCTGACAGTCTCATGCTGCTGTACAATAAACCACAGGTACCTTCTTACCAAGGGAACTGCATTCTGGTCTGATTATTTATCTCAGAAGAGAATAGAGAAAAGATGTAGAGGAATTCAGAGATAAACAGCAGAAAGAAAGAGGAGCTTTGAAATTTCTCCATTTGGAGACAAACTGAAGAGTTTGGGACAGTTCAGAAAGAAAATTCAAAAGAAGCTATGTATTAAAAATATTCGTAAGTTCTATATTAAAAGTTAACAAAATACCAACAACAATAAAAAATAAAAAAGGTAAATCGAGCATTCTCATATACCTTGACCTGTAATACAAGGGAAAGCCACAGCGGACTAAAATGAATGCATCAATTTAAGCCTAAAGAAAGGAAATATTTCCCCAAAACTATGCGTAAGTAGCCAACCAGACGTCATTGCTATTGTATCCAATTTGTAGTCATGAGTATTACTAGCAGAGTTAGATGCAAATATGAAAAATTAGAATATCTGCATCTATGCTAATTAAAAAAAAAAGTCAGACAAAGTATACAAATTTGTATGTTTTCAGGCTTGCATGAAGCCTGAATTAGAGGACTAGGAAACATATTAGCTGACAATGTTCTTACTAAAGTAGTAAACTATTCCATAAGTCCCTGCTACAGGTTTTAATTTGCTTTGTTTTCAGTCTGTTTACTGTTAAGATGACCAGTGTTGGCTGTACCAGAGACAGGGTAAGAGATTGTTACAGTGATCTCACTGTGGTTTCTGTGTCCCCAGGATAACTTTCTGACGTGCATGAAAAAGCCCTTCTACTCCTGTGTCCAGCATACAAGAAAGAGGAGGAAAGAATTTAATTAATTAGGAACAATAAGAGAGCTTTCATTAAAAGTCAGGAGGCAAAAGCCATCCTCAGCCCCAGGAGACAGAGATTTGACGTGCTCTGGAGCAGATTCCTGTGAGTCAGCTGGCAGGAGAAACCCATGCACACTGTGCAGCCGCATCCTGTGCCTGGGGTGCTGCCTCGCGTCCTGTCGCAGACCAACAGAACCTGACCTCCATCCCATGCAACAAATTCAAATCTCCTCTACCCACAGCCTGTGGAATGCACACTCCCTCTCTCTATGTGCACAAGAGACCATTTTCAGGTTTCTTCACATATTACTTTTGTTCAGTACACCTTTATTAAACACTTACAGGTTCGGGCCTAAGGCCTTTTAAACCTCCTGCATAAAGCACATATTTTACATCAACAAAACCTTCACTTTCGGTTTTGAAATGCTGATGGGGCTAACATACTGATCGTTTGCCTGCCAGGTTATTTTCTTACTTACCATATGCTGGCTGTGAAGTTTTTCCAGAAGGGTGTTGTCTGTGCCTTTGGGGAATCGACTCTCTTCATTCACCAAAGCCAGTAGACCCAGTTTCTACAGCCAAACAAGAGACGGGCTTTTACAGTCAGCAAAAGCTCTAACTACATAGCACCAAGCCAAGAACTGGAGATCTGGACAGCACATTGAGCAATTACCCCTGAGTTATACCCAGCAAAGCTTGAGCTGAAAGCAGAATTCTGGCCAGTCAATGCATTCAGCAAGCAGAACGTAAGTGGGGATAATTTATAAAAAATTCACATTAAGGTTTTACTTAAACTCTGCTCCCTGTCTAAAACTATGACACCCTCCCTAAGCTCACTCTCAACAATGAGCAGAGATCTGCTTTCTTTGAGCCGGGACTGTGGCTAGAACAGCTTATACTTTTGCCAGGTCACGATGGGAAGAGGATCTCAACAACTACCTGTTTTTAAAACCAGGAAACCCCAGGGAAGGTCAAGACAATCAGCAGTCCCCGCTGTGATCCCTGGAAACTGTCATAGATAACTGCTCACCTTCTCGATAAGGTCCAGGCACTCTGCATTATCCATCCAGTCAATGGCTTCCCAGTTTATCCCTTCCCTGACAGTCAAGAACAAAAGAAGAAAGATGTGAAATGCAAGATCCAATGCCCTGAGATGCAGGAGAACAGAAGTAGCTGAGCACAGCAGCTGTCCCAGGACTCAAGACGATTTGCAGGAATTAGGCTTTGCCATGGCTGAGGAAAAAGAATAGGACACACAATGCACTGCTAACACAGGGAGATGGAAGTAGGAGACAGCCTTTCTTATCCATCCCAGTGATTTGGACTGATGCTCATCTCGTAGTCATTGAGCAAATTCCACACCGAGCATTAGAATTGTAGTTGCTCTCAGTTGCTCTTTCAGGAATGATAACTATCAGCCCAAGTGGTGGTGACGATGGACAGTTTGCTACACAGCTTCAAGAGTTAACTGCTGACTCACCAATCTGGAAAGCTGGCCTGAAGTACATCTGCCAGAAGACTGAACCACAAATTCATAGGTCCACCAGAAGAAGAGACAGGAGCAACTTTTCAGGGAGAGTTTTGAAGAGGATGACACAGATAAGCTTTGGCCTGACATGCAGGGGACCTACAGGGTGGCCCTGCATCTTTCAGAATGGGAGCTGATGTAAGTACAGCAGTGCGATAAGCATGCTTTGAAAATTATCCATGAAATACTGTAAATCTGTGCTGAATGTGTTTTCCCCACTCTTACCACCTTCTTACACTCCCGTAATACTGGCCATTTCTGTTTTCAGAATTCAGAGAAGCCTGGGAATAACTCTTGCTCAGGAATCCAAGGAAGACTACAGGCTATGTGTGAAGCTACTTACTGACATTCTGATACAGACACCTTTCAGGTGAAGGCTAGCATTTTGAAGATAGTGAAGCTGTTGTCTACAAACCCGTCAGTCTAGGCTTCATACTTTCAGGTTCAAAGCATTCAGAAACCTGTGGGCAACAGTTGGAAGCAACAAACTGGAATAACTTCTGAAGAATGGAAAGTAGTATCTATCCCCCACAGGGAACGGAATATCTTATCGACTTAATAACAAAAAATATCAGTTCACATTGTTTCAGATTTTTGCAACAATGGGTGTCAGAAAGGCCATATATTTTTACAAAAAGACCTCTTGGATTCCTTCTAAGAGCAAGAAGACCTTCCAGAATTGAAGGGAGCAGCGTTTTCTGAAACAAATCAAATCACAAATGAATCAAATTGTCTCTAGTGCCACAGACCCCTTGTGTAGTCGAATGAAGAAATACATGGAGCTACTTACTAAACCGGAGGAAGCAGAGCTGATACTGTGAAAGATAAGCTTTAAGCACATCACCCTAGAATAACTTGATGAGTAGTCAATAATAAAATGCTCTTGTTCTTTCCAAAGTTCAACCACAGAACCTAAACTCCTATGCAATCATCAGGAAAAAATCTTTTGTCACTATGATACCATTCTTAACACAAGCTTCCTGCAATGGTGGAATTGGCCTGAGAAGTGAGTACATAAATAGCCCTGCAGTTTTGTAATCTTTAGAACTTCATGAATTGCCTATTCAGCTGTCTCCCTTTACAAGGCTGCTCTCATTTGCCCTCACTGACCCTATTCAATTGCTTCATTCACAAACATAAAGGCTTCTGTTTCAGAGCAAGGACTGAAGTATTTGTCTAGCAGCCTTCTCTAGAAGCAGAAATACTCTAGAACATCCCAGGTACTTCACAAAATACAATCCAATATGAAGCCCACAGAAGAGAAACAGCTGTGCAGAAGGCCCCATGCTCTTTATGCTCAGGAAACAGCCTGATTTAAATCTTGCTGAGGAAAAGAGCCCTTTTCACAGCATAGGAATCTCTACGACAGAAAGAGCTGTCAGATATCTAATCATCTATCTTTAGGGACTTTACTTTTTGCACACCAAGATTCCACCTGCATAACACCACCACTACATTGGGTAAATCATTACTGAAGTCAGTAATAAGGCAGTGACCGTGTGTTCTAATGGGTTAAAGCCCAAGATCTTCCCATTCAGCTGAGAGATAGAAGGGAGTGTGGACTTTCTAAATGCTACAAGGGAGAAAGCTTTTGCTTGGAGACAAGTGACCTATACTGGCAAAGCACGTGGACAGTGCTTACAGAGACACATCCACAGTCAGAGTTGCACTAGGGCCCAGCTGCCTCTCCTGCCTTAGCGGTAGGGAGTGAACAGCACAAAGGAGGAATGATGTCCTCCATTCTACCACCCATGAAAGCAATAGGGGCCTCGCTTCCTCTGTCTGTCACCTGTTGTACTCCAGCTGCTCCAAGGAGAAGATGTGTTTGTTGAAATATTCCTGGAGTTTCTCATTTGCATAGTTAATGTTAAACTGCTCAAAACGATTCACCTGTAAGAAGAAACAAAGGTTATAGAACTTAACATTCTTGTCCCTGGGCTCTAAAAGAATCTATAATAGCGATGGGGAAGGTGCCAGGCCTGGAATAAAGCTAGACGACATGGAGGCAAGGGGTGTCAGATGGACATGAGGAGGACAGTATGGGGAGGTCCACTAGGAGAACAGCTTTTGTAGCTCTTGCAGGGTTAATTCGTTAGGCCTAAATGGTAGTAAAGGATGCTAAAGACAATCACATTTCTTCTTCTTAGGAAGAAAGAAATATAATTCCCTAAGTGTAAGGTCACCAGGCTTTCTCTTCTGTGAAATATCTGAGCAGTCACTATATGGCTGTTCAACATACATCCCTCATCAGTGGCAGTCAGAAGCATTACACACAGGATTCTCAACACAAGGCAAAACAGATGTAAACAAACAACGTGCATGTAGAAGTTGGACATTTAATTTGTATACAAGTCAAAAATTCAATATTATGTATCACAGCACATCTGCTTAGGGTCTGTGTCACAAACCAGACCTTGAACATCAGCCTACATGAATACAGGTGGCAGAAATGGGCAGCTAAATATATCTTGCTGCTTCCAGGGGCAAGTGGCAGTGTAGAAATCCCAGGATGCCTATGCTAACCTAAACAGGATACAAATGAACCAAAATTCCTTCCTATATGCACTGACATCTCCAAAACCAACCCACCCTGCAAAAGACAAAATCCTGACCTGAAAGTTCTCGAAGCCAAAGATATCCAGGATGCCCACAGACTTAAAGTTTTCCTTGCCTTTGATCTTCGTATTAATCTTGCTAATGAGCCATGAAAAACACTGGGAATAGAGTGCCATAGAAAGGGAGTCCCTGGAGTCAGCTGCCTGTAAATACAGAGAGAAAAAATGAGTCACAGGGAGAAGAGAAGGCATAAGAGGCACCACGAATCTCTATGGGACTTTAGGTTCCTCCACTCCTCTTCAGACGTCTCAGCCTCTGTACTGGTTGTGTACGGTGCAGTAATTATATGTACAGTCAACATTCAAGTTTGCAAATATCCCAGCCACACACAGATATACCATGTATGACCTTTGGGTAACTGAACTTGAGAGGCTGAAGGAAGTAGCAAAATCACTGACATCTTTTGGAACAAGTGCTGGGGCAGGGAAGGTGGCAAAATACCTCGTGACTAAGCCTGCAGCAGTCATTTGCATCACCTGAGCCAACATTTGCAGTGACAGGCAAGGTATTTCAGTTCACTACTCCTATTAGAGCTGTCAAATGGGTGTCCGCTCAATTTTTCAAAAACCGGTAGGGTAGGATTTAATAGAGTATTCTGTCACCTAGTTACCCTCAAAAATTCCCTCTCCAAAACTTTCCTGCAAACAGCATTATCTTACTGGAAGCCAGGTAGGTGGGCCAACAGCCACGACATGCCCCAGAAGAGCATGGGTTGAAAGACCTTTCTGGAGCTGACCCAACATCCCATGCAGTGATCATAACTAAGTGTCATAGGTGGAAAAAATAACTTAAATTGTGATCACTAACAGGCAGTAGATAATTGGGTGTATGTAAGTGTGTGGATGAATGTCCAAAATCAAACTTTTGAAATCTCGAGCAAAAGCGTGCTACCTGATAGCTGTAACAGGAATGGGCTGGCTGTAAATTTTGATAACACTTGGACTAAACAAAAGTGGCATGCCCCAAATCCTCCAATTAATAAAGAGACATGAGACAGAACCACAAATTAAGAAGCTGATCGCACGCTGTCCTTCTGCACATACACTATTTAGACAGGGAAACTAGGGCTTAGGGTTCTGGAAAGAAGAGAAGGCCAAAAATAAGGGCTCCCAAAAAGAAGACATGATCCCAGAGAGGAGAAAAAGGGGCCAGGAAAGAAGACAGCAAAGATCTTGACTGGAAGAAAGATGCTGGAAGTGGGGAAAGATCCTGGAGATCAGAGACATGTGGAGACAAATGTCAGGGTATGCCCAAGGACCTTGGCTGGTAGTTCCTGAGACTGGTAACTGCAAGGAGCTACACAACATGAACCAACACAACTTTCTGCCCAACTCTCCTGGACAAGCAGCAATCTCCCGACTGGGAAAAGAAATTGACATCTAATGAACATAATGCTGATGGGTGAGTGAGAAAATATGTGAAATAATCAAGTAGGGTAAAAGCTATAATCTTGTCATTTCATAAATAAACCTCAGTATCTAGATCAATTACAGGTTGTTTACTCTGTCTCGCCTGTGACATCAGGGTAATTCCTTCAGTAGGGCTAGCAATGACAGAGATCTTCTAAATGCACCTTCATCCTCTTCAGTTTTGCAAGCCTGAATAACATGACCTCTCCTGTTCTGCTTTGCTAATGGCACAGGCCGACTGCCTCTGAATCCTCCCAGCCCCTCTCAGCAAGCTCCTGAGGCTCAGCCTGCAAGATCCTCCTTTTCACCCAATCTCACTGTTTTTCTTCTCCCTTCTGTTCCTGGGTAGTATCTCCTCTCCAGCATCCCAAGGCCGAGGACACACAACAACCTCCCTTCTCCACAGAAGAGAACATTTCAAAGCATGGGCACGCACGCCTTTCCTGGGTATTTCTTCTGACCATCAGATGGTCTGTCTTATTAGTTGGGACTGAGAATGCCCTCAAGGCCATATCTCTGTAGTGTCTCTGGCCACACAGCAAGTTGGACTCATTTTCCAGGAACAGGAATTCCCCATCCAGCTGTAAGCAAAGCCACTTTCCCCACAATATGGCTCAAATGAGATCCTCAAAGGCTGCTTTCACACTCCCAGCTTTGCCCGCCTTCAGGCCAGTTCATCCATTCAGCCCACTGAAATGTCAAAGCTCAGATGGGTAAGAGCCCATTACACAATGAGAAATCCCTGGCAGCTCTATCAATGCATTCCCGCAACAACAAGTGGGAATAGGCGGGCACAGTACATGAGGGCTTAAGCAGGAATGGTCTTTACAGGCCCAGTGTTCAGTGCAACAGGCTCACCTAGTGAAGACAGCTAAGTAGTAGCATCCGCTTGCTATAATGATTTTCTTGCAGCCTTCATATTTCACTGGCCTGCAGGCAAAAGTGTGGGGTCCAACACGCACAAATGTCAGGAATAGCTACGCTATCAGGGAAAGCTCTGTTCCGGGAGACTCTTGTAAATCCTGCAACTGCGCACTGTTGCTCTGGACTGCATGGAGTGTCTCTGGCATTATTTGTTATCCATCCTTGTGCGCTGATATAGAAAGATGTGGCTTATTTAGGACAGACAGCTGAGAAGAGAAACTGTGGTACTGGATACTGAGGATATCTACCACAGACTATAGGCTGAAAAATAATTTTCACACAATTTCATTGCAAAGAAATGTCACAGACTATGAAAAAAAGATACCATTTCTTAAAGGCAAAGGTTAGTTTGTGATATATTAGCAGGCATGTTCGCAGCAAGAAAAGAAGCAACTACTCCGCTGTAATGAGCGCTGCTGAGACTTCAGCTTGAATACGGTGTCCAGTTATAGGCACTCCACTTCTTGAAAGATGTGGGAAAACAGAGACAGAAGAAGAGATTTAGAAAATTATTTACAAGGAAACATTGAAGGAACTGAATTGTTTAGCTTAGAAAAGAGAACACCATGTGAAAAACTTCACAGAACCGGAAGCTTATAAGGTGGACAGCTGGGATGCCAAAGGTAATTAAATATGAGGAAAATCTTTTCAGCTCCAGACTCCACTGCAGCTAGGGCAGGATACCTAAAGAGGCTGTGAAATTCCTTCCATGGGAAATCTGAAGAAAAGTTAGACAGACATCTGTCAGAGAGAGCCTAGTAACTCTGGTTTCTCTGCCAATGTAGGGGTTGGATTGATAACCCTCTGCAGTCCATGCCAGTACAAGATTTCCATTACAGATGTTCATTTGGCTATAACATGATGCTTCTTCCATCCTAGTAATATTATTCCTTGTTTCCCAGTGTCTTGCATTTTATTAATGACAGAAGATTGTCTAGACTTATCTGTGCATGGACCTAAAACACCAAGAGTGCCCTCAAGTGATCAGCAACACCACAAGTTAAGGTTAGTAGGCACAACACTGTAAGGAACCACAGAGAAATGTAATAGATAAGCAGGACTGGCTCCAGCATGCAGTGTAAGTTCAGAAGATGAGAACTACATATCAGTTTATTTGGTCCTTCTTTACGGTTGTGTGTGGATACACAAAGAAGCTACTGTGGGGTAAGAACCCCACATCTGCCGGATGTTTCGTGGTAACTGTGTGCAAGCTTTTATCTTCTAGTAAATGCAGTGTAACCAGGGAGTTCTGCAAGGTAAAAGCATGCACGCATGCAATTACCACAAAGCATTTGATGTACCTTCTGCACGACGGAAGCATGACCAATTCCTGGTGAATGAAGCTGACTTAAAACCAGTATTGTGCATTGCCATTTGCAAGTGAACTCCCCTGTAAAGCCTAAAAAGCAGAGTCAACGTTGGGACCTGAACTACCAATAAGGGCAAAATACTTGAGGACACAGGTGAGCACCTAGGGTGCGTTAAGAGGAAAGACTAAACTTGAATGGATGATACAAGAGGGAGACAGAGGGCCTGGAAATGCAGAAGTGGCAGAAGCAGTAGCATACACTAGGACACTTACCTGCTCCACAGTGAGGGGGGAGCTGATCTCTTCCCCGCGCAGAATCATTGACCTCTGCGTCAGTACTTCAGAAAGCTGAAAGGCATCTAAACCCAGGAGGTCACTGGCAATGTTCAGCACTAATAACAAAGGAGGACACACTTTTTACTCCTGCATGGATCCCCATCACTCATGGGAGATCCATATTCTGCAGCTCAGTGAGGAAATCCCAGGGACTCCTACAAGGCATGTGACTAAACCTCACCACAAAACACACTCCCCTTTACTTAATTCTCTTTGGCATACTCAAAGCTGTAAGCTCACATATCCAGTCTGAGGCAGGGTCAGCACCCATTATGGGCCACTCACGTAAGTCAGCCTTTCTGCTGACAACAGGAAGAGCAAAGCACTGCGTAAAGCTCAGCACCAGCAAAATATTTATTAAATGAGAAGATATGTTTTCCTAAAGGCACAATAGTGCAGTCTGAGCGTGGGATTGCTAAACTTGGATGTCAAAAAGAGAAGCAATTAACTTAAGACTTGAAGCACTTGTAATATGTATTTATTGCTTCTGTCTGTTTAGGGATTCACTTTACCAGACCAGCTCAGACTGGATAACTGTAACAGAGTGCACACTAGTAGATGCTTCAAAGGAAGATGTGGGAAAGTCTGTTAACAGACTACTTTTATCTTAAACTCCCCCCTGTTCCTATTTCTTCCTGCTCTTTCAATGCAAAAGAGAAACTGTAAGACTGTGGACACAGTCTGAGAGTATCCAGGAGAACAAATGGATCACAGGGCCACAGCCAAACTAAATCATACCAGTGCTCTGGAGCCATGCATCCTGTGGCAGTGCTTTTGCAGGGTTAAACTTTAGGGAACCTGCTGGCAAAGACACTGCAGACCAGCACAGCAGAGGGGGAAAGGACAATGGACTGAGCTTTACTGGGGGCCTTATGGGGCTTTGCATGGTCTACCAAGTTGCTAGGGTCCCACTTACCTGCTTTTGTTGTCACCTGGGCCCCGCCAGCTGTCATGAATTCAACGTTTCCCAAATGAAGTGTGCCAGAAAGAAGTTTGAAGATGTCTCTGATTTCTTCAGTGCTGAAGTCCACCACCTTCATGGCAGTCTATGCAAAATGTTGGCTAACGTTGGTACATACAGCCACAGTACAATGCAACCACCACACTCATGCCCAGCCCATGTAAGATGTAAAACTCAGAATTATCATCATTGTGAATCAAAGTGAAACAGGATGGCACACTCCCTCTCTCAGCTATACGTCTGTCAATGATCTTCACTGTCTCCCATTCTCTCCTTCATTTATCCTATCCCCATCTAAGGCAGGTGGGCATCTGCCCGATCCTCAAGTTGGACTTTGCTGCTATCGTTGCCTGTCTGTCACAGGAAGAATATGTTTGTCTGTGCCTGTGTGAGGAAATCCTTCCCTGAACACTGGCAGTACAGGTTACAGATGTCACTGGACTGCTTCCACATTCTGCCTTATTGTCTTCCCTGAAGGACAGATTCATACAATATACCTAATTTAGTCTGATCCATGTAACCCCTTTAATTTACTTTATCTTAGAATAGTAGATTTATGCAGCAAGATTTAAGACTAGGCTTTCACTAACTGCTAGAAGGTTGGAAACAGGTTACCAGATAATGAGGAAGTATGGCACATTCCTTCTGCCTTAGTGCATGCACATGAGGCAGGGTTCTTGGGGCATAAGTTGACTTTGAGAGGTGGGACCTAGTTTTCAGGCATTCACCCTGTAAGTGGGGTACTCCAGGGTTCTAGTTCTCTTCTTTCCTCCAGGCATCTCCTCAGCTGAAGTATAAATGCCATGTCGCCACTGCAACCTCTGTTGTACAGGAGACACTTCCTTCCCTTGAATCACACCTAAGCAGGAGCTATTGAAATCCTAAACTGACTCCTCTCACCTTGCCTATCTGGTTTCACCTACATTATTAAAGCCCTCAGGCCAATAACCACTTCTCAAACAAAACATGAATTGCATATTCATCCTGCTAAACCCATAACCTCTGGTAAAGTTACAGATGTCTATTGATATCTGTGTGGTATTTCAGAGCATGCCATTTGCACAGGTGATACAACTTTACCAGAACACTTTTGGAGAACACTACCTTCAGACCAAACTGTTCCCCTTCTAATGGTCCAAGTGAGGTTTCCTGCAACAGGCCACTTAGAGAGCTCCCAGGAACTATTATGAGGTGGGGGGTGGGGTTCATGCCCCCCAAAGTCTCTATCATTCTAAATTATTATTCATCCTTGACTGTTTCCCAAATTCCCCCATTTCTGTACACTAAAAACAGTTTTCGAGCCTTGTTTTTACCATAAACTGGTACAGCTGAACTTCAGACTTGTTGAACACCAAATTCTGGCTTAGGGCAAATAAATTCTGCCTGTGAGATCTAGACCCTGCAGCATGTTTAGTCCATGAGATTGTGTCCAGAAGTTCAGCAGGAGTTAGGACAGGACTCACCATGACCTTACTGAACATCTCTACGTCATTCAGGTTCTCATCAGTCACACAACCAGACTGGTTCAAGTAGCGGTAAGTCTCTGGCTCAGAGAGGGAGAGACTCTCTGCAACAGAGGAAAAAGAGGCAGGGAAGAGAAAGACAACAATTTCTTTAGCAATCAGCCTTTTCGTTCTATGATCTTGGTCCCCCCAAACAGTGTGTGTGTCTACCATAGGGACAGTTCATCTGAACAGATTCCATATGCCTCAAAAGCCACACCTAGACAGTGAATGCACTGGGGAAGGGCAAGAGGAGGGTGTGCGGTAGCAAAGCTTGCAGAGAGTATGCAAAATTATTTCGAACAGTCAAATCCCAAGCTGCAGAGTCACAGAAGAATATTTCAATAGTGAACGGACTCAGAAAAAAAAAAAGATGATGAAATACAATCTTATAAAGTGTACAGAAAAATATTCTTAACTATACACATACAGTAATGACCTCTAAATTAGGTATCACTACTTGAGACAGAGTTCAGAGAGTCACAGTAATATTTCTGAAGACATTATCTCAGTGCTGAGCAGCAGTCAAAAACTGAACACAGTTCAGGTCCTTCAGTTTTAGAAGGAACACAGAACTCAACATAAAACCAGAATTAGGTCTCTGTACATGACCACATCTTAAATACTATCTGCAGGTTTGATCCCCCATTTCAAAACGGATAGAGGAGAACTAAAAGATCTCTGGAGAAGGGAGACAAGGATGATCAAGAGCCAGAAACGCATTACAGAAGTGAAGCAGCCTGGGACACCAGCTTGGAAAGGGAGATTGGGAAGAATAGCAGAGATCTGCTGAAGAAAAATAATCTCGTTTGTATGCTTTCCCTAAGTACTTGCTGATAAACATGGTCCCCACTATTTTCCTTTGCTTTAGATGGATCTCTGAATTGACCTACGTGACCATTCCTGCATGAACTCCCCAGAACTGAAGCCCTACTCCCTTCCACTCTCTGTCAGGCCTAATTCTTCCATCTGATTATTCTAACACACACAGAACAAAGGCATAAAGAAATTCCCCAGTCCCTCAAAACCAGAGTGCAACTGTAACGTGTTCCTGCCTGCCTATCTGACCTCTTCAGCAAGACAGACCATCAGTGCTGAGCAGTGCCCAGAGCAGGTGCACACAAATGTTGTTAAGGGGGTGCTGCACTACAAAGAGGATTCTTCCACAGCCTGCAGCTGCTGCCACTTTCTCTGCATGCCCTCTTCCAGATCCACCTCTCCCTTCCCCATGTACAGAGCTATAAACCCTTTGTTCCAATACTAGACATGTTTTCACTCTAGTCCTGCCACTACATCGCTGGTCTTTCTAATTCTTATCTTTCCTATTACCTATACTGAAGGTTTGTTGTAAAATATGTCTGTCAGTCCAACCTTTGAACTCCTTGAACAGCACCCATCAGCATCTGAATCAAGACTCTTTACCCTTCCTTTGCCTCTAGCCAGTTTCATTACCTCATTTCATTGCACAGACTTTTCCCTCCACCTCAGAATGCCTGAGGTGTCTTTTCTCATATAGCATTTCTGTCATCCTCAGCCTCTTTCTCTCAACTCCCCTTTCTGTCTCCCATGAAATCACCATATGGCCTTCAAGAAAAAATTATATATGAAGTACCTGAAATATCCGTGCTCTAACTGACTTATACCTGCTTCACATGCTGGACTGGAAAGAGGACAGCACCATATCCCAGAAAATGAAATTACCTTTCTGCTCCGCACTCACACCAGCCAGCAGAGCATAAAAGATGTGGTAATTCCTCTCTCCGGGGTTCTGGTGTACCACTCTGTTCTGAAACAAAGAATACAGGAGTAGCCAGTAGAAAGAGATCGCACTTGTGGTTGCAAAGGCAAAGAGAGGACCAGGATACAGGTAAATCTCCAGGGCCAATGCAGAAGAGGGGCTTCTTCCAGTTTAGTGATGGCATTGTCTAAGTAAGCTTTACATCAAGATCTTATCACGTATGGCTGTGCAACTGTGCACAAACAGACTTCTCTGAACTCACTTAAAGAGTGTGCGCATGGACAAACTGAACCTTGTCAGTTCTGACCCTGCTCCTCAGTGAGTTCCTGAGTCCAAAGTAAACTACATCAGAGCAGAGATGTCTGCATGTGGAGGTGTACCCCCATATTCCTCTCTATGGAACTGAGTTTCCAGGTACTTGTTCTCTCTCCCTTTCCCCGTGGTAAACAGCTTTTTCTTGGAGTCTCTCTGTAATGCACAGGGTTTATCAAAGACAGGAGGAACAGGATCTGACAGATATAAAACAAACATTGTTCTTCCACCATCCTCTTCCTCAGTTGAGACAATTGCCATAGTAACACCTAAAGAGCTAATGTCTATGTGCTGTGACAGAGACAGCATCATCCAGGAGCAGATCTGGCACTATCACACCATACTATGAGGAGAGGGCTCATCCAGCAGTCAGTAGAGGCGATACCTACCTTTTCCAGTAAATCTGAACAGCATGTTAAGGAGAAAACATTCAAATGACATATGCACAGATCTCCTGACGACTGGCAAAGGATCTTCTAGACACATTGGGATGAACCCTGTAACAAGCAACAAATCATTAAATAACTGACACTTTGGAAAGTGGACAAAGAGTGGTTCCAAACATCATCTTGAATCTTCCTCTCTACTCCTTGTCTCAGGAGGTATTATGTGCCAAAGAGATATTTAAAAGGGCAGGGTCAGATAGAGCATTGGACCTGCACAATGGTGAGGTAACCTAACAAAGGATGAGCCGCATTAGGGACACCTAGAAAGATTAGAGAGGCCACTCTCATCTGAAAGTCTGTATTGCACACAGCACGTCTTGCATCAGTTCTCATTGCTTCTGCAAGAGACTGCTATCTTTAATCTACTGACAGCACAAAGAGCAGAGACTAAACAATCCAAGCCTGTTATTTACAACAGTAGTAAATTCATCTGGCTGCTACTCCAGTGGAAATTGGTGTGGTCTGCAGTCATCAGCAGCTTTGAACATCAACATCAAGAAATGTAGCCAGGGCAGCCTTAGCTGCCTCATGTAGACAAAAGATACGTCAAAGCCTTTGGGAGAGGGGTACATGGGCATACAGGGAAGAAAGCGGTCATGGCACAACATAATTCAACTATATCTAGCCTTCCCTGTCCTTGTCACTGGAACAGGCTCCCCGGGGAAGTGGTCACGGCACCAAGCCTGTCAGAGTTCAAGAAGTGTCTGGACAACACTCTTAGTCATATGGTTTAGTTTTAGGTAGTCCTGTGAGGAGCAGGGAGTTGGAGCCGATGATACTTACGGGTCCCTTCTAACTTGAGATATTCTATGATTCTATGATTAGGGTTCCAAGGTCCACTGGAGATGGGCAGCCCAAAAAAGGGAGTCATAATTGGCCCTCTAAATTCCTGTTCTACTCTGCATCCAAATATTGTGCAGAATATATTGATTCTTAGCTTGGTCTCACTTTTCTAAATCATTAATTCATTGGCAGAGCTAACATAAGGGAACAATCTTCTGGGAAAAACAGGATGCAATCAACATGAGGGATCTTCCTAGGTAGCAAATTCTAGAGATTTAAGTACCAAATGTTGTGACTGCCAAAGTGAAAAGTCAAACTATGTCCCTACCTAATGTAGTACCTAGACAAAAGGTTTTCAGAACTAGGTGGTGCAGGCCCACAAAACAAACACTTCTTCCCTCTTTAAGTTGCAAATTTGTCCACAGTTATAAACTGGCTTTGAGCAACAGTGATGAGGGATTTCCTGACCCACTCTGAGCTCTTCCTCATCTTCACTGGCTCCATTCCATTTCTGGTCCACTGAAGAAAAGGATACAATCAGTTACTCGGCCTCCCTGGATGTGTCCATGTTGAGAGAAGTGCAGCTGGATGAACTTGCCAAAGCGGCTGGAGTTGTTGTTATAAACTGTCTTGGCATTTCCAAAAGCCTCCAGAATGGGGCTGCAGAAACAACGCAATGAAGATATGATTGGTGATGGGATACTATTAAAACAAAGCATGTACCCAGCCTTTTGCCACTTGTACAGCGTGCACCAGACTGGACAAGCAGGAGGAGCTCAAGGGCAAGGAAGGATGGCAAGAGCAATTTAGCATGCTGCTAGATAAATTTTAAACCTTTGGGATTGGAGTTAATTAAATCAGTCCCCAATCAGTATGGGCAATTGGTGTTCACACTGTCAAGGGCATTCCCCACCAATGTGGCTTCAGGAAATGAAAGGTGGCAAGACCCAGCCAGGTTGTGTGCTTAACACAGCAGCATCCCATGAAACAGGCTTGTATTTTTTTCAGGATTTTCAGAAGCATCGGACGTATAGGGCAAACACCCTGTAGCTTTAAACCACATACTTTGTTTCTGCTTCTACCTTTGAAAGAGAAGACGGTATAAGCCACCTCTTAAAATTACGGGCAAACATTTTCAAACTAAGAAACAAACATAGTACTAAACTGATTTGTTTGGTGCTGAAATTTGATACTGGAACACACAAGCCCTTGTTATTTAAATCTTGCTTAGGTTGATACAAGCCACATGGTTTCCAAGTAGAGGGACTGTACACACACTATAGATTTGAAAACTTCATTCTGAAAGCACCACATCATCCCCTTCAGGAAAAAAAATTTTGCAAAAAAATCTATCACCAAACTGCAGATGGGTGATGAATTGAAGACTTTTGTCTCCTGGTCACCTTCCTGTCTTCAGGAGGCTCATTCAACACGGAAAATAGTGAGTTAAAATGCAGCTTGGTTCTTGCTCCACAGAACAGTACAAGGGAAAAGCCTAAACCATTCAAACTGATACGCTGGATCCAGGATTAAAATATTCATTTTTGCAATGTAGCCAATTCTAAAATAATCTGAAGGCCCAACAAGCAAGGAGTCATAGAGTTGCTACAAGAACAGCCTGTATGTGGTCATGTTTAATTTTAAAACATACATAGTTTTTAACAAAAATTATTGCCGTTACTACCCTGAAAAATACTGGCTTTTTAAACATCTCCATCGATCTACTGTGTGGTTCCACTGGAGGCAGGGGCAGATACAGGATTATTCACAAGTTAATAATTATTAACATGACAAATAATTACAACTACAGATAGCGCTGGAGTTTGCTGAAAGCTTGAGGCCTTGCAAGTGAGAGCTGTGGTTGTGGGAAGGGCCCAACAACCTTCAGGAAACTTCAGGCAGTATTTTCCTAATTTATCTCTTGAAAATATCACTTTAAAGAAACAACAGCATAGAAATGAAATTGCTCTGTTATAATATGTTACAACCATAGAAATCTCAGTCATAGAAATCTGTGTGCACAGATCCGGAAGAAAGTTCCTTGCCGTGGAGAATTTGAATTCCAAGACCCAGACCTCTGAAACAAGTATGTAAATAAGGACATTGCACAGGAATGTCCCACTGAGCACACCAACGCCATGAATCAACAAAAATTAATGGGGACAACCAGAAAAAGGGAGAACAAGGTTATGTTATATGACCACCACAGTTGCAGTGAGAGTGCAGTAACCAGCCAGCCAATCTTTATGGCTCTAAATCATGTTAAATTAGATAAGCAAAGCACAAGGAAGTATCTTTATAGTTTAGTTTGGCAACGGGCTCATGCACATGATTGCGGAAGTCTTTCAGGGATGGGGGAGGAAATAGGCACGTGGGTGTCTGAGGCTGGCGGCAGCTGCAAGGCAGAGCGGTGGGTGAGCTGGTACAGCCAGCAATGCGGGTGGGTGCGTGGGCCAACCAAACTGCCCGCGCCAGCAGGCACATCCCAACGCGGCATTTGATGCAGCAGCGAACTGCACAAGGCAGAGTGGCCCATCAGGAGGGTGATGCTGGCTGCTTGGCTGGATGTGGGCAGGGTGTGTTGCAGGACTCGAAACGACAGGAAGCAGTTTCAGCAGGGCAGCAGAAAGCGAAGCCTGGATTTTAGAAATACTGCAACTTATGCAGGTTCAGGACTCAGAGGCATAGCCGAAGACAAAAAAGCAGATTCGAAAATTACAGGGATGAGTAACAGGAAAGGTGGCTATGCTGTCAGCAGTGTCACCCAACACGGAGAAGGGAGCTTCAGAGTGAAACAAGCAAGAAAATAAGCTGAGAGGAAAGTCAGCAGAATTTTTAATGGACTGATGGATATTTTCAAGAAGGAAAACAGACCAAATCAACAGTGCCAAGGAAGTTTTCAGAGCCTGATTTCTGAGAAATACACCAAACACGAATGTTACAACACACAAGCAAATGATAGAAAGCTGACATAACGCTTTGTTTATAAAGCTGTCTGAAATGGAGAGAGAATCCAGCATTGTTCCTGGGTATGCACTGGGGCGCAAGGATGAAAATCTGCCATAAGCTAACCCAAGGAGGGCCACTGGCAGAGCAAGTGAAGCTGAACTGCAAACATGAGGTAGACTTGTTAGGAGTGGTAGCAGCTTCTGGCTCTGGGCCAGGTCTTCAGCTTCTCTTCTTCAGGGAAAAGGTGACAAATCAAATTCTCCTGCACTTGCATTGCAATAGCTCACGTAGCACTAGAAATGTACACAAAACGAGTTGCAAGCTCTTACTCCACCTCACAGCTGGGGATCTTGCAGACTCAGGAATCACCTACCTACCATCGTAAGGTTTCTGGATCACAGTCAAGTTACCACTTAACTGCTAAGTGGGCTTGAGCCTTCTAAGCCGCTTGCCTTAGAGCAGATTTTGCAGATCTTGAGTCATGACTGTATCGCGCTTAAGAGCTTCTTCCAATTTGCCAACGTTCCTGGTAAAATCTGCACATCTCCAAAGGATAAATCATCCAACAACGGTCTCTTGAGCACCAGGTCCAAAGGCAGCAATGCTTCTGCTCAGTGCTGCTCTGCTTATAAGGATCCTAAAAACCGCAGTGCTCTTGCAGCTGCCACATTAGACACCGCATGTCTGCTTAGGCTATTTTCACCACAGTTACTAGTAACTATTTTGCGTCACCGTCTTCCAGGAAACATTCCTTCTCTCTACTCTCTGGGCCCTGAAATGCACCACTTGCGTGAGAGTCACTTTTACACAGATGGTTCAAAGGATTCCAGCCTATTACACAACTAGATCCTGTTGCAGACATCTGATTTACTCCTCTGGAGGTTTCTGCAACTATCACAGGCTCAAACTGGGACCAACCTGCAGCCTCGCCCTTGACCAGTACTGATCTGCAAGACCCCCAGCAAGGTCCTCCAATCACTGGCAAGACAATCTCGTGCTGGGGAATTTTTGTTTAATTTAATTTAATTTATTAAATAGCATTCAGGTGTTAAGAAAAAGGAGGACAATAAAACAGACACTTAAGTAAACTTCTTTCCTTCATCTTCCCAAGGCTTACCTGAAAGTCAAACACCTATTGCCCTCCTTTTCTTAGCCTCAGCTTCCAATTTCACCTTAGGTCACAACCAGTCCCTCGCAACTCCCCCCACAAGGCAGCGGGCAGCGCAGGAGGCTGGGGCGACACACATTGTTGCTCTTCGCTTCCTTGTTTTCTCTGCTGCTCTTTGCCTCTTACTGGTTTTCCTCAGCTGCACTTTGCTTCTTCAGGTTTTCCTGACACTTTTTTCCTTGGTGTCCCTCTTCCAGCGTGGGTCACCTGTGGGCCACGGTCCCTCAGGGGTGTCCCTGCCCTGGCACAGGTCACGGTCCCTGAGAAGTGTCAGGGCCTCCTTTGGCATGAAGGGTCGCCCACAGACCGCGTGTCCATCCCCTCATGGCTGCCAGTTTCTTTCCCAAACACGTTTGGTCCGGGTGCCAGGCGCTTCCCTGCCTGCCCGATGGCTCGGCGAGGTTTTGGCGGGTGATGGTTATTCCCTGGTGCCAGGTCCAGCTGAGACCAGCTCTGACCAGCCCGGGGCCTCCTCCCACACAAGCCCTGCTGCAGCCCCCCAGCAAACCTTCTCGCTCGTGTCCCTTACAGCTCCCATGGAAGTTTCTCAATGAAATCACCTGTCTGGACAGCAAGAGAGCTGCAAGGACCTCTGAGAGCAAGACACACCGGTGGCCTGAAACAAATGGACGCCGGGGGAGAGAGCAGGGGCTAAAGGAGGAGACCAGGAGCCAGAGCGTGACAGAGACACTACAAGCACAGCCACAGCCGAGAGCTGTGGGAGACGGGGGTGACCTGGGACAGCCAGGAAGGGACGTTGCCCACGTCCCCTCCAGCCGCTGCCATAAGAGATGTAGAGTTGGAAAGAGGGACAGCGCGGTGACGTGCAGGTGAGCTCAAGGGTGCAGCTGGGCAGGCACAGCGGATGAGTTACTGAAGGAAGGAGAAATCCCAGCCTTGGCTAGAGCATTAATTCTCCGGCTGCCACGCACACCCTGCACTGCTATTGGAAAGAAGCCTAATTCATCCATGGGCAGCTGGGAGAGCAGCCAGCATGAGGCGTCCCAGTGAGACTGTGACCGCATTTCCCTGACGCGACACCGTTCAGCTGCATGATCCTCACTGCCCAGGTTTGGCTCCATCCACAGCCCAGCTGCCCAGAAGGCAGTGCCCCTGCCAAAGGCAGGCTGCCCCAGCACGCTGGCGTCTGCAGGGATGGGGCCCCGCACGCTCGTGAGGGTGGACCGTACCTGCTTTCCAGGATGGCTTCTTCCACATGAGTGCTCTTCTCAGACGCAGGGGCCCCGAGGGAGGTCTGGCTCATGGCTGACAGAAATTTCAGCAGCAACTTGGTGCTCTCAGTCTTTCCAGCTCCACTTTCTCCGCTGTTAAGAAAAAACATGCATTTCATTCACAAATCCAGGACAGGCAGAGCTAATGACCATCCCACCCGCGGCAGAGAAGTGATCTCCAGGAATAAACACGTGGCATCTCCACTGTGGCAAGCAGGGATCAGGCAAAGGGTAGGGAGGATGGTGCAGATATTTAGGCAGATGTCATTGCAAATGGAGCAGCAGGAGCAAGGCATGTAATGCAGTCCGGGAGTAGCCGGTTCTCCCATTTCTAACCTTATCAGAACACACTGGCTGTCATGACGCTTCCACAAGCAGCAGTAGCACTCGTTAGCGGTGGCGAAGATATGGGGAGGCAGCTCACCCAGGCGGTGCTGTCTGTACAGGTCTATGGCATCCACACCATACAGACCAGGGATGGGTTTGTAGGGATTTACTGATGCCAAGATGGAACCAATGTTTGTCTAGGGGGAGAAAACAAAACACAGCAAGGAAATAAAGCTCCTGAAAAAAAAAAAAAATCACGACAAACCCAGACCCTGAAGTAATTCATGGTGAAGAGAGAAAGCCTAAATAAGGAAGTTGGGCTTCAGCAGAGCTCCCCAATTTGGCAAAGAATGTCAAACCCCAGGGCAGGGGCTTGCACGACTGGGTATGAATGAGGCAGTTTGAATTTCGCTGCTTTACAATAAAGTGTTCTTAGTCTGTTGTCTTTGCTAAATTAAGCTTACACAATTTAAAAACATGAAGCCATCTTCATACCCAGCTACCGCGCACTGTGCTTGAAGCTGAAAAGCAGAGCCAGGACTGAAGGAGTGTCAGGAGATACCTTCAATGCCCCTACCCACAGTCTTAAGTGGAGGGTGCTTGGCAGGGTTCAAGCACCTCCTGAACAAGGAGGTGGGATACAGAGACACACACACACACACATATGCGTGAAGAGCCATTAAAATGTATTATTTTTCTTCTGCTGAAAAGTGCTGTTTGGAGCAGCTTCAATCATTTGTTAAGCCAAATAAAAATTGACAGCTGAAGATGAAGTTCAGGATTTCAAGTCAAAACATTTCTACATTTTCTAAACATTTTATTTTGAAATATTTATTTTGAAAAACTCACAGTTCAAGAAAAGAGTAAGATTTAAAATAAAATACCCAAAGCCCAATACTGAATTTCAAATGTATTCTTTTGTGAAGTCAGAAGGAAATTAATTTGGGGTTTTGGGGCATTACTTTTTCAGTTCAGCCAACCAGCTCAAATCCAGTTAATCTCAGAGCTGCAGTTCAGAGCAATGGTGCCACCTCTTTCCTAACAATGGCTTTGTAATATGATCAACATCCAGCTTAAATGCTGCTGCTGGTGTGGTGGCCTCCTTCACAGGGACATCTTGGGCTGCTCTACTCCAGAAATACCCTTTCTTAGATTGCTGCAGTAGGTGCCAAGCTTTGTGGCTAGGGACAACATCCAGTATTATTTCCAAACCATGAACTACGAGTCAGCACATACATATGCAAGGATTTGCATGCATCCATTGAGAAGCTGTAAATGAAGCACTTGGTGACAAGAAAGAGGCCTGCTTTCTTCCTGCCAAATGAAATCTGGGGCCATACTGCAATGCCAAGCTCTGAAGCCCAAAGCCAGACTGATAAGATGTTGTAGTCACCAAAATATTTAAGACTCATTTATTAAAGCAGCAGTCAGAGATCATCAGGGGAAAAAAAAAATCACCTAGGCCTAATTGCATTATCGGTATGAACAGGCTAGCATGGAACAAGTCCTGAGGACGCTCTGACATGGACCTTTGTGGGCAGAAATACAATTCACCAGTGATGAAAGCAATGAGCAAGCAGATGATGTTTGGCAAGACAGGTAGGAGGAAATAGGAAAGCACTGAGAGAGAAAACATGGATCGGGAAAAAGCACTCTACAAGCAGTTGAACAACAGACATTGCCCAGAGACTACAAGACAGAGATGTCCATCCTAACACTTCTCCCAGACCTTCACAGCATTTTTTCCCTCTCAGATGTTTCATTTTGCGTTTCCCACTCTAGTTTCAGCTCTCCCAAGGAACAGAGCTCGCGCTGCAGTCCTTTCCAGAACTTCTTCCACTACAGCCATCTCTTTCAAAGATGTTTTTAGGAAATTTTTCGATCTCCCAATTGCAGTCTCCTCATCACCTGCAGTCCCTTATAGACAATTTCTATCCACAATTTTTAATAGCAGTAGCATCCATGCATCAACCATGTACGTACCAGCCACTCTATTAGCAAGGAGTGATCGTCCCCAGAGAACTCTGTAGAGCAGGACAAGCCATGCGTGGCATGTCTACTTCTCAAGACAATAGAACCTACTTGGGTGGTTAGGCACAGCAGAGCTAGGGACAGCACAAAATGTATCAGTATAGCCCCTGGCTCATTTATACATCACTCACATTATGTTGGGTCTACTTTTACTAAGGGATACAGGAATTGCAGGAATGAAGGGGGAAGATGCACTCCTAAAAGCTGCAGGCTGTTGCTGTGCTTACATAATTTCCTTAAACAGTTTGGTAGAACTTGAATAGTATTTCTTTGGAAATCAAAAGATACTATTGAGATTGTCAGTATTCCTGTAGCAAATTAATTATGGGTACCACACCAGTCTAGATATACTGTTACCTGCACTCCCCGACCAGAAAGGATCCCCTTTAGGAGCTCGTGGTAGGATGCCCCAGGCATACAGCTCAGAACTGCACTGCCCTTTTTCACAGCAGTTGTCCACTTCACATTCTCAGCTTTCCATCCTCTCATTAATTTTTATTATTATTTATTATTATTTTTAACACTAGTTACCAGTATTCCAGGTTACCCATTCCTTCAGGTGAATTTGTTTTCCAGAAAATGATGGTATTTCTCACCTGTTTCTGATCTCTCTGATTTCCTTCCAAATATATTTGGCCCTGAGTGATAGGCATAACTCCTCTCAGTGCAGCTTCATCTGCAACCCTAGCCTACTATGTTCTATTTGTGGAGACCATTGAGGATGATATTAAATGAACTCAAGCCCTGTAACATTCATGGTATTCACAGATCACTGCAAGTCATTAGGTGGCACTACAGCTGACATTCCCAATTTCTGCTTAACTGAAAACTATATGCAGCTGGGCTATGGCATAAACTAATAGTGATAAGGTAACTGCAATATTAATGTCTGCAGTGCAGAAATGTAAAACAGCACTTGTACGGTTTGATGTCCTCCAGGTCAGACACTGCTTAAACATATTCCCAGATACAGTCCCACTGTGGTGGGTTGACCCTGGCTGGACACCAGGTGCCCACCAAAGCCACTCTATCACTCTCCCTCCTAAACTGTACAGGGGAGGGAAAACATAACGAAAGGCTCACAGGTGAGGATAAGAACAGGGAGATCACTCAGCAATTACTGTCACAGGCAAAGACTCATTTTTTCCCCAAGATTTGGGGGAAAAAATTAATTTAATTTCTTACCAGTGAAATCAGAGTAGAATAATGAGAAATAAAATCAAATCTTACACCACCTTTCCCCCCCCACCCCCTTCTTCCTAGGTTTAACTTTACCTCTGATTTTCTCTACCTCCTCCCACCCAGCGGTGCAGGGAGACAGGGAATGGGGGTTGCGGTCAGTTCATCACACCTTGTCTCTGCCGCTCCTTCCTCCTCAGGGGGAGGACTCCTCACTCTTCCCCTGCTCCAGCGTGGGGTCCCTCCCATGGGAGACAGTTCTCATGAACTTCTCCAACATGGGTCATTCCCACAGGCTGCAGTTCGTCATGAACTTCTCCAGCGTGGGCCTCCTGCAGGGTCATAAGTCCTGCCAGAAAACCTGGTCCAGCGTGGGCTCCTCTCTCCATGGATCCGCAGGTCCTGCCAGGAGCCTTCTCCCGCGTGGGCTTCCCACGGGGTCACAGCCTCCTTCGGGCACCCACCTGCTCCAGCATGGGGTCCTCTCTCCCCGGGCTGCAGGTGGATATCTGCTCCACCGTGGACCTCCCTGGGCTGCAGGGGTACAGCCTGCCTCACCATGGTCTTCACCACGGGCTGCAGGGGAATCTCTGCTCCGGCGCCTGGAACATCTCCTCCCCCTCCTCCTTCACAGACCTGGGGGTCTGCAGGGTTGTTTCTCTCACATATTCTCACTCCTCTCTCCAGCTGCAGTTGCTGTTGTGCAGGGTTTTTTTTCCCCTTCTTAAATATGTTATCACAGAGGCACTACCACCGTCGCTGACAGGCTCGGCCTTGGCCAGTGGTGGATCTGTCTTGGAGCCAGCTGCCATTGGCTCTATCAGACATGGGGGAAGCTTCTAGCAGCTTCTCATGGAAGCCACCCCCCTGCAGCCCCCCCGCTACCAAAACCTTGCCGTGCAAACCCAATACACCCACTCAAGGAGGGGCTTACAACCCTTCACTGAGGGGTTCTTCCCAGTGCTGAGCATGTTACAGAAGTCAGGCCCCTTCATAAATCTCAAAAAAATTCAGGTCTGAGATGCACAACTGACACTCATGCATTATGCACAGGCAAAAAATGACATCATGTTTAAACTTTAACATGTTTACACCTGGATGGAGAAGGCACAGAACTAATGCTGAATAGAAGAAGGAATGGCATATGAGAGCTAGAGGAAGGGCTTAAGGAGATATGGCTGCTGTGACACTGTAACGGTGCTGGTGCTGTGGCAATTCTGGTGCAAGGCACAGACTGAAAAGGGAGAGGATCCTGCCTCACATTGCAAAGCGTGAGGAAGAAGAAACAGGAGGAATATACCCAAATGGGCAAAGAGCTGCACAAACACATAGCACATGTCAAACACAGGTCAGGAAGAGCAGCAAAGACAAGGGCCATCAAAAGAGTGCGTGCATGTGGGTACTGCCACAGGATCACAAGGCTGTGTTGACAGACAACAGGCAAGGGAGTCTACAGCAACAAAAAAGAGAATCTGCAGTATCCTCTGCATGCCAGTGCAGTAGATGGTTCAGAAACAGGGTCACTTTATTGATCATTTCCTGGAATACAGGTGCATATGGTTTGGTTGCCTTGGTAACAGTTGCTATGCAACACAGAGATTTACATTTTTCCTGTCATAATCTGAAAAACTCTGGGTGCTGTCCTGGTTTCAGCTGGGATAGAGTTAACTGTCTTCCTAGTAGCTGGTACAGTGCTATGTTTTGAGTTCAGTATGCGAAGAATGTTGATAACACTGATGTTTTCAGTTGTTGCTCAGTAGCATTTAGACTAAAGTCAAGGATTTTTCAGCTTCTCATGCCCAGCCAGCGAGAAAGCTGGAGGGGCACAAGAAGTTGGCACAGGACAGAGCCAGGACAGCTGATGCAAACTGGCCAACGGTGTATTCCATACCATGGGACGTCCCATCTAGTATAGGAACGGGGAAGTGGGGGCAGGGATTCACCGCTCAGGGGACTAGCTGGGTGTCAGTCGGCGGGTGGTGAGCAATTGCACTGCGCATCATTTGTACATTCCAATCCTTTCATTATTGCTGTTGTCATTTTATTAGTGTTATCATTATCATTATTAGTTTCTTCTTTTCTGTTCTATTAAACCGTTCTTATCTCAACCCACGGGTTTTGCTTCTTTTCCCGATTTTCTCCCCCATCCCACTGGGTGGAGGGGGAGTGAGTGAGCGGCTGCGTGGTGTTTAGTTGCTGGCTGTGGTTAAACCACGACAGGTGCACATAAGCATGGACAAGCAAGGTAAGAGTAAAGCAAGGTAAGGCAGTCTTTGTAATATATCTTCCTTGTCCTCTCCAAGTTTCAGCAGAGCATGCTGCCATCCCAGCACTCCAGGGATGCCTCATCCCAGGTGTGCTTTCCCTCACAAGTCCCTTTCCTGACACTTGCATCACTCCCAAGGGTCCCAAGAGAGAAATCCAGAGATGCTTTGAGTATTCGTCTGTGCAAGGAGAGCAGAGCAACTCAAAAAAGCCAGAACTGCATATAAAAGCAGAAGAATTAGGCAACAGGTTTGCTTTCCTAGTTTTGTTGAGCAGTAGCTTCATCCAGATCAGGAGGGACACTCAGCAACCACCTGTGTACTCTGCACTTTCCAGTCTGCTCGGCCATATAAACCTCTAAACAGCAATAATGGGGAATCTGGGGAACGTGACTGCCAGCCTGTAAAACACGGATGTTGATGGAGGATACAGAGCTGCACAACTACCACAAAACCTAGAGGTGAACGTTCATGTTTTAGAAGTTCTTCTATAGATGTAAAGAGGCCCCTCTGGTAGGGGTAGCATCTCACAGGGCTGATAAAGCTGGCAAGGCAGAAAAAAACTCCATTTCTATTCTCAGGAAACAATGCTAAACTTAGTCTCTCACATGCAAAGTGGCAGCCCCGAAGCTAAACAAAAATCATTAGCCAGAAGGGCTGCGGCCCAGCTTGAGCACTTACATAGATGTTACCCTGTTGGTAGCGCTGGTGCAGGTTAAGCAGGATGGCAGCTTCATGCAGATCTCCCAGAATGGACATGTCTTCTACTCCATCAATGCTGGTCTGGTGCATTGGCAAAACCTTTTCTCTGGAAAGGGAGGCCTTAGGGTACTGGAACACCTGGAAGAATGGGGAGAAGGACGAACAAGCTCATGACACCTGGGCACATGGCCTGATTTCCTACCAGAAACATGCCCCCTTCCACAGCTTTGTACTTCAGCACTGGAAAAGGAAATTAATAAGGCACAGATCTGCTCCCTATTTTTATAGTCATTATTCCATTCCTGTTCCTTCCTATTTGAGGTCTCTGGCCAGAAACCACACAGCACACTCCCTTCTTTTGCTACAGAGTCAATCCCTCACCTTCACTACTGTCAGGGACAGATCAATGCAAGGTTACTCGATTTTTACTGAAATCAACTTAGCAGGAGCAGGGCACCAGCTTCCAGCTGCGCTAGGCTGGACAGGTATTACACACTGCACTCATGGCTGTGAATAATGACAGCAGCTGCTCCCAAGAGACCAGGAACAGTCTTTCACAAAAACACAGGTGGGATCATGTCTCTGACTGTGGAAAGGTTGAGGCAAAGCATATTCACATTCCATGTTTGGCCCTGCACTCTCCATAGGAGCAGCCAGAGAGTGTCTGGGAGAGGTTGTCATGTCAAGAGCAAAGGAGAGCAAAGCAGATGAGAAGGCAAATAAAGTAGTGACATCCCGTGTGCATGCTGGCATGTATGTGTATGATGCAGCTTTAAAGTGTTTGTACAGTGACAGCTATTAACTTCTATCACTGCTCTGGGAAGTACCTACTTCTTTCTTCTCTATGCAATCGCACTCTTCTTGCCTCAATTGCTGCATCCTTCTTCCTGCTAGAGCTTCCTCCTCCTCAATAACCCACTCTTCAGCTATCGGGTCATTTTCTTCACCCCCTTTCAACACAGCTGAGATTATGTGACTGTTCCCCTCCACCACAGCCACATCCCAGCCTTCCTTTCCTCCTCCTCAAGCACGATGCTGGCATTTCACAAAAGTTATTTCAGTTGCTTCCCACTCTTGGATTCAACCATGTGCCATCTCCCACCCAGCATCCCAAGCTGCACTGGATGGTAAGACCCAAGATAGACAGATGGGAGAGTTCATACAGGCGGCATGGAGAACCAAACTGGCCCACAGTAATCCTTCCAAACAAACTTGGGCTTTTCCTTCCCTTCTGGGGCTCTAGCGTCTACCTCATTTCCAACCCTGCTTGTCAGCCCTCCCAGGTGCCAGCAAGAAACTGGTGGACTCCGTAGAGAATGAACCATGATCTATAGTGTTGATCTAACTGGTTTCTCCTGACTGCTTTCTTGGAGTCCTCGGGCTGCCGTAGATGCTAGGGAGAGGCCAGCCACGCAGCTGCAGGCTGAAGACAGAATGAGGTCACCCTGCCCCCTCCAGCGATCCACCCTTGCAAGTCCCTTGCAGGGCACTCGCTGCTGCAGCGCATTGCAGGTGCCCGGCGATCATCCCTTCTCAGCTCTAAGCCTGCACGCTTGCCAGTGCAGGGAAGGAATAACCTGGCACAGGATCCCTTCATGAGAGCCCCACAATGCCTGCGAAAGCCTGCACAATCGAAACAGCAGCTCTGTTCCTGGAGGGAGCTGGGGAGGAGAAGCAGGCTCACTTCCCCAGATGGATTCACCCCGGGTCTGCCCAGTAACACCTAATGTGACATGGACTCGGTCTCTTCCACTAGGAGACTGCCCCACAGCCCAATTTTCTCACCAGCCAGGAGGCTTTCAAAAATACATAGTTCATGTTCATGAACAGCATAGAATAAAGCCCACTCAAGCATACAGGCCCTCTCCAGACCTCTCTGGTCTTCTCTGCACCACTTCTGCACCTGGGTATCAGAGAGGTGTGACTCTGCCAGCAGCAGGACCCCCACTCTGCAAGCATGGCCCAAAGAAAACACATCAATTTTTTTTTTCTCTTCTTCAGAGCAGAGGCCTCAGGCACTTCCACAAAAGAACTGAGGGAGCAGGATGGGAGAATGCGACAACTAAATTCAGGGGAGAGTACAAGCTGCAGATGCACAATATGAACTGGCCTCTGTCAGGAGCAAAACCACTACAGCACTTTCAAACCATGAGGCAGCAAACCACCCTGGCTATCTCTTCTCTGCTGACTTGGACAAATTTTGGAAGGGGACAAGACCAAAACAGTATGACATGATCTTTCCTTACATTTGCCTGACACTTACTCATTTACCAATGCATTGTCAGCACTTGTGGCCATTTGGGCCAGAACATTAAGAAAACATCTAGGGAAAAAGCTGAGTGGACAAGTGTCCCAAAAGATACTGGGTGGTTGGCAGCACCTCTGCCAAGAGGCTGCTATGCATGAAAAATAACTGTGTGATGGGTCAGAGCTTGTTTACTTGCTCTCGTAGACAACACAGGAGAAAGACCCTGAAGAGCAACAGGGGCCCTAAATACACAAGTGAATGATTAGTAGGGATTAGATCATCACCTGTTAAACCTGTCTTGAGCTGCCTGATTGGGGTTATTCAGTCATCCCTCTCTCAAAAAAAATCTGATCCAGGTTTCTCAAAGAATTAAGCAGGTGTTCCTGCAGGACGGCAGCAAAGGTCAGTTAGGAGCATTGGCTCTGGTACCCTCTGGACAGAAACACTGCAGAGGTGAAATATACTCCCTGGAGGAGTGGTCTGATGCCACACTGACACCCTAGGGGAGCCCAAGATGTCACCTGTCTGTCCCTGAGGCTGGGGGGGTTCACCAAATACCCTTGCCCACCACTGCACCCCTAGCAGCTCACCCTTCCTCAGGCAGAGACTGGGGCCTCCAGCCCCACTGAGATTTGGGAGGTGAGGTCTCTGTGCCTCTGGAAGGCACTTGTGGCATGCAGGAGAGGTTTCAGGCCTTCCCTGGCACTGGGAGAGAGTCGACTTTTAATCTGTCCTCTGCCCTTCAGGGTAGAGACAAGTTTCCAGTCTTTGTATCACCAACAGGCTGCAGGGATCATCCGGGGTCCTGGAGACAGACATGTGGTGGTTTTTTGTTCCCAAGATTGTATCAGAGGGGTTTTCCCCAATGAGCTCTGAGGTTTGAGACACAAACATGACGCAAACATGATGACCCTCCACCCTTTCCCACCTCCAGCCACCCCAGTAAAAAGGCTCTGGTTACCCCACTCCCCACCTCTGGACCCCTCCAGCAATCTGCCAGGAGAACAGTTTGGAGGAACATCCTCCCCATCATCCTGTTCCAGGTAAGGTAAGCCAGGCTGGCTTCAGCAGCTTGCACTACTGAGCTGAATATGATGGCTGATTTTGCCTGAAGCAAATGAGAACACAGACAAACTGATCTCTCAGCAGAGCTGCCTCTGGAATATCCCTTTCCCAACAAGTTAACACTTAAACAGAAAGTTACAGGTGCTAATAAGCAGATCTTTATTATTTGGGAAGGAAAACCATCAGCTTTCAGTCTAATTACAAACAAGCCATCAAATACCACACAGGCACCTCACAAGGCAGTCAAAGATTTCTACTTTCTCCCCAGTGATAAACTGATTTTGTCTCAGATTTAGCCCACAGACAGAACAAAATGACCAGGACTTTCTCCAAGCCCCTGCAATGGTCAGGAATAAACCAAAACCTGGCCAGCACACAGGCCAAGATGAGGATTGCCAACCCTGCTCACCAGGCTGAGCAAGGGGGAAATGATTCCTTCTCAACCACAAATCCATCCATTAGCACAACCCTGAGCACATGAGCAAAGCTCCCACCTGGCATCTAAGTTATGTTTCTCCATAAAGCATTTGGCTGGTCTGTCTGGACTGTGGTTTCCAATCTTGTGTTTCATAAGTGTCGGCTCCTCCTTTCCTCCTAGGAAGTCACATTTCTGATGGATTTGTTGCTTGAGGTGTTTTTAAGGAAGTGGAAACAAATGGCGAGAGCTCTGAAGCATGACTGGACTTCTTACCTCAGAGCTGCAGGGATGCTGGGCCACAGCAAACATGAGAACACTAGATTTAGGGATCCTAAAATCAGAGGGCTCAACTGGCCCATCCAACCCAAAGTAAAGTGAAGATGTTCTCATCCAAGTTTTCACCCGGGGTAAGACAGCCAGTCCCTCCTACAGTTATGAAGCAATGAAGGCAGCAGGCATGGGAAGCACACAGGGCAGCTATTGTGGAGGGCACTGAATAAAGCAAGCCCTTTAATGATCACCATGTGCTTTTTCTGCATAAGCCATAAAGCACATGCTCCTTCAGCCTAGCAGTTTCTTCTTTCATGGAGGAAAAAACCCAAATTCAGCTTATTTTAGACCTGTGACTCCACCCAACATTATCCTGTGTACCTTTTCTAGCATGGACACAGGCTGGCAGTGGGTGCACCCACTCGGCTGGCTCTATGGTGGGATTTCTGGTGTCCTTTCAGAGGTGCCAGGTGGGTTTGGAGGATTTTCCAAGGCCACAGCAGCGTATCAGAAGAGACAGGAGCAAGTCTGGGAGAGTCACAGAAGTACTCACCATTTGTTGATCCTCCACAGGCTGCTGCATTACTTGTGATGAATGCCCCTGTGATCTCTTAAAATGAGTTAGTGACTATCCAACACTCCCCAAGGAGGCAACTCCTCAAGAAAATATTTGAGAGACTCGAGTAACCAGATGGAAAACCTATGTGTCTGCTAGGTGTTTCTGTCTCTGAGAAACAAATCAGGCTCTTTGAAAAGGGATGATGGTTTGAAATCTAGCCCTTTCAAAGCAAGACTGAAAAATATGACAGTCCTACCACTGACTCCACAAGCTGGAGTCCTAAATCCCCTTTCCCCTTGTGCCCTCCTTTGTTTGCCAGGTAAGAGGCTGAAAAAACCTGTCAATTTTCTGTAACAAAGAAGCTGCCTGCAGAGCACCGGTCACCAAAACGGCTGAGCAGATCTAACTGCTCACTGCTGGAGGGCACAGCCCTGCCCATTTCCCCATCCTCCTCCCAGCGCAGGCACCAGTTTGAGTCACCAAGAACCTCAGTGAAGGCAGTGAATAGTTTTCCCAGGGTTAGGGAGCAGAGCTGACTCATTGAGGACTTGGATGATCCCCAGAGGTCCCTTCCTACCAATATTAATCCATGAGCACTGTGGCAGGCATGCCAGAGAACCACAAGGAGCACAGGGCTGGAAATAGGGCAGGAAAGAGGCTTGTTCCTATTGCTGGCAGAGGGCTCTGCTCTCAGAGGAACTCAGCCGACTTGTTGACCTGTCCTACGCATAGCTGCTGCACTTACACTGCTGACTGACACGGGGAGCTCACTTCTACGTGCCCCTGGCACAAAGGGCTGATGGCAAAAGCTGCTGAAGCAGACAGTGGTGAGCACGACAGCCCTTACAGCAGCATGGCTTGCAAGAAGCACATCCTGGCAGAAAGGGCTGCTTAGTTGGTGAAGCTGCCTCCTTCCTAGGTGCATTTTGCCAATATAGTGGTTGTGCTAGGTTGTTAATGCAATTCCTTCAAAGATGGCACGAGAAAAAACAAGCAAAGTGAGGTGGGCAGACAAATGAACAGAAGACAGACAACAATCTTCTCCTTTTAACCTTTGTTAGACCTTTGGCATGGTTTGTAACAGAGCCGGGTCACTTTTCAGACAGAATTGCAGCATTTCAATTGATACGTTTCCTTTTAACGTGAAGGTCACACAAGACCAAGAAGTCCAACTTGCAACTTGGCATAGGCTACAGCCTCATTCAAACTTCACTTACCGTGCCATAATCTGAGGTGAAGAGCACATTTCCATCGGCACATGAGCCAACAGTGCATGGCTGCAGCTGGTCCTGCTCCCGCAGCCATACCCTGGCACCCTGCAAAAAGCAGAAGACCTCCCATTAGAAAGAACTGGAGCCTGTGAGATCTGCACATGGGGTGCAAACACCCAAGGAAAGCTGGGGAAAGCTGCTGTATTCAGAGGCTACTTCCAAGCTACAGCTGCTTAAAATTTTTAAGCAAGTCCTACTTATATTTTCAGAGAAACTGGTTTTGATTTTTCTAACGTAACATGAGAGGAAGAAAAAGCAGTTTTAATCAGCTTCATGTGGAAACCGAAGTAAGGAAACATCAGTTTTTAATGAAAGATACCAACACGCAGAATAGTGGGTTCGACTGTCTAAATATTTTCAAACTTAGAATAGCCGGTCATTAAAAGTCATGCTATAATAACAACAGAAAATGTAAATAAAGCATGTTTACAATTTCATACACCCACACATCATTGTAATTCAAAATGCTTCCAGAAATTATCAGCAACAGCTAAGTAGACCTCACAGAGCTTTGTTTGCCTCTCTTGCAAGAGTTTCCTTCAGTAAATGACATAACTTGCGTGTTTCTCTGATGTATATATGATGGCCCTGATGTATATATAGTTTCACACACACTACAACATTTTAAATTGCTCAGTCTCTCTCAGGACAATCCTGAGCACAAAGGCAGATTTCTGGTAACACATATGTGGAGATCTGCAGGGCAAGCAGATCTCATAGCTTGCCTACCAAAAAAGCGCAGGGGAAATCAGTTTGCTGGATTGGCCTCTTCCGCCCTGCCTGAGACTGTGGGACCTGGTACAAGGGAAAGAGCAGGAGCACAAAGGCAAATCAGGGAGAGCGTGACCTGCAATTACGCAGAATCAGGCATAACGTCACGCCGCATTTCAGTTATTGCAAACTAATCTGTTCCATGTCTTCCCATAGAAATCACATAAACTCTGCTTAGATAAGTATTGAGAAAAAGCCAAAGTGCTGAACTGTTGAGTAACGTTAAGGCCATACTGCTTTTCATCGATTCGCAGACCTACTTTCTTCCTAATTTGTTTTCTGCCCCTAAATTATTGATTATAAAAGCCCTTCCTAGCCTCTTAAACCTGTCAGCACCATTAGCTCTTTGCTTATAGGCTTATTATGTTTGAAGAGATGCAATAGTATTTCTATATTACATTATACAGAATGTGGAACACTAATTCTATTTTTAATGATTTATTTTAGTTTAGGTGGGGTTTTTTAAACTGCTTTAGTCACTTTAAACACTTTAGTACCCTGGATTTTCCTTTTTGTAGAAGATAGGTCTATGGCCCAACCTCCAGCCCTTCCAATAAAGGAACTGGTTTTAATGACATTAAAAAGGGCCTACATAATTCTAGTTTTGCTGTTGTGTTCTGCTCTAGAGTTTCCACAGCAGGCAGATTAATTTCCCCTCACCGAGTGAATGAAAAGCACCAGTGCATCTGATCAGTACCTAAACCCAAGTGTGGTGTGTGAAGATCACCTTCACGGCCAGTGAGCAATAGCAACAGAAAGAAATGTTTTCTTATGTTACAGATTCAAGTTTCAAGATCCCAGAGAGCTGGTAAGCAATGCATTGAATACAGATTTTGAGGAACTATAAAGAGGTCTTCATGACATCCTCTTACATTTTCTGAAACTCTTGATGCTTGAGACAAAGTATCCTGAGGCACCTGGGCAAGACATTGCTGTTGAGAAACCATCCATTTCCCAGACCACATTCTGACTATTCTGCATAAACATATGAACAGCAACATGTGTTAGTAGATCATCTTTATGCTGTTTTCACCAAAGGCTCCTACTACCATCACGGTATAGAGCAAAGAGTCAGAAAACAGCAAAGTTGTGTCTGGAGTTCCCAACAGTGGGCTGAAGGAAAGCCTTTTCTAATATACTTGTAAACACTCATTCCCAACAGTGCATTTCAATGCATTCACACACCAGTAACCCAGAAGCACATAGATGAGAGCTTGCACGCAAGCGCAGTTTAATCAGGAGCCAGGCCTGCACACTCCCACGCACACAAGCACACACCCACCCCAGCATTAGCAGTGTGCCACGCTCACAGAACCCTACATGGTCTGTCTGTGGGGACCAGGTTACGCACACTTTCCACTCCCTGAGCTCAGAAATTAGTTTGGAGATAGAGACAGTCAATAATCTGACACTCAAGAGACACCTCATGGGCATGAACACTGTTATTTATTAGGTACCATTTAAAGGAAAAGAAGAGGGGAGACGGACAATAAGACCCGTCTGGTATCTTCAACACCTAGAAATTATCAGAAAGTCCAGACTGACCCAGACCCCTTTCCCAGCAGAAGTCCACATGCAAAAGTAGTAGCAAATAGTTCCAAAAGGAGACCTAGTTCTTTTGTACAATATTGCGCCATTTCCTACAAACTTATGGCAGATCCTTCTGTGTGCTGCTAAGGAGTAGAAGGCAACACAATAAAACTCCCAGGCACTGTGGCATTTCAGCTGCACAGAACTACTTACTTCAGTTTACTTTGATGTTGTAGCTGTTTTTACAACAGCAATTGCCTCTGCCCAGTAGAATAACTGCACCCATTTATGTTGTTTCCAAAACAGAACATCATGCTGAGACAGCCAGAATAGGAACCAGAGAGCAAATAATTATTGTAACTTCTGCCCAGCATAGCCCCCATTTCCTGAAAGGCTGAGTTTGTTTTAGTGCATCTCCTTCCATCAGCCCTTTTTTCTAAACATGAAATTCCCCAAGGAGCCTTGACTAAATACAGAAACAGATGGTGACACCAGAGAGACTGCCCTCACATCACTCCCCTCTCCCCCAATACCATGCATTTCATTGATCAGTTGAAAGGATTAAATTGAGCAGAAAACTTCCAAGAACTGCCAGGCAGCAAGGCTGAACTTCCATGGGAAAAGCAAGGCCAGCAAAACAGAGCACAGCCCAGCGCTGCAGAGCAGCGACCTGCCAGCTCTGGGGGGTCCCAGCTCCCGCAGGCACACAGATGATGGAAAAACCCCTGCTCTCCTAGCACAAGAGTAAAAAAACCCACTCAGTTTTGAAACTCGGATATAGAAGTGCTCACCTGCATCCAGAGACAAAACCGTTTAACAAAATGAAGCAACAAGCAATCACTGCTTTGAAAAGAACACCCTAAAAGACAGCTAAGGGACAGCAGAACAATGACTTTGTGTAACTGCTTTCCACCTAATAAAGCTGGCTGAATACTGATGATACAGTTAACTTGAGCCCCTTATATAGTGAGAATAGCTCATCCCCTCCCAATTCTTCTTTTAACTAGGAGTTTATTAGAGGGGGTATTTTGTTTTTAAGTGGAGCAACAGCAGGTACTGAAAGAAAGACTAAAGTAGTAATGTACCAGAGTTCCTGTATCAAGGGTAGGTCACTTGGATGTTAAACGAACTCTGAGAGACCAGCATCCTCATTCCTATGGCCTCAGTGACATCTGTCCAGGAACTGGCCTTGCCACAAAGCACATAGCAAAGCACAATCCTGAAAACTGATTCCATGACATGGGGTTATAATTTAGAAAATAAAGTTGCTTGCATACCAAAAGCAGTGTTTCATCAGTACTGCCTCACTCCCACACCATGATGTCTTCCACTGTGGACAGTAAACTCTAAGATGTCATTTTTCTCTGTTCACATAACACCTGGCACTTTGGGGTCCTAGACTTGGAAAAAAATAACATTTCCTGGTATCCACGATAGCGAGAAATCAATTGAAGCTACAGATTTCTTTGGCCTTCGGTGCCTTTTTTAGAGCGACTGCTACCAGGGAGTTATCTCTTGCATTCACACACCTGTACCTGCATCTCAGCAGATGCAGTATGCTGTGTCGGCAGGGAAAGGATAAAGGAGATCTTGTACGCTGTACCCCAGGGAAAGGGCGTAGAGGCAGACAAGGAGCGCACAACCCTGACTGCAGAAGCAAGCACCCAGGCATTAAAGCAGAGCGCGTAGCTACCAGCGGGCGCACCCTCCTCATCAGCTATCCAGCTACTGAAGGCAAAGTAAGCTCCAGAGTACAAGAGAGAACTCTGTACCTGCAGGTGTCTTTGCCTCTCCAGAGCATCCCAGCCCAGCAGGAGACACATTTGGGGACTGACATGAGCAAGCCACTGCTCTGCAACTGTACCACAACTCAGAAACAAGTCATCATATCCTGTTCTCTTATTTGTGTAGTCTGGACTGCCCTTGAATCTTCATGTTCCCCCAGGATGTCCTCTCTCTTCTGGAAACTGCTTCTTCCCAGGCACAAGCGAGAACGAGCTGCCCCAGCTGTACAGGATTTGAGGAGACAGTTAGCAGTGCTGCCTCTCTCCAACAGCACTCACATGCCCCATTCCTCCTTGTGCACAAACCTCCATAACTCCCAGGAGTAACACGCTCGGCAGAGGCCACAACCAGGATGGGTGCATCAATTTTCCAGGAGTTATTCAGAGAGAAAAGTGCTTTTCGTTGGAAGACACCTTCCAGTGTATGAAACATGCACACAATTGTCCACTAGTTCCATTAAGGGATGTTTTTGTACTGTTTTCTTTGTGAGTGAATATGGCTCTCAGCGTCCAGATCTACCTGCAAACACAGTATTGCAAAAGGCTTTTGGCAGTGCCTTGGTTTGGGTAACTCTCCCCCATTACTGCTGCAGTCATTCTGCAAGGGGCAGGGATGTCTCAAAAATGTACACCCACGCACTAAGGCCAAGCCAAAAATCTCTGTGGGTGCTATAAGTTTTTCAGCTCCAAGTATTGTGCATATACGTACCTTTGTCCTCCTGGCACATTGAGGCTGTTCAGTGGGTATTGGGCATCCAAGCCTCGTGTTTTTTGTGGCGATGGATCCATATGCTCCTAGGCATGGAAGCAGCATTGCGCTAAGACAGCTCTCTTCCCAGCCTCAATGGGCTTTGTGGTTGTAAACCATGCAGCAGAGATTGGGCTAGAAAGGCCCTTGCAACCCAGACAAAGCCAGGATCGGGTTTCGATAAAAGCACTTTTCAAGAGATTGATCTAGATGATCATGAATAAGTGATAGGACATATATAAAGAGACTTAGCTAATGGATACAAGATTGGTGGGGTGGGGGAGTCCCTGACATCCTAGACCCATAGGGGAAGGAATGCAACCTTGCTGTTTTTCTGATGTCAGGCTGGAATAAAGTCATACAGCCAGTCTCTGGGTTATATTTGATCAGCAAAACCTGGACCAGCTGCTGCAAGGGAGGAGGGAGCCCAGAAGGCCACAGGTAATGGAGAGACAACAGCTGAGCTGGCAGCAGCCAACATGGAGCAGCTGGGAAGAGGGACAATACCTGCAACAGCACTGGCAGGGATAACAGAAACAAAAGTCTACTTCTTGTAAGGCACAAGGATGACACACTGCAGGGCAGAAAGGGACTGGATTGCACCTGGGAAGGTCCCATGGTTCCCAACAGTAGCCCACTGAGCCTAGGCAGCCTCCGCAAGCCAGCACAGCTCACGGAGCTGAACACAAAGCTACAGTCGTGGGTCCTGCTGCTCCAGAGCTGCAGCCCAGGCTGAGCCCATGACTCAGACTAGTTCTGCCAATTAGCAGCCCCATTCCTTACTAATTAAGGAGCAGAACCCTCAGTCTGCCAGCAGCTCTGCAGAATAGCAATATCAGGAAAAGGTTTGTGCATTTTAAATCATCTAATCTAAGAGCAGTTTGTCACTTCTGGTCACTGGTGCACTGCTTCCCACCCCTCTTTCACCTCCCCCTCCCATCTGCTCTGTTCCTCTCTCCTCCCCCAGCTTGGCTGCTGTACAGCTTCTCTTCTCCCCACTCTCCTGCACATGTCCCACCTTCAGATATCCCCCAGGAAATGCCTGGTCCTTGAAGGTAATTCTTGCTTTTCTCAAAGGAGCAACTGCCCACTACAGCAACCACACCAGCTCTTCACCATGAGAGTGGAGGGAGTGAACCCCCAACTGTTTTCCCATGCCTCAAGGCTGCCCTTTGCCATAAGCACAAGGTGCACAGAGAGGAGGCGAGTGTGCGTCCTTCCAGACTTCACTGCAAGCTCTCTCTGGGCTCAGTTTAAGATGAGCTGCCCCCTGTGATTCCACCATGGGCAGTGGAGTCACTGCCCTCCCTCAGGTGAAGCAACAATCCTACAGAGTTTGCAACCACCTGGGAACTTCTCACCAGCCCCAAAAATGCATACTAAAGTTCAGTTCATAAAAGCCAGCACCGCTTCCATGCCTTCTCTATAAGCTCTTCCCCACCTAAAACTTGAATTAAAACGAATCATTCCCTAGAGCACATTACTCACATGGATATCTTCAGATCTATGTTCCCTGCCTCTTAACATTCCTGATATATCACAGCAACGCTGGCTTTCCCACATCTTCTCTGTAGCTGAAAGGAAGGAGGCAACATGGCCCGTGCAAAAACCCAGACTGGCCCTAGCAAAACTTTCACTGACAAGCTAGCAGCTCCAAACTGAGTAAGTGAAGAGCTATCCCTGCCCTGCCCTCAACTTGGTTATTGCTTTGGGTCTCCTCTCCCTCTTGCCACCAAATATACAGTGAGGCAGCTTCCTTGCAGCTCCTTCCCTCTCTCAAATTTGGCTGATGGCTTCAAGGCTGAAGCTGGGCTGATGGACAGCTGAGTGGCATTCAAGGTCCACAGAAGAGAGCTCAGGGCCTCAGGAAGCCACGAGGATACAGCAGTCTATCACACAGATGCCAGCTCCAGCATCCTGCCTCCAAGCAGACACAATGCCATGCATTTTGTAAAAATTTCAGATGAGAGCCCTGAAACAGTATTTCTTTTGCAGTGTTTATTATGCATAATTTGGGATTACGTCCAATACCTTTTTAGAATTATAGAATCATAGAATCATTTAGGTTGGAAAAGACCTTCAAGATCATCGAGTTCAACCATCAACCATGCCCCCTAAACCATGTTCTGAAGCACCCCGTCTACTCGCTTTTTGAATACCTCCAGGGATGGTGACTCAACCACTTCCCTGGGCAGCCTATTCCAATGTCTGACAACCCTCTCAGTAAAATAATTTTTCCTAATATCTAACCTAAATCTCCCTTGCCTCAACTTGAGGCCATTTCCTCTTGTCCTATCTCCAGCCACCTGACAGAAGAGACCAGCACCCACCTCACTACAACCCCCCTTCAGGTAGTTGTAGAGAGCGATAAGGTCTCCCCTCAGCCTCCTTTTCTCCAGACTAAACAGCCCCAGCTCCCTCAGCCGCTCCTCACAAGACTTGTGCTCCAGGCCCCTCACCAACTTGGTTGCCCTTCTCTGGACACGCTCCAGCAACTCAATGTCTTTCCTGTAGTGAGGGGCCCAAAACTGAACACAGCACTCGAGGTGCGGCCTCACCAGTGCCAAGTACAGGGGGGACAATCACTTCCCTGTTCCTGCTGGCCACACTATTTCTGATACAGGCCAGGATGCCGTTGGCCTTCTTGGCCACCTGGGCACACTGCTGGCTCATATTCAGCCGGCTGTCAACCAGCACCCCCAGGTCTTTCTCTGCCGGGCAGCTTTCCAGCCACTCTTCCCCAAGCCTGTAGCGCTGCATGGGGTTGCCGTGACTGAAGTGCAGGACCCGGCACTTGGCCTTGTTGAACCTCATACAATTGGCCTTGGCCCACTGGTCCAGCCTGTCCAGATCTCTTTGTAGAGCCTCCCTACCCTCAAGCAGACCGACCCTGCCTCCCAACTTGGTGTCGTCTGCAAACTTGCTGAGGGTGCACTCGATCCCCTCATCCAAATCATCAATAAAGATATTAAACAGAACAGGGCCCAACACCGAGCCCTGGGGAACACCACTTGTGACCCGCCGCCAACTGGATTTCACCCCATTCACCACTACCCTCTGGGCTCGGCCAGCCAGCCAGTTTTTCACCCAGTGAATAGTGCACTTATCCAGGCCACGAGACGCCAGTTTCTCCAGGAGTATGCCACAAGATACAGTGTCAAAGGCCTTGCTGAAATCAAGGAAGATAACATCCACAGCCTTTCCCTCATCCACTAGGCGGGTCACCTGGCCATAGAAGGAGATCAGGTTGGTCAAGCAGGACCAGCCTTTCGTAAACCCATGCTGACTGGGCCTGATCCCCTTCTTATCCTGGACTTGCCATCTTGCCACATCCTTGACTTCAATAATTCCCTGCCATGTGGAGTTCTACCATCTACTCACACGTTATATGGAAACGTACACTTTTTAATCAATCTGTCCCATGGCTGTGAAGCAGAAAATCCCTTTTTCTCACAGTCAGAGGCGGAGGAACAGCAGAATCCAATCCACCTTCTCTGTCTCATCCATTATTTTCTGCTCTTTTGCCATGTCTCCCCCTATTTGTCATTTCACTGATAAAGTATTCTCAGAGTTGTCATTTCACTAATAAAGTATTCTCAGGTTTTTAAACTCCTCACGTGAGACATTTCCCTGGTGTTTGATCATCCTCAGTGTCCTTCCCTCAAACACCACACAGAAAGCAAGTGGAGTGCCTCTGAGCTGGGATGCACTGTCAGCCAATCTGAAATAAGAGTGAAAGTGGAGAAAAGGGGGAAACAGCCCACGCAAGTAAGAAGTTGGGGAACGGTAAAGATGGTAGAGTCCATGTTTCACTGTGTTCTTTTCTAAAATCACTGGGGACAAAGACGTGCGCTAGTAGCAGCATCCAATTTCTAGATGGGGACAGCAGCATTGTGAATAACAACGGAGACATGCAGAAGTTTTTAATAAACATTCCTGGAAAGCACCCCTCTTGCATTACACTGAGATGCTGAAATGCTTTCCCCTATATTAGTAAATGGAAAAGACGTAAAACATTTTAAAAATCAACAGGTCCAAGAGTTCCCACCCAGAGATCTGTCCAATAAAGTTTCTCACCAGCTGATACTCATTTTTAATAAGCCTGGAAACATTGAGGAAATTCCAAAAGACTGGAAGGGTCAGAGCCTAAACGAGGGTGATAGCAGGATTATCCCAAGTAACCATAGGTTGCTTAGTCTGACAACCCCATGGAAAATACAGAGTTTTTGCCTTCAGCTTTTCAACTTAAAGATACTCTAGCTTTAATCATTGTCCCGTGCCAGTCAACATGTGGAAAGAAGTCTAGTCAAAAAGACTTCTTCATTCTTTGCATCCAGGCATAAGAGATAAATAGGACAGTAATAGATTCTCATGGCATTGATCATATAGAACACAGTATTCTGATAAAAGTCAGCCCTTGAGGAGCAAACAGCAGCAAAAGGATCTCAAAATAGTTGTTATGAATCGGGAAAATCATGACTAATTGAGGGAGTTTCTAACAAAACTCTGGAGAGACAGGGTGAGTACTATTTTGTATTCTCATCAAGGACCTAAAATCAAAAGTAGTGCTGACAGTACTAGCAGATGCCAACATCTGGTAGATCAGTATGTACCCACAAGGATGAGACCATCAGAGCAATGTGGATTCCACAGCCCACTTGTTTGAACAAAATGGGATTAAAATACAGCCAAACTGAAAGGTCAGCTTCAGGGGAGGAGGAATGCAAGGAGCACTTCAAACGGAAGAATGTCTTCTGGAAAGTCACAGACCTAAAGAGGATTGCAAACCGCTGAACAGGAACTCCCAGGACATTTGGTTGCAACAAAAGCTGATGCATGTCTGGGATGTATAAACAAGAGTAAGGAAGTTTACTGCCTACTTATGCTTTGAGGTGTGAGAAAGAAGCCTTTCAGAGAAAATTGAAAAAACTCAGTCATTTTTGCTATTCAGAAAGATCGCTTTTAATGCAAAAGTACTTGTGAAAGTGTTAATGTCATTATGTAGATTTGCCAGAGCTAGGGCTGCCCTATCTAGGCTAGACACTGATAGCAGGGGGATCACAGCAGCATGTGGCCCAGCATGGGCTGCAAACCTCGCCTTGGTCCCTGCATGCCCAACTAACTACACCCTGCTGTGAGGACGCCGCTGCCAGCAGTACCAAGACCACTGCTCTGCTACCTGCTGTGTCACCTTTGTCAGGAACCCAGAGGAAACCCAGTGCCAGAGAATAGTTTCTTGCAGACAGAGAAGTTATTTGGGATGAAACAAGTTTCATGAAGCAGAAGAAAAGTAGGACCCAAAGATGGATGGAGCTGCCAGACACTTGAGAAATGAAGCAGGATTTATTTTAAAGCAAGGTTGTGTAAGCACTTGAAGAAACTGCAAAAAGCGGGGGATCCTCCAGAAATAAGAAGCTTTTCCAGAAAGTGTGATTCAGCCAAATCTTAATCATTGGCTCAAGACGCAGGTAGCAGGAATAAACAGGACTAATACACAGCCCTGGTCCTAACCCGAATTTCTCCCTTCTCATCAAATACCCGGATCACTATCTATGAGAGGCCATGCCACTGGTTCACTTATTACAATAATTATTGTGTTTATAATGACCGGACCCAAAAGTCCCCCGGACGCTGTGCCAAGCGGTGCATGGCAGACAGGCCCTCCGTAGGTGTCTTTCCTGGGACTCGGCTCTACAGCACTGCTGAACCGTGTGTAAGCTCAGATGGAAACGCGGAGACAGAACCACAGAGCTTAGGGTAACTGGAGGATAACCAGGAAACCCAGACTCACAGAAGTTTCGGTCTTAATGATGACATTTAAATAGCTCGCACATTTTCCTTAAAGCAAAATGGGAAATAAGAAATTGCGAAACATTTGCGATTATTATGTTAAAAAAAGTGAGGCAAGAAGTGAAACCAGAGCAATACGAGGTGGTTTTGGAGGCAGCGATGGGGCAGCTGCAGGCTGGCCCAGGGAGACCCGGCTCCCCTTCACGTGGGGGCTCCCATCCAGCGCCTGCGCCAGCCCACCCTCGCTCCCCTGATAGGATCTGACAAGGTCGCAGCTCACACAGCCTGGCTCCAGATGAATGCCCTAAGGAGGGAGCTAACAGGACTCCCTCTCTTCCACCAGACACTTCTTCATGGCACCTTTGGCAGAAGAGCTTTCTTCCCTGCAATTGCTGCTCCAGACCAGGGCAGCCGAGCCCTTTTGCCCTACATCTGCCTCTCTATTGCTCTGAATGGCTTTGGGGAGATGCAGCTGGGATGGAGGATCCTGCACGTAGGAACATCCATGCTACTTCAGCCCCATGCATACATTCAAGGACAGTGGTACTTCTCTTTAGCTGAACTACACAGACTACTTAAACAGAGAGGGCTTGCTCTGGTTGGTATTGACTCAATGAGCATTATATACGCAGCATGGATGTAATAGTCAGCATTTCTCTTTCTCTTCCCAATATCTCCAGATCCTCTTTTCTAAGAGGTCACAATATTCTTGGTAAACTGAGAGGAGATCATCAGGGAAAGTCAGTGAAGCACATGGTCCTCAGGGGAGGTGAGAGGCCTGGTGCTTCATGGAGCAGCCCCACTGCTGAAGATGACGCTCTATCTACCGTTTCTTTCCAAGACGGCATTTTCCTAAGCCAAGGGTTGTTAACACACGGGCACTCAGCTCACTGTTATCTGAAAAGACAGCACATCACTCATGGTCAGCGTCATCCAAGTCAGCTGAACCATTTCCTTCATCTCAGACAGTAGTCTCTGGAAGGATTCTCCAGGACATCCAGCCACGCTCCTCTCTCACAGGAACTCCACCTTCTCTCCACTGCAGTGAGTGTGGGGAGGGCAAACCAAGCTGTTGAGAAATCCAATCCAGGATGCCATGTACGAGCCCTCCCCACCCAGCACAAGCTGGGCTCCCCGGGGACACTGATTTCGGAATGATGCAGCCAGGCAGTTTCAACCAAGAGCTCAAAGCTGGGGAGAATTGCATGTGCAACCAAAAGTCAGACCAGTTCTGTATCTGCTGCAGGAAGCAGGCTCCACACTGCAAAGACACATTCGCAAACAAGTCCCTTGAGCTCTTCTCCTCACCCATGGACTCTGCGAATGCTTACACACATAAGTTTACACCAGGACTAAGGAGCCACACTGGAGGACAGCATGTACAGCTAAGTATCACGTGGCCGGCAAAGGGCCACAATCTGCAAACTAGCTGATGGCTTTGTGGAGTAGTCAGACACTTCCCAGTTGCACCAAGCAGTCAGCACACGCGCGCAGCAGCCAGGACAAAGCTGCCAGAGCAGAAGAGACCTGGCAGAGCTGCTTGCTCCCCACCTCAGTTCGGGACCAAGCAAGCAGCTCGGATGCATGTATGGTGGCAACTCGGGTAGCCCTTGTACTCCTCCATGGACTTGACCCTGAGACTCCCTGCTGGTCTGCACGTGTCCATGGGGGAAGTGGCTCCTCTCCCCACCTCCATGGCAGATGTCCCAGGCCACAAAGAAGAGATGGGCTGTAGCCAGGGGAGGATGGGGGACAGTAAGTGAAGACCAGGCCGAGCTGTCAGGACGACAGCTCAGACCACCACAGCCATGCAGGACATGAGCACAGGACCCCCCCGCCCTTCTCTTCCTATGTCAGAAAGCTTAAGGACTTTGGGGGATTTATTTTACCACACAGATTAAAAGCATCACGTTTCACCAAAAGAGCAATGAGAAAAACTGTTTAACACTTAAAATGCCAGCATTTCTAGGCCAGTGGCACACGAGCAGAAGGAGAACAGCATCTGTGACTCCACTGGATGCTGCTGCTCAGTGCAGGCTGACCGTGGGGCCATGCCGGCTGGTCACTCCAACTGCAGAACAGAGAGGGACGGGATGGGAGAAGTGTCTCCTTTAACCCTGGCCATGACATTCCTGCTCCTCGGGGGGAATTGGGAGAGCGAGTCACATCCTCTGTGTCACCCCACATCCTGCCCACACTCCAGACACGAAGGGAAACTATCATCCGTCACGGCACCACAGCCCTGGCCTCCAGGGCCCCTCCTCCCTGTCTGGGCACAGGACTCGCTGCAGCAGCCAAGAAAGGAGACAGCGGAGCACACACACCATCTCAGCTCCTCTGCTCATACCCGGCTGGAGCAAAGGCGTCATCCGTCACATCCCTGAGCCATGCTGCACACCAGACCTCAGATGGCAGAGGCACACATCTTCGTGCTGTACCACTTGCGGAGGATGAAGGCTTTCTAATCTGGCCTGCTTGGGATGCTGCAGGGGAAGAGCAGTGGCAGCACGCAACCCGCCAGCTCACCGTCCCCAGGGTCAGCAGTCAGAGGAGGGCATGGCATATGGGAAGCCCTTCAGCAGCATCAAGCGGACACAACTGGCCAAAACTGTTCCCCCTTGGCAGAGCCAGGGCGATAAGTAGGTTGAACCCATCACTAAGCCACTTATCATAGATGAACTTCAAAGAATAGGAATTCCTTTGGTCTCCAGCATGCAGAGGGAGGCACCAGGGAAGCTGAGAAGACCCACGGCATCCCCACCTAACCCCAGACACTGACCACATCGCTGAGTGTAGCATCTGAATTCTGCAAGCGCAGCATTGGAGTCAGCTAAGGCAAGACCAACAACACGCTGGGGTTTAAGCTATTCATTGTAAGGGATGACATGCATCCCCTGGGACGAGCTTGGCTTCTGCTGCAGCAGCAAGAGGTGGAGCAACTCCCTTCTGCTCAGGCATTGCCTTCCCACCAAGAACCCCCCATGGAGAAGGAGGAAGAGTGGCCAGGGTGCAGCAAATGCCAAACATTCCTGCTCCAGGGAAGTCCCCTGTTCCCACCCCCACTGCCTTTCCTGCAAAGCAAAGCTTGATGCTTTTCCATGTGTGCTCGTCCCAGCTCTCCAGCCTTGGCCACCTTGCTTCACCAGGGTTTAAGCCTGTGATTTACAAGAGATGTAAGACTCCTACAGAGCCCCTGGCTTCAGGGCTGCCCCTCAGCCCTTCCCTGGAAATCTTTGTTTCCCCATATGACAGCAGAATCACGCCTGGACAAGCGGAGCTGGACAAAGCAGGCAGTTCTCTGTTGGGCGCTACTTGCCGAGACATGCACCTCTGGGCATCCCCTCTCCAGCCTCCCATTCCCATCAGGCGCTTCAAGCTCCTTGGTGGCTACTCCTGTTGCAAGAGGCCAGGAGGTGCCTCGTGACAGAGGCGTGGGCATAAAGGCTTCTGGTGAAATGGCCCTTTGGGAAACCCTGCCCTCTATCTGATTAGATACAGGCGGCCCAGGCTTCCAGGAGCAGCAGGTTAATCAGTTAATGGTTGAAGGGATCCTGGGCGATGTGCTGCGCATGCCGCGGGGCAGCCCGAGCCGCACAGCCCCGGGGACAGCCACTCCTTCCTCGCCAGGGCCGGATCTGGGAAAACATCTGTTCTGATAAAGAAAGTGCTTCACCAGGGAGGGGGCAGGCCCGAGCCCACCAGCTGCTCCAGCGCACAGAAAATGGGCTGCTCCGGGGGGGGTGCCGGTTCCCCCGCCGCACCCAGGACACAGCAAGGGCCAGACACTGGGTTTAATGGCCTGGAAACCAACAGGGGGTCGGAGGGGGGCGGATTTCTGATGCCCCTGGCCCTGAACAGGAGGCCTTCAGAGCTCAGCGGCAGACCTCAGGATGGCCCCGTCACCCCACAGCACCTGCCATGCCCACTGCCAGTGCCACGGGCACCCACTGTCGCCCATGGGGCCAGCAAGGGCTGCCCCGGCCTTGCGCCCACCTGCCCCTCACGACCAAAGGCAGCATCAGGCCGGGCTGGAAACCTGCGAGGCAGAGAGAATTTGGGGGGGTCTGGCGTGTGCACGGCACCGGGCCACGCGCGTTAAGGCTGCGCATCACTTTCCCCGCCCCGGGCAGCGCAATGCCCCACACGGCTGTTGTAAACCCACGTCTAACAGGTACGAGCCTGGCTCTGGAGGAGCCCGTTCTGCCCGCCAGCGTGAAGGTGACTGGGCAGGGCACCGAGGAGGCAGAGGGCCGAGGCGGACGCTCTCTCCGGTTGCACGCCTCCCGGCTCCTCACCGGCTCGGCTCTGGCCCGGTGCCACGTGCGGCGAGCCGAGCCGTGACATGCACACACAGGCAGGAGCAGGCTCCGGACCCTTAAGTCGCTCCAGGGGATTAAAGCAGCATGCGAGCCGTCTCTGGGCAGCCATGACTATCATGCGACAAATCCTCTCCTCCCGCAAGCAGCCCTCAACCTGCACTGCTGGAACCGCACATCGCTCCGGCTCTGGCTCCCGTAACCCGTTCCGCTCCTCGCGAGGAATGCCCGGCGCCGCATCTCAGCGCTCGACAAAAAGTGCAGCCGGCACTGCCCAGGCGAGAGGGCAGCGGGGGCCGCGGGGCCGCGGCGAGCCCCGCGCGGAGCGCAGCGCCCCGCCGCTCCCGGGGCAGCGCCCGGAGGCCCCGAGCCTGGACACGGCATCCCGATGCTCGTCCCACCCCGGGACCTGACCCTGCCGCCCGCCCTCCGCCCGGCTCCCCCCCCGGGCCGGGAAGGGACGAGCGGGCGGGCAGGCAGCGCGCGCGCGCGCGCGCCGCCGCCGCCGCCGCCGCCGCCGCCGCCCGTCCCCGCCGCTGCCCACCTGGCGAAGAGAGGCGTCCATCGGCGGTCTCGCCCCGCACGGAGCGCTGCCGGCCGGCTCTCAGCGCCGCATCGCCGCGGCCGGGCAGGCGCAACTCGCCGGCCCCGCGCCGCGCTGGCTCCGCCTCGCCGGCGGCGGGGAGCGCCCGCCCCGCCCCGCCCCGCCCGGCTCCGCCCCGCCCCCGGGGCGCGGGGAGCGCGGCCGCTGCGGCGGCGGCGGCGGGGCTGGCTGGCTCGGCGTGTGCTTGAGCGTTGAGGAGCGGGGGAGCCGGGCACGCTGGGTGGGGAGCAGGCAGCGTCTCGGAGCGGGGAGGGGGGGGGCTGGAAAGGGTTTGGGGTGCGGGAGGCGCCGGCTGAGCCCGAGCCGCCGGTGCCACCCACAGACAGGCGGCGGGGACCGCCTCTATACACCCATAGCAGCCAAGTGCTGGCTTTGGAAGGACAACTGGTGTCATCTGGAATAGCAAACATTTCGGGTTTGGGGTCCCTTCAGCAGGTCGTCATAGCATGATACAGTGAGAGAGACCGTTAACAGGAATCCTGATAGAGCTTCAAAGTTACGTCTCTCAGATCTGGAACAGCTGGCGCGGAGCAAGAGGCTGGGTGAAGTTTGTCAAAAATTGTGTGGCCAGGTCATAGTCCACGAGTGCCCACACTGTGTGTTTCTTGCAGTAAGAAATCATTTCGTTACTCTGAAACATATGAGATCTAACCGGGGTGGGACGATAACCACACAGGTTTTGGGGTTTTGTTATTTTTGTCAGTAATGTGCTTTTTTAACTACTTAAAACAGAGAAGGTTCTGAGGGAGATGGCAGTATCTTGTCCAACCTCTGCCACAAGACAGAGTCACACCTAGGCCACTGTCTGACGTGCAATGACCACCCCCACCAGCCCCTGCCGCCTTCACTATCTGGGCCTTTTGGTAAGGTTTGCCAATATATGAGTCGCTGTCAGTGTGTCCTTCCATTTTGATAGCGAGTCACTGAGAGCTACCCTGGGCATCACTATCCAGCCTCTTTTGTACTTGTGCTGGATTACCTTAATCTACACCACTTTCCCTGTCTTATGAAAACATCGTGCGAGACAGCGCCAGAAGCCTAACTACACTCCTTATCTCACATCTAATACTTCTATCCGCAAGGCCAATTACCTTGTTAGTGAAGGGGATTAGATCAACTCAACAGCGATGTGTCCTTGACAGTCCTCCCTGCAGCCACACATTTGTCATCAGGCTGTTTCTGCCACAGCCAGCCTTCTCCCTGAGGGAGGACAGTTCCTCCTCCGCTATTGCTGCTTCTGCAGACCATTTTGGCTGTTCAGCTTCTCCCTTCTGGGTGGTCACCAGGGGGCCAGGGAGCTCCTCACGGCCATGGGAAAGTTGAGGAGCACACCTCTCCTTTACCTCTTCTGCCTGCCTGCCAGCGGTCTCCACCAGCAGGCATCTCCAGCACCAGATGTCCCCTCCCAGACTTCTCCAGTGGAGAAACTTTGGCCATGGTTCCTGTCATCCAGGGTTGGGTGGCTTGTCAAGGCATGACCCTCACAGCTGTATGTCAAGGCAGATCTGACAATTAAGTGGTAAACCAGCAGCAAACCTATTACCAGCAAACACACCAAGTGATCCAAATGTACTTATCATAAATTTGGGGCCCTACCCTTGTTTCCCAGGCCAGGGTCCTTGTGAGCTCCCTTTCCCTTTCCCATTCATCAGCTCCCAGACACACACCGTGGAAAAAATTTCCAAGCCCATAACTGCTGCAGTTTTCAGCATGGTGACAGTGGTGCAGCACATGTATTGCTGGGCTGTAAGTGAGCAGTCGCTGCTCCAGCCTGACAGACCTCCCCGCAGCTCTGAGCCAGGGGGCTAACAGGGCTTGGAAAGCCCAGGGCGAGGTAAGGAACCAACCTTTCAAAAGACAAGGGTTTTAGTATTAAACTACTGTTGAGTGACACCTTCTAAAAGGGAAGAAGAAGGTGGCTTGACCCCATCCTTAGAACAAAGTAGCTTTCCAAACTATCCAGGCAGTAAACGTTGGATTACCCAAATGCAGCAGCAGTGACGGATGCTGTAAGCCCTGTGCCCCATCAGCCTGGTAGGAAAGGTGGCAAGAATCTTGATAAGAAACTCATGCCTGGTATTTGTTCCTTTCTGTTACAGGATTAAATCACTAGTCCCACATTCATACAGCCCAGCTGGAAACAGGGATGTCTGAACTGTCACCTAAATCTATTTAGGTGCTGCTCAACAGGAAGGAGTGGCTACCACCATCTGCTTCTTCACAGAGCTTTGGTAAGCAGGCGAGTGCTGACTTGCCATCGCTGGCTGCCTGGATACTGCCACCACCACGTGTCTGGCTCCTCACCTCTGCACCCCACCAGCTCCGGGGCTGGCTGCCACATCAGCAATGCGATGAACACAAAGCAGGCAACCGGGGCTGGCATGGACCCCACTGCCCAGGACAAGCCTGGGACCCCTCTCTAGCCCATCACCTCCCCTCCCCTCCTCAAGGCTGCCTCCTGCCCTGAGCCTGGTGCAGCAGCGCTGCCCACATGTTCAGCAGCGCTGCCGGCAATCCGGCAAGCTCCCAGCCCTCCCGCCAGCCCAGCTGCAGATGGCACAGAAACCAGGGTGCCACGGCGGTCTGGGCGATGAGCTATTCCTTCATCCATGAAAGGAGCAGCCCTCCGGTGCTGCAGGCAGCAGGGCCCCGCACCCAGCCGTGGCGGCAGCAGACAGTGAGTCAGCTTCCTGCTGGGCTTTCCACACCGAGAGAAGGTCTGCGAAAGACTGGCAGGAACAAGCCGAGGCAGGAATTCCTCCTGGACAGCAGGCAATATCCTAATTTCCTCCTCTGCCACGGGTCTGGCACACGGCTGGGAGGCGGGCAGGCCAGCATGCCCCCGCCGCGGGCAGCGAGCATCTGCCAGGCTTGCTCTCCCATCGCCTGCGAGGGAACGAGCTGTGACACCTCGGCCACGGTGCCACCTCCCCAATGGCTCATCGGAGCCATGCTCGTAGGGTGAGGAACTGGACTCCTCCGCTGTCGTCACTGGGATGATCTCACTCAGGAAAGCCAGCGGCTGAGGCAGGATACCTTGGACCCAGCCAGTGGCACAGGGAGGCACAGATGCAGGAGGAGGGCACCCGTGCTCTGCTGTGCATTGCCACCATCGCAGCCCCCGCCACCAGGCCCTGCTGCTTTGCCAGGGCCACCAAATCCCCCCTTGCCCAAAGCACAGGGCAGCCAGGAGACAGTTCTCCAAAAGGAGAGAACTACAGAGAAGCAGCGGCCAAAAATGAAGTGTGTCCCCTTGCAGGAGTGGCCTGACCCTGGCAGAGCACCAGACACTGAGATGCTCTCCCGACGCAGGCTGCACGCATGCAAGGGAAAGGGGACACATAGCAGGGCACGCGCTGACCCCACAGCTCTGGCCCCCGCCCTGCTCCAGTTTCACAATTGCTTGAAATCAACTTAAAAATCCACTCTTGAAAAGGGCAGTTCCTCCCTTCTCCCATTCCCAGCCTGTGGGGAGCTCAGCCACGGCTCAGACCCAGGCAGGGTCCACCCAGGCCAGCTCAGGCTCGGACTGCCAGTACTCAGCACGAAGCTGTGGACCTCTCCTCCTGCTCCGCTGCTCGCAAGCCAGCTCTGTCCCCTGCAAGTTGAGGATGGTGGCAATCAAAGCCACGCCAAAGCTCTCCCTGCCTGGGGCTGCTTTGGGGCTCTGCGGCAGGAATTAGCCCAGGCTCCTTGGGGACAGGATCATGTTTGTACCAGATGTGTCCCTGCTCCAGAGGAATGTGATTAAGGCCGCCTGGAGAGGCTTTCACAGGGTCACACCAAGCACTGCGGCACCTGCTCCTCCGGACAGCGGGAGCGTGAGGCGGAGCCCTCCTTGCAAGGGGGGACTACGCAGGGTGGGGGGTGTTTATCTGTCCTGGGCACCCCACTGGCTCCCATCTCACTTCAGCCACCACCAGCAGCGAGCCCATCTCACTGCAACACAGAGCGCTGCCTTTGCACACTACAGAGCCCAGGCCAAGGGTGGCTGCACCCCTGCTTGGTCTGACCGCAGCGGGAAAAGCTTTTTATCCCATCCAGGTGCAGGAACACCCCCCAGGGCTGCCCTTTCTCTGTAGGTCAGGAAAACAGGATGTCTTCTTCATTTTCAGCCTGAGCACAAGAGCAGAGAGCTGGACCAGATGGGCCCAGAGGGTGGATGCTGGGAACATCCACCCCACTGTCACTGTGTGCCACCCCTTGGCCTTTGAAGCATCCTCTGGAGCTGGGTCACTGGGGCCAGTGCTAGCTGTGACTTTCTACCAGCCCCATCTGCACTTGGCCATGCTGGATGGACCGAACTCATAAGCAGGTATCTCCAGCTTTCTCTGCAGAGAGGGGTCCTGGTCTTGTTCCCCCAGCCCAACCCTTCCCTCCCTTCCCTTGCCACATCCCTGGCCACAAGTCCAGTTCCTGGCAGTGACAAGCGGAGCTTCTCTGCCACTGGTCCCTTTGTGCTGCTGCAGGTTTGCTGGGGGCCAAAACATATCCGTGTGCGGCTTTTACACCTCGGTCATGAGAAATGCAGTCCCGGCGGCGAGATCGCTGAGTAAGAGAGCTGAGCTGCACAAGGCTATAATTACAGTAGGAACATGTGGGGATGAGGCCAGCCAAGCGCATCCACCTAATTTCCTCTCCTATTAAGCCTGCCCTGCTTTTGTTTGACCCAGACCAAGCCTTGCTATTAATGGCGTGATGCTGTGGAGGTCAGGGATGGCTCTGTTACAAACAGCCTTGTGGATTCTGCTCAACTGAGTGTATAAGCAGGGCTTTGCTCACAGATACCATTACTGCAGGATTCATGCTGTAGAAAGTGTGTCAGCCAGCTGTGGTGCAGCCATTTCCCAGACTGGGCTGTTTTACCAGGCATGAGTAGCTCTCCGTCTTTGTCTCCGGCTGCACAATAAACCCAGGCAAGCAAGCGGGGAGGTTAAATGGTGTCATATCATTACCCCTGGCCGTGGCCAAGGTCTGCTGACGGGTGCTGGTAGCCGGAGCCCAGGACGTTTCCTCTTCCTGATCTCGCCTGTGCAGCTTCAGCCTGCAAAATCATTTCTGTGCTAAAGGGAGAGCTCTTCTCCTCGCTGTGCACCTGCAGCCAAACCAATGCCAATCCCTACCCTGTTTTGGTGCACGTGTCCCTTATAAGTCCCCAGGAGGCAACCTGCAGTGCTGGGCTACTGGGTTAGCAAACCCAAGGAGCAGGCGAGGCTGTGCTAACACCTCCTGTCTGCCAGAGCGCCCGGTTTCGAGGTCTGTTTCAGGGCTGAAAAGTGAGTGCAGCCCCGGTTCAGAGCACCAGGAACCGGCCCCAGCATCTGGCCATCTGTCCTTGCTGAGGACGAGAGCCTGTCACAGCAGGAGCTGTCTGCTCCCCAGCCTTTTCTACCCCCAGTGACGTTGCTGTACCCTGTGTGCTGGAGGGGGGAACAGCCTCCAGGGACACTGGGCTGATAGATGAAGGCAATCATCCAGCTGGGTTCCTGCAGCAGAGACCACAAGGTCCCCCCTCTCGGCAGAAGGCACAAGAGGAGGATTACCCTTCCGTCCTGCTCAGCAGCAAGGTCACATCTGGCAGCCCGTGGCCCAGGATGTCGCAAAGCAACGTGGCAGGAGCGATGGGGGATGCTGTGCAGCACTGGTGCTTAACACTTCTTGCTCCGGCTCCTGCGTGGCCCCCTCTGAGTGAGGCAGGACACCCACGGGTGCCAGCCCACCTCCCTACTGCTCCCTGCAGGGAAGAAGCTTCGGCAGCCACGTTTCAGAGCTCAGGCTGAGCCTTCCCTGTCCTGACCTTACAGCAGCGTGGCCCTTCTCTGCAGGGGAGCTCATGTGAGCCATCTCTGCACAGCAAGACACAGCGGCTTGTGGGTAGGTGCACCCCAGCCAAAAGAGTGCACCCGGACAGAGGAACCTTGCGCAGGCACAGGAGAAGTGTCCCAGCTCTGTCCTCACTGAATCGCTCCCAGCTGGGTGCCCCTGGCTCCCTCCACACAGGGTCCTGGCACCAGGCAGGAGGGCTGGGCACAGCCCCGGCCAGCTCACTGAGCAGGCAGGACTTGCTTGCTGAGCAGGCTGAAACAATGTGGTCAAGGGTCCCGCTCCCATGGGCAGCCAAGTGGAGGTGGAAGGGGAACTGTTGGGGTCAGACTGCTGTTCCAGGGATGCCGTCCCTGTCAGAGGTTTCTAACAGAGGATTTGCTCCCATTTCCCCTTCTGACTCCCTCGAGAGACAATTTACTTCTCCTAAGAGTCCCTTTGGGGAGCAGTCCCAGCACAGGCACCTCAGAGAGCTGGAGCACTGAAGAGCCCTGCAAGGACGATACACTAGGAGGGACAGGCCGGGGGCACAAGGCAGCAGGCAGGCAGCAAACTGCCCAAACTAAGGAGCCTCTCTCTTGCCAAGGCCAGACAAGCCTTTGGGACAAATTCAGGGCCATGCCCAGGAGTACTCACTTGTATCGAAGAAACGTGCTAACCAAGCCCGTGCCCAGGATTCAGATATCCTTGTGAGAGAAGTGTCCTTTGCAAAGACCTGTGCGAGGGAGAGGGACTGGAGGGAGATGCATCTCTGCCCTGTAGCTCCATGGCAATGCCCGTGGGGCTGGCAACCGGCTCCGGGAAAAGCTGGCTCCGGCTCGAGGGACACGTCCGAACCTGCCGTTCCCATGGGGAGGAAGGTTTGTGTCTGTGCCCAAGGAGGGCAGGTTCCTCCCCTGGCAGGCAGCAGGGCCCAGCTCAGCCCTTTCTCCTCTCCCCGGTGCCTCTCCTGGGGCTGGTGAGTCTCTTCTTTCGAGTGACACAGAGGGGAGGTGGATGGAGGGCAGAAGCGGGCAGAGAGCATGGGGCTGGAGCCACGGCAGGGATGTGCGGGGTCACCAGTGCTCGGCAGTACTTGCTGGCAGTCCTCAGCATCTGCAACAGCAAGCCAGACCCTGGCACCCATGAGCTGGGGCTGCTCTTTAGCTGGTCTCTGAGGCTTCACACGCAGGCATCGTCCCACTCAGCATCAGCTCTGCTCTCCCCAAACTGGTGCAACTCACATTTAAACAAACCCACTTGCAGATGCTTGTTGGGGAAGGTGAATGCAACCGAAGCTGCTCTCACCCCTGCCAGCCTGCAGTGTGAGGAACACTCCGTGCCGCCACCTCCTGCCATTTTTACCTGCCCCAACCCCCAGGTGCAAGGCTCACAAACCCCTCCTCACAGGGAAGAGGAAAAAGGATTTTTTAATTTATTTTAATGAAGTTTGAGTGCCTGAAAAGCAGACACCAAAGCCCAGGCAAGGACTTCCAGATATACAGGGAAAAGGGGAAAATTTGCCAGTGGCACTGGTCTTAGCCAGCAATTTCCGTAACTTCCCAGCCATACAGCCGTGTGAATGGGTGCCAGTGGTATCTCACAACAGAGATGTGCCAGCCCCTCCTGGCTGCAGAGAACAAAAATAGCTGGAGAAGATAGCTTGAGTGTACTTGAACCCGGGTGGCAGAAACAGAAACCCAAATAGTTTGCCTAAACACACAATGGTTTAAAATAATACAGTTGATAGTTTTGGCAACAGACCTCCTATTTTTAGTTGTCCAGACAGGCAAGGGTGGCTGCTTACTTTTGTAAAGCTAAACCTCTTCTCTACCAGCAAAGAGGTGGGAGAAACTGCTGGTCAGAGCGCAGTCCTGGTCTGGCACGACCGAGACCCATTTCAGGGAGCAGGAGGACACTCACCCCATCCCAAAGCATCCCCCCAGGCAGCTGGAGGGCTGGGAGCACCCAGGGTATTCTCCCCCCACCCGCAGCAGCATCCCCTGGGGCTGCAGGCAGCCTCTTCGCTCCTCTCCCAGCACTGGACCGGCATTTTGTGGTGCAGCACGCCCCTAGTGTGGCAGCACCCAGCGGCCCCTCTCTCCTCTGGTCCCACAAAAGTGGGGGTACCCCACTGAGCTCACCCCTTGCAGCTCCCTCACTCCTCCCACCCCAGCCCATCCCTGTTGCCCTCCTCCCCACCCACCCGTTGTCTCCTCTCCGGCAGAGCAGCCAGGACCGACTCATCCAAACTGGCCAGATGTCCCATCCTTTGAAGCAGCATGCCAGCCTTTGGTAGCACCGTCTGCTGGATGAGCCTACGCACGTGACCCAAACCAGAGCCCCCGCAGTAATCCTGCCTGCACCGGCCTGTGCATTGCATCCTGGTGCAGTGTGTTTTCCAGCGCATCCAGGGCCCAGGACCGTGTGGGTGAGCTGCGATCCTGGCTGCCTCCTCTCCATCACTGTGGCTGCTCATGGAGGCCCTCTACTCTGCCCTCGAAGGGGAGATCAGCGACTTCGTGAGGCACGTGCAGCAGTGCCGGCAGGGCTTCGACCTGCGCAGCCTCTACCATGTGCTGCTGCTGGTGCTGCCGCAGAGCCCCTCGGGGGAGGTGGAGAGCTGGCAGCACCTGCAGAGGCTTGCCCAGCGCTGGCCTGGCTCGGCCAGCCACGATGTGGCCAGCTACGTGGGCTGGCTGGCCTCCTACCTGCAGCACCTGAGCATGCTGAAGGAGAGGTTCGACACCAGGGTGGTGGTCCCACTCTGCGAGAACTTGTATATGCACGAGGAGCCGGCTGCCCACCTCACCCGGCGGTCTCTCCCGACATCCATCCCACGCCTGGCCGCACAGCTTTTCGCCCACCGGCGTAACTGGGGGCTGCTGCTGCAGGGGGGACCCCTCAGCGAATGGGTCTTCAGCCCCCGGAGCCTGCGTGACCTGCGTGGCTTTGCCGACGTGGGGCCCTTTGTGAAGGTCTTGCGTCTGGTCCCTGATGTCTTTCACCAGAGCTTGGCCACAGCAGATCTTGCCCAGCAATGGGTCCATCTCCACCGCAGCAGGTACGGCCTCTCCCTGCCACCATCACCACCAATGCCACAGCAGCCACCAGTGTGGGGTGGAGCAGGGCTGGCTCCCAACACTCTGCAGCCCCCACCGCATGGCAGGACCCTGCAGCAGCCCGGCTCTCACCTGGGCTTGCCCGACCTCTTGGTCCCACTGCAGCCCTTGGGCGCAGGTGGCAGCGTTGGGGTGCTGCGAGCCCGGCTGCGGGAGAGCCGGGAGGAGCTGCTGGCCCTGCTGCACCGTGGGGAGCGGGCGGCCGCCCTGCGCGCCCAGGTCCGTCACGTCGCCCGGCGCATCCGCGTCCTGCGCCTGCAGCAGTGGGGCGAGGGGACGGAACTGGCCGGGCCCCGGCAGAGCCCAGGTACGAGTGCGGGAGGTCGCTGGTGCCAGGCTGCCCTGGCCGAGGAGCTGCAGAAGAGCCTGGAGCTGGAGGAGTACCACCACAGCATCCTGGAGGCCGACTGGCTGTTGGAGCTGGAGGTCAGACCCATCCTCATCCGGAGGATCGATGCGGTAAGGGGAGCACGCTGGCTCTGCTTGTGCTCCCTGCCTTGCGTCCCAGGGTGAGAGCGGGGGCACTGCTGTGGGCAGGGGAGCTGCATGGAAAGGGTTGGACATCCAGGTGGGACTGGGTAGAGCCATAACCTCTCCAGTCCAAACTGATGGCCCGCTGGGCAGCCCTGGGCATTCAGGTGTGAGGAAGGAGAGCCGTGGAGTGGAGAATGGGAGAGGGAGTGTTTCCTAATGTGGCAGAGCAGCCTGCGGGAAACATTCGTGGATACTTCCATCCAGCCCACCCGGATGCTCAGGAACTGGGCACCCACGTCACCTCCTCTCCCACAGGTTCAGCAGCGCTGCCAGCACCTGGAGAGGATGCTGCGAGGCCAGGCACTGCCCACCCCACAACGGGCCCACCTCACAAGCGAGACAGCCACCACCCCTGCGCCCAGGCAGGCTTAGCCCTCTGCCACATGCCCCATGGCAGCAGCCAGCCCCAGGAGCAGCCAGCGACCCTGACCACAGGAGGTAGGACCACCACCTACTCCCAGCAGCAGCACCCAGGAGAGCATGACTGGAGGACATCCAACCCATCACCATGTGGGCTGTGGGCAGCCAGCAGCGCAGGGGGACCTGGCTTGGCTCCTGCCTGTGAAGAAAGCATGGAGGGAACGTGTGTTTAATGAGATGTCTCCTCCATGCTTGGCACATGGCCCTGCTGTTTGGCATGTGGCTACAGGCTGGGTAAAGAGATGGGCACCAAGTGCTGCTGAGCACGCAGGCACACTCATGCGCACGTGTATGGATGCAAGCAGGCATGAGTACGTGTTTCTGGTTAAATATGGGGCTCGGCCTCCTGTTTTCAGCAGCCAGCATGGGGGCTTCAGCTGGGCCCACAGTAACCAGCCTGCTTGGTGATGGTGGTGGAGAGCCCAGCTCTGTGCTGCTAGTAGGTGACATGGTGACAGTCCCCACTCCAGCTGGGGCTTGCTCCCTTGCTGGCTGCTGCTGTGGGCAAGAAACAGTTTTGTGTTGGGGAATTTAAATTAATCTAATTTATTGCCAATTAATAAACAAAAGCGGAGAGCCAGACGTGGTTCCTGTGAAGAGTTTATTGGTGTAGCTGTTTCCACTACAGTCAGAGGAGTCACAATGCACAGCGACAACAGGCCTCCTACACTACATGGGGAGGACAGGACACACATGGCCACAGACACACAGAGACACTTGTCTCTCCACCCCGGGCCCTGCGGAGGGGGCCAGGCTGTGGGGCAGGAACCTGCCACGGGGGGAGGTTTCTTTCTCTGGTGGGATATTTCTGCAGCCTCCCGGGGAAGGCATCGGGCTGTCCCAGTAATGAAGCACCCACCATCTCTCGCAGGAGCCAGGCTGATAAGTGGGAACCGGGGCAGCAGCCTGTCCCAAATCCAATGGTGAAGCGAGCATCCCAGCCTCCTCCACAAGGCTGCTCCAGCTCTGACCATCAGGGAGAGGCTGGGGTGCCCGTCTCCTCTGGCACTGCCCTCAGAGCTGCCATGGGCAGCAATGGCACTGTCAGCAGTTTCTGAGGCAGCTCTGAATGGGGGGCTGCCAGCCTGGGGATACCCCAGGGGACAGCCCTGCCAGGCAGAAAGGTGTTCGGAGCTGCCCAGAGGTGACGGGGGCTGAGTGCTGGGCATGCTGAATGCTGCTCCTTCCCACTTGGAGGGCACCCCTGGACGTGAAAGGTCACGCTGGTACGGCAGAATTGGGGCTGGGGAGTCTCAGTGACTTCCTTGTAGGGCTGCAGGGGCCAGACCCAGTGGACCACTGCACAGGGAAAGGGAGGGGACCCAAAGGACTGTTTTGTGCTCCAGCACCACATCTCTTGTATAGTTTCTTAAATATGGTTTGTTCTCAGGGACAGGGCCCTGGGGATCCGGAACTGGGATACAGCCCTGTGATGAGTTTTTACCCCTGCAACCTTTGTGGAGGTGCAGAATGGCACAGGACTCCTCTTAGTCTCTGCAAGAGGGCAGGCACTTGAGGCTTCAGGATACCTGCTTGTCCCCAGCCTCCCCTCCCTGTGCAGTTTTGCTTCTGGAAGAGGGTTGGGAAAATTGGGACAAAGCAAACAGCCTCCCCTATGCCAAGCAAGAGCTGAAAACAGTCCTGTGGGAGGGTGACTGGACAGACGATGGTCTGGAGGACAGGGTCAGGGTGCTGGTCCCTTCTGGCCCATCCGCCAGGCTGCAGCAGCCCCTTGGGCCAGGGGCTGTGGCACAGGCCCAGCATGAGCACTCCTGGAAGGGGCCAGAGGGAGCAGGAGCAAGGCATCCACCAGCCAAGCAAGGAGGCTGCTGGCCTGGAAGAAGCCCACTGGCTGTCCGCAGGCAGCATACAGCCCGTCCCTGTGACTGCTCAGTGGCACATGGTGCTGAGACACCCAAGCTTCATGGTAGCAGAGGGGGACACAGTGGCACCAGCTGGCATGGCTCCCCTTCACCACCTGGAGACCAGGCACAGGCTTCCTCCAACAGGGAGAAGGCAGACCCCTGACCCACGGGCACTCAGGACCCACGCAGCTTCAGGATGTGAGAGGCATCTCTCAGCCCACCAGGTCCAAGAGGAGAGAGACTCACAGCCTCTGCTGAGCGAGCGATGGGGCAGCAGGAGCCGGGGCTGCCTACTGCGGGGCTATGGAACAGCCATTCGTTGGTCCAGGCAAGAGATTGCGTGACTCACGTCAAGTCTCCAGTTAGTCCTTGGGAGGGATGAGCAGGTGCAAGCGGCCTGTCCCATGAGCGGGGAGGGCAGCTCCCAGCTCACACAGGCATGTGTAGCTCATTGTACTCGTCCCGGCCATCCTCGTCGAAGTTCGGCTCCGCATCCTCCGAGTCCAACTGGGGAGAGGCAGAGACCGGGCTCTGAAGGCCACAGCCACCCCCAGCACGGGGTCAAGCCTGGCATAGAGGGATCAGTGCACAGCAAGCCAGGCACCTGGGCTGCACTTGGAAGCAAAGCTCTTGCTCATTCCCCTGCCAATGGGCTCCTTTTTTTGCCCCTCATGCCCATCCACGTGTCACCAGTCTGATGCCCTTTCCTGTAAGTGTTCTTGTTTGACAGTGCCCCATCACTGGGGCTTTGGTTGAGCACAGCAGTTCCTCCCTCCCCCGCTGCTGGCAGCACCCACTTCTGGGTGCTGCTCCAGGTTGCTTTCCAACAGGAGCTCAGGATGTTGGCAGCAGCAGAGGAGCTGCCAGCAGTCGAGGAGCTGCCAGCACCCTAGCACTGTGGTTAAATGCTCCTATGCCAAGCAGCCACAGGCTCTGCTGTGCTGCTGGGCTGTCCTTGCTGCTGTCTCAGTGGGGAAATGGGGTGTCTCTTGACGAATGAGCCACAAATGGGGCGGAGGATGGAAAAGAAAACCCTTATTCCAGGCCTCTGCGTCGTAGAATCCTCTGTCTCCTTGCCCTAGGGTGCCCATCCATCCCATACTGCACTCCCAGGGCTACAAGCTTTGAGGAAGCCATCCACCCACCTACTGCTGTTGAACAAAGATCCCCAGACAACAGCAGGGAAAGCCAAGGCTTTGCCAGCCCAGGATCTCCCAGCCTTTCAGTCTGCCAAATCTCCTCAACCTCACCCCAGTGTTGCAAGCTACACTGTGAGGACAGTTATCTGCTTACCGCTTTGAGCTCCCTGTCATGGAAGAAGCGGGGCAGCACGAAGCGTCGCAATGGCACTGTCATGATCAGGACAAAGGGGAAGGCCAGGGATGCCACCGTAGATTTCACCACCCAGAGCAGCACAATGCAGGCCAGTTGAATGCAGGTGAAGAGATTCATTCTCCAGGTCTTCACCTAGGGAGGTAAATCCAGTCTAAGAACACATTATCCTTCCACACAGATTAACGAAGACCCAACTGGCAAAACATAATCCTTCTGCATAGCATAATACAGTAACACAACACTGCTGCATGCTCTACCTGCCTGTACTCTACAGCAAGGCAGAACTCCGTAACCCATCAGCCTCTGTGCAACCTAGCAGCATACCCACCTGGCAGTGCAGTGTCCCTACACACACTCAAGCAATGCATCACTCCTATCAACTATAGTCCATCCATACTATATCCTGGCATTTCACTCCTGTATGCAGCCTATCAGCATGCTATCCTAGCGTTGTATCATCTCTGTGCATGGCTTGCACTTACTTCTCGGCACAAACTTGCAGCCAAGGGCGGGTCACCAAGCCAAGCGTCATCCTAGCAAAGCACCATCTCCCCTCACCTGCCTCTTCTTCCTCTGCTCCTCATTACCTGGTTCCCCGCAACCTGCCTTCCTCACCTTGACAACATAGATGTGGTCAGGGTGGTGCTTGGATGGCATGAAGATCAGGAGCAGCCGCTCGTAGAGCTGGATGCCAGTGAGCGACGTAACCCCCATGTAGAGGAAGATGCCGAAGAGCACAGCCAGCGGGATCTGCCGCAGCATGTTCCCCATCACAATAGACAGACCTGCACAGACAGAGCTCAGGGCATGGTGTGTCCCATGCCAGCCCCTCTGCAAGGCACCTCGGGCCTCCGTCCCTCTCCCCCCTCCTCTCTGTCTGTCCTGGGGTGCAAGGGAAAGGAAGCTCAAGAGGGGTCTAGCTGGAAGGTTTGCAAAGATGGACTGACCATGGGGGGGTACTGAAGGCTGCCAGAGGAGAGCTGAGTGTAGGTGGGGGCAGTCCTGCAGCTAGCAGGCAGAGCGCAGGCTGGGCCGTGGGGCAGGGACACTGCCAGGAGATTCAAGTGGTCAGCCCTGACCTCCCCCCTCACTCCTTCACCCGAGCAGAGGCTCACCAACGAGGGCAGCAATAAGCACTCCGGTCACACGCTGCTCCTTCACCTCCTCAATCTTGGGCTTCTCTCCTGGTGCGATGGCCTTGCTCATGACCGTCAGGGCATTGACGTGGGTGACGGAGCGCACTGTCGCCGCGGTCAGCCAGGGCAGCCCAAAGAGTGCACAAAGCCCCCCCATAGTGCCAATGAGCAGCAGGTCCAGGTGGAAGCCGGAGCCTTTCAGCAGCTTCCTCTCCTTCTTGCTCACAATCAGCCTGGAAGGAAAAAGAGTCCAGGTCAGTGCCAGGCCCAGCCTCGTGCCCAGGGACAGCACTGTGGCTGGAGACAACGTTCACTCCCTGGAGAGAGAGGGGCGGTGGCTGTCAACCTCAGGCTAGAGGTTTCCTCTTGTGCTGGGCTGAGGCAGGTCTCCACCACACCGTATGCCAGGAGGGGAGCCAAGAGACGATGGGAGAACCCAAGAAGGTACAGTCTGAAATAACCAGGATCCTGCCCTTGCCGTCCCGCTGGGATGCCAGGCGCATCTCCACATGAATGGCACCAGCACCCGTCCCAGCCTTGCCTGCCCAGGGGTTAGTGGTGGTTGGTGTTGGCAGGGGAGGTACTCACGTAGTGATCTGTGTCTCCATGAATATAAGAATGAAGACCAGGAGGGCAGGGATGGCAGAGGCAAACATCATCCACATCGGAAAGGTCCCACTGCTGCCCATGGGGTGAATGAACCAGCCACGCTTGTGAGGAGATGTGACCGACAGGCCAGAGGGGACATTCAGCTTCTGGTGGTGTAGCCACAAAACCCAGCAGTTACTCATCAATACGCACGTGCCCACAGCCTCACACAGGACTAGCCTTGCTTGATCCTCCTGGTCTCCCTGGTCTGAACGCCTCAGGTGATGGGACAGCCATCCTGACTCGAGCAGGACTTTCTCATGGATAGTCCCCTTCGGTGCAAAAAATCCCATGTCCCCTAACATGGGCCTGTCTCATTTCCTTTCAGCTATTGGAATTCCCTTGTTTTTTGTCCAAGAGACCAAGGAAATACCTTCTTTCAGGAACCTCACCCCCATGTCAGTGCTTGCAGACCATGGTTAAAATGCTCCTTGACCTCTGCTTGGACAAATCGAGTGTCCTGAACTGCCTACCCTTCTCTGAGGTGGCTTTCCAGACTTTCCAAGCCTTTTCTGAGACATTTTTCAGTATTGTTTTTGCAGTGTGGACCCCAGAAGTGGCCACATTCTCTCAAAATGACCTCACCCTGATCATGTTCAGAGGGAATACATGTTTGTGCTCCCATCAGAGACCACACAGACTCCTAGCTGTACATTGCCTTGACCCTGCGTTCACCCGCATTTGAACTTTCAGCTCTGCGCTGCTCTACAGCAGTTCTTGCTATCTGCCTGTGTGAGCACTGCAGGAAGAGTTTATGATTTGCATTTATGTTAATCAGCGTAAGTATGAATAATATTCCTGGAATGCTTGTACTTGAGCTAAGCTGTGTAACTAACTACCGTTTTCTCGGAAAGCTTTGTACATATGCTGACTTAATACTGAAACGATAATGCTTTTGATATTAATTGTAGAAGGTATGAAAAGAATGTAACAAAGAGCATGATTTTACTAACGTCTGATAAAACCAGATTTTTCATTGAAATTTAAATGAATAAAAATGCATTTGGATTCCGTTAAGCCTTGGGCTGTCTTGACAAAAAGCTTGCTGAACAGGAACTACTTTTCACCCTCTCCCCGATGTTAGCTGGAAAAAATACCATACCAAGATGATATAACTACACATCTACTAAAAAAGGAGGGAAAAAAGGAAACCTGTGAGATGGGTTTGTTTGATAACATTTAAGTTTGTGCATAAACTGGGAAAGAGATCATTGTGTTTGAGATAAAGTGATCAAAATATTCAGTAGCCTATGATCAAGGAGAGTATAAATATGTTAAGTACTAAACCCATGACAACTACCCCACTGAAACCACTCTGTATGCCACCCTCTTCAGTGTGCATAACCAGTTTATGTCTTGTTGATTGCAAGTTTTTAGAGTTACAAACAAGGAATTAACTGCACCGAATCTCTCTGCTCCCCTAAAGCCTCCCCTACTAACAGCTGGAATACCAGAGGGATACCAGGGCACTCAAGTCTCTGTAGCTCTGGTTTCAGTCTCAGCAAGACCCTTGGAGCTTCCCTTCAGTGTGGGAGTAAGGAGGAGGGGAGCGTCTCTGTTTGCTTTGTGCTGTTATGACTAAAGAGGCAGGAAATACAAATCCCCCATTACACAAGAGCAGGCCACGGTGCCACAGAGACTGCTGCTGGGCTGCCGGAGGGGCTCTGAGGGCAGCGCTGGCACCTACCTGTGTGTATGTGTCAGTGATGGTGTAATCCACCAGCACCATGACCAGGATGGAGATGGGGATCCCGAAGTCTCCAATGATCCGCCGAGCCTGCAGAACAAACACACTCGCTGGCAAAGGGAACGGGCCAGCTCTGTGCACCCACCCTGCTACAGGGAGCCTGCGGCAAAGCAAAGCCCCAGATGGGGCCAAGCACCGTGGCAAACCTGAGCACTGTTGATGAGCAGGGCAAGGGAACCCAGCCTGGACTCATGGGGCTGTGCATCCCACTGTCCAAATAACACACAGTCCTCCAGCGACTCTTAAGTGACTGGCTAATTGCTTCTACTGGCCTATTCAGATGGTGCTCCAGCTATTACACAGATGCCCTGCATGTAGAGAGCTGTCCAAAGGCAACAAGTTGTAAGCTCTTCCTCCTACATTCTAGCTTAACAGACTTGTATCCAGCCAAAGGAGCTTTCTCAAGGTCCAGAGAGTCCTCTGGGCTCAGAGAGTCCTCTGGTCCAGAGGGTCCTCTCTTTCCAGCAAAGCTCACTGGAGCAGGACAGTGCAGATATACCATCATCAACAGCCCGCTCTGGTCTGCAGCCTAGGCCAGGCTACCATCCCTTCTGCATGGTATTTAAGGGATTGCTGGTGTTTCTTTGGGGGATGGTCCAAATACTCTGGAGAACAAAGGTCTGAAGCAAGAAGCATTATTTGTTTGGCACAGCTCTTGTTCTTAACATCTGGGTCCCACAAACTTCTCACCTTTCCTCCTAAGAAACGGCTGTTCTTGAACTTGCGCATAAAGAAGGCAATGAAGAAGGTGCCTAGCATGAGGATGAGGGAGAGGAGAGCAGTGTTGGGCTGCATCCTGATTCCCAGCGACATCGCATCTGCGGGGAGCATGCTGGCATTCAGGCCGCTCTGCACGTCTGGTGGGTAGAACTTCAGCAGAGGATGTTCTGCAAACACCTGGGCAGGTGAGAGAAGCAGCGGGCACTGTCACCACAAGGAGGGGCAGGGGGCACTGTCACTACTGGGGGCAGGGGGAAGCGGAGGTGTCCTGCTCTGTGGAGAGGTGAGGGCGGTAGATGGTGGGCGCGGACAACCCCAGCATCCATCACCTCGCCTCGCAACCTACCCAGCTGGAGAGGGCCGGGGAGAGAAAAGTGGCCCCTCTTTAATGCCTCCTGCAGGAAGAGAAGGGGAGACAGACATTAGGGCTCATCCTGCCAGCCTCTGTGGTGGCACAGGGGCCGGCTGGGCTGGGGCATGAGAGGCCAGCAAAGAACTGCTCTGCAGAACACCTAGGAAAGCTGTGGCTGAGCTGGCCCTGTTCCCCTGCCTCCTGTACGCTAAAGTAGCAGGTTCCTGGGGGATCGAGAGATGCAGCAGCCCATCTCCCTGGGGAAGGTTCACCTTGTACAGTTTGTAGAAGGTCTCGTAGATAAAGATGAGAGAGATGAGGAAAGCAAAGATCTCCTGGGTGAAGGGCGAGATGTAGCGCACCAAGAAGCTTCCCTCAGCTGCCACAATAATGAAGATGAAGACGATGAGCCACAAACCAATCCACACTCTGCCTGTCAGATATTCAATGCCTTGTGTCTGGCAGAACTGAAATGGAAAGGGGCAGGAGTTATTCATGGCTCCTCAGGCTGCCTCCTGCATCTGCTCCCCGTTAAGATCAAAGACTCTCCTGGAAAAAAGCATCTACATCTGCTTGGGCATCCAGCACAGAGATAGTGAATTCAGGACCGGAGTCACAGGTAAAGTTGCAGAGTTTGCATTAACACCAGCCAGCTCACACCAAGCAGGTGTTCACCGCTCCAGTCTTTGTAACAGTATCTCCTTCACTTTCTGCTGAAACCATCCCCTGCGTGATGCTCCCCATCCCACCCATATGGAGATGCCGCTACTCAAACACAGCTCTCCACTGCTCCATGCACTCAACAGCACAAGCCTGTTCCCCACCAAGGAGAGCCTGAGCAGCCTGCTATGTCCCACTTCATAAAGGCTACGTTAGCTAGGGCATGATCCCAGACGGCGCCCTGCATACCCACACAGTTGTATGGGTGTGATGAAAAGCCCCCAGGCTGTCACCACAGACCAGACCATCTCCACTGCCTCTGCTCATCCACACACAGCACCACCAACCACTTCCCACACAAATCACATCCCTCCCTTTGCAGCCTTCCTCGGTACCACTACAGACAGTGCCCTCACACAGGGCAGAGGTACACCTTTGTACACAATGACTGGGCAAAGCAAAAGCAGTCAGTGAGAAGTGCGGGCACAGGAGAGCAGAGAAATTCCCACTGTGCAGTGGCATCACCAGCTCCAAACTCTTGACACACCAAGGTGAAAATCTAGCTGTAGGAAAAACCATGCTTTAAAAGCCCAGACATGCTAGGAGTCAGAAAAAAGGAGAAGGATTAGACCCACTGCTTGGGAGTACAGTGACATGGATGCTTTTAACAGTGAAGAGGTCATGCTACTCGAGAAAGAAACATGTCCATCCTGGCTGGCCAGGGTATCTCTGCACACACCCTTGGGCTCATCCTGAGAGGTGGGAGTAATGTACGTGAGACATCCCAAATGGGTGGTACACTGAACATTGTTGGGTTCCCATACAAGGAAACCTGGCCACAGGTAAAAGTTGTGAAATGGTCTTCAAGGGAAGCCCCAAGAACAAGAAAGTATTATGGACCAGCATTTTAGGATGCAGCTACAAATGCTCATTGTGCCAGGATGGGCTGCAGCACAGGGCTGGGGGACGATGCTCCCCTCGCAGTCAGCAGGTAGAGGAGTGCTGTTACCACTGTCACACCTCAAGGGGGTCAGCCCATGGGATACAGCAACAGGAGGCAGCAGTCCCTATGGCGTGACCTGCAAAGGGTCAGCAGAGCCAGGGCCAGCCCCAGACGAGCTGAGGGCAGCCTGGCAAGACCCAAGGAGTCTACACTACCAAAGATCGTTTGGAGAGCTGAGAAATGCCAGCTGCCCTCTCCAGCGCAAGGGCAGAGCGAGCAGGTGCCAAACATGGACACTGCCTCACATGTACCTTGTAAAAAGCCTCTTCAAACACCAGCAGAGGCCCTGAGAAGCCAATGACCAGGAGCGGCTGGGCTCCGAGCAGGGAGAAGAGGATCCCTAAAACCGAGGTGGAGATTATCAGCTCGGAGACCCCCATGAGACCCTCAGTTTTCTCGCCTGGGAAAGAGAATAATGTGTGAGTGTTATAGCCCAGACACAGGCACTGTCACCACAGGCAGGCAGGCTGCAGACACAGCTCCAGACGGAGGAGGCAGGTCCCCATCCCATCAGCCAGATGTTCCCTGCGTTGGGCAGGGAGCACAGAGGGAGCCCAGGGAGCCGAGGCTGGAGAGGCCAAGCGGCAGGGAGGGGACAAGGCAGCAGCCGAGGTGCAGCGCTGCTGCTCTCCCCGAGCGAGCAGCACCAAAGCCCACCCCAGCACAGCATCACACAGACACAGCCAGTGTCCCAGCGTGCAAAGAGCAGACCAGAAAGCAGGCCCATTACCTAGGAGTCCCCCGAAGGTGATGGCAGGAGAGAGAGCAGCAAAGTAGATGAAGAGAACGGCCGCGAGACACTGGCTGTGCAAGGCGTCTCTGATGTCACTGAGGTATTTGGGGTACCTGCGCTTTATGTCCCGAACCAGACCTCCAAAAAATATCCCGGTCCGCTTCAAAGGGTCGTCCTCAGCTTCCTCCTCTTCTTCCTCAGCTTTCACTTCACACAGCTCTGGAGGTACATGGAGGACAGGGCTTGAGCAGGGGAATGCAAGTCCGCCCTTGGGCTGTCCCTCCCCCCCATACCCCGTGAAGACCTTCCTCCAGCAGCACTAACCCGGTGGGCCCCCTGCGACTGCACATCCCACTGCCTCCAGCTGCCCCCAGCTGCCGGAGCTGCCCACAGCCACTGTCCTGCCTCCCCTTGCCACCCTCCCTGCTGCCCATGGCGGGAGCCAGGCCCCGCTCACCCCTCTGCCAGGCTCTGTGAGGGAAGGGCTCACTGGGGCACCCAGGGCACTAGGCACAAACTCTTTTGCCCAAATGTGAGTGGAGAGACCTTTGGCTTCCTGGACAGCCCCCTCCTTCATGGACTTCTGCTCCCTCTCCTTCCTCTTCCTCAGCAGCAACTTCTGGAAGGTGGCAATGGATTTGAGCAAGTCTTTCCCCTCCACCTCCGACGGGGGGATGACAATGCTGCAGTCCAAGAACTCATTGATTGCGTTGAGGAGGTCTTGACGGTCATCTGCCATGTATGCAGCCTCATGGAAGTGCTGGGAGGGGCAGGGAAAATGAAAGAGGGAGAAGGCTCAGACCAAGATTGCACCCAGCTACCTATAGCCTGGAAACACAACACTTGCTGCGACCACACAGTAACATCCTGCTCCCTCGACCCACTACTTGTCTCACTACTGCCACTCCATGACCCACACTCCTGAATCCCTCCTCCCTGTCCTTCTACCCAACGCCCCTCACATAATCCCATGTCTCTCCTCCCTTCCCTATCCATCCTTTCCAGTGACCTCCTTGCTCCTGCTTTACTCCCCCAAGCCCCACTGCTCTTGCCCAAGATCATGCAGCATCTCTGCCAGCTGCATGCTCTGCCAGACCACAGGGTGCCTCTCATGGGACCTCTCCATAAATCAAAATCAGATCTGTGCTTCCCAGCTAGCCTGGTGCCTCTCATTCCCTAGGCTAGATGCTACACCTGGCCAGCCCATGCCTCTGTTCACACCAGATCGCTGTGGCTGCATCAGGCCAAGATCCTTCTCCTTACAAGCTCTGCATGACATTGTTCGGTCCTGCAGGGCTCTCATTCAGAGCCCAGCTCAGGGATGTACCAGAAGCCGGGCACCACAGAGATGAAAGACTTTCCCAGACCCTGCAGCTCAAAATTAGGACTCTGCAATAGACCGAAGTCCTTCTAGTCTGGTCTTGGGTTTGTTTTGAGGGAGAAGCTGGTGGAGCCCTGAAGTACCATAGATAAAGCACAAGAACCAGGACCTGAGCAGGGAGCATAAGAGACTCTTGGGAATCTCCACATGGGAGAGGGAGGGAAAATAGGAGTCTACAGCATGAGGGAAGCCATGCAAGGGAAACCAGGCAGAAAAAGGAAGATGGTCCTGACAGCAAGGGCAAGATGACAAGGAAGGACTCCAAGGAGACCATGAGGGTACAGCACAACTGCAGATAGGTAGGGAGGTGCTGGCAAACGGGCAGAAGTACTGCATTGCCTCTGGAACATGCCTGCAGAGAAAGGGCTGGAGGAAGACAAAGAAGTGAATAGCCTGTAAACCAGGTAGGAGACAGCTAAGGTCCCTGCAGCACACAGACTCCCTGGAGCCACAGCTTCAAACTGTAAATGATACCGTATTCTCTTCATGGCGCCAGCCACTGTGTAACCTTGCTACGGCCAGCCCTGGCTGAGGGAGCTGGCTCCCCTCTTCCAGCAACAGAGGAGCAGAGGCTCAATTGAGTGAGATCAGCCTACAAACACAGCGCTGAACCTGGAATATGGCACCTCACATCTTCTGGCTAAAAACACGGCCTCAGCTGAGCCCCGTGCAACTCCTGGGAAGGGATCTTTCAGCTGGGAGCCATTGTTGCCCACAACCCACCTGCTCCGAGTTGACCTTTTAGTCCTCAATTCAGGAAGAGTTGTATACTGGTGGCAGGATGGGCAGGTTTGTTACTCGGCTATAGCTACATGGCACCAGCCAGGAGGACACTGTGAACCTCTGATTCTCCTGTCCTGGATGTATGTGGCAGATGCTCAGATTGTCTTTTCTTTGCCTTCAATTCCTTACCAGGATAATGAACCTCACTCTCCTGCCATCTAACCAGATGGGGGACTTCTAGCAGTGCACACGCTTGGCAGAAAAACCTTCCTGACTCCTCATCTCTCGTCTTGCATGGATGTGCTCCTCTGCATGGATGCTCAGCTAGAAAGCTTCATCCAAACACCTGACAACAGTCCCCAGGCATTGCTGGGTCTTTTTGCTAGTGTGGCCTGGGCTAGGTGTCATGGTCACAAACGCCGCTCAGCCTCCCCTACTCTCTGTTTGTGAGACATCAACTGAACACAACTCTTCTAACCTTGGGCAGTCTTTTGCTCCTGCTTTTACATACAGCCCCTTTCTTCACTCAGCCTAGCACTCTCTGTCCCAGCCAAGTGTCTGTCCTATTCTTCCCTCCGTACTGGAGCATCCTACCTTGGTTGGGGCAGGCTGCTCTTAAAAATCCCAGGTGCTCACGCCTGCCTGCCCCACCTGGGCCTTTGCACAGCATCTTTCAGCACTCTCATCCCAGGACTGACTTCTGAGGAGCTACTGAAGCTCCCTTGAGTGTGCCAGCATCACCGCTCATCAGCTCCTCACCTTGTCGGACATGAGGGTGGAGATTGAGCGGCCAATTTCATGGTAGTCCATGTTGGCCTGGCTTGGTCCCAGGAGCACAAAGATGAATCTGACAGGAATCGGGACCTCCAAGACAGATTCCAGGAAGACGGCCTCATTTAGTCGGACAAAGGCCATAGTTGGCTGCTCCAGGAACTGCACACAACCTACCAGGAGGCAATGTTTTGAGCAGAGTTAATCATTGGGGTAAGCTGTACTGGGCTGCCTTTAACAGTGGAAACAAAGACTTTGGGGGTTCCCACGAGCCCTGCAGTCCTGTACTGGTCTCCAGACCACTAAGACAGCATTGAGCTTCATGCCGAGGACTGCTCCAAGTCCCCTGTTCACTGATCATTCCCAAGCAGTGCTACTTTCTTTAGCTTCCCAGTTAGCCCATTCTTAATCTCTTACAGACGGGCTCTATTTACACTATAAGGGTCTAATTTTAAATCAGAAGGTTGTTTCCCACTAAGCCACTGCCTTATGAAAGGAAGTCTCTTACATGTTACTTTTATCAAAATTCTAATCTCATCAAAGAATGAAATCAGGTTTGCTGGACATGACCTATTTCCCATAAACTTCACTGCTTGGCAGTAATTACATTCTTATCCTTTAGCTCTTCATTAATTGAATCCCATATTAGTTCTGCCATTATGTTGGCCAGGAAGGATGTCAGGTTAAACAACCTATAGGTACTGGATCACTGTCCTTCCCTTCTTAGGCACTGATGCTATAAGCTTTCTTGTTTTTCTTGTATGTTCCCTGTATTCCTAGACTTTTTTTTTTCAGATGAAAATGAGCCAGTTCTCTAAAGACTCATAGGTGCAAACTGCACAGTTTGTTTTACAATGTCCGCATCTCATCAATGCTTGGCAGCCTCCTCGGTTCCTAACAGATTGGGAAGTACTCCTGCGTTCTCCGGCACGCCAGCCGCTTCCTTCCCATACTGAACACAAATGTTTATTGGATACTTGTATTTCTCTGGCATTATTACTGATCCTTCTGCCATCTGCGTCCAGCAAAGAGCTGTGTTGTGTGTTAGACTGGCAAATCTGGGCCATCTTTGTCCAAGCAAATCCCAAGACATAGCCTTACCTCAGAAATGGCCAGTGTTTAGTTATCTGAGTATTCAAAGTGCGTTTGTGAAGCTGATTTGGCCTCATCGTGGTGAAGTATCAGCTTGGTTGAGCTGCCAAGCCTCTTTGCCTGAGCTTTTCATCTACTGGATAGGCAATGACATTTACTTTGCTTGTAGCATAGCTACGTTTGCCGAGGTGTTAATGCCAGCAAAGTGCTGAGGACTACTCTTGTGGTCAGAAGGCACCAAGCCCACCGATGCTTGAGCCTGTCTGCTCACAGCCCTCTTGTACAGAGAATTATCTCCTGGCAGTGCTACAGCCAATACCCAAGACCTTGCCACCAGCCAGGCCCTGCTTCTATGAAATCAAAGCTCCCTGGCACATATAACCAGCAACCAACACTGGCCAGGGCAGGGCCCAGCTGCTGGCAAGGCGTGAAGAGGCCAGATGGAGGGCAGCGATGGTCAGAGGACAGCGTGAGGCTCAAGAGCAGTCAGTGCCTGGCCATCAGAACCTCAGGCACCACTTACCCACTTCTGAGCTGCAAAATGGGATGTTCTGGTGAGCCTGGCAGGACTTTCTCCTCTAAGTTGGGCCCCAGCTCCCAGCAGCAGTGTCTATCAACCTCTTTCTTAATTTAGGAAAAGAACTATCCTGGCACCCCATATGTTTACCACAAACAAAATGTGCAGCGTCACCAGAGAGCGTACAAAGGCTGCCTTCCCTGTTGAACTTTGGGAACGTGTACAAGATGACCAAATACACCTCAGGAGGGAGGGCACAGACTGCTGAGGCCAGACCAGGATCTGCACTAGTCTCTTTGGGCGCTGGGGGACTCTACATGCTGCCTCTTACCCACAAGGACCACCGTGGCCTCTGCGTCTTCAGGGATCTTCTCCATCAGCTTCAGGTATTTACGGTGGCCCTCAGAGTTATGGAGATGAGGGTTTTTCTGCCAGGGAAGAATACAAACAAGTAAGGACGAAGTCCCCATGCCTTGGTCTCCCTACACAGCCTTGCCACCGACATATCTGCAGCTGGGCTTGCCTCAGCTGCACGCCCGACACCCTGCTTCGCAGGCAAGGCACCCTCACAGCAAAGGCCACCCTGCAAGCGCCACGGCTATTGCTGCCATTGCACACTCAAGGAGACGTTTGCATGCAGTGTGAGGCTAAAATTAGGTCCCGAAATCATAATGCAGCGACCTGATTTCCAGTGCTCCAGGTGATCCAGGGGAGCTCAGCCCTTGCAAGTACAAGGCCCCCCATGAAGGGGCCCAGAGGTTGGTGCCAAGGGCTGCCACCAGCCAACAGTTGTCCCCAGGGTGTGGAAAAAGAAGCAGTAACCCCCCATGTCACCCTCACCTCCTTGCAGTCAGTCTCATTGGCCTTGGGGTCGGCCATCTCAATGCGCTCTTCCCCCATGAGGGGCACACAAGTGTCAGTGGTGTGGTTGTGGTGGTGGTTCCCCACGATGGAGTTCATGCTGGAGCTGGAGTGGTTCCTCGGGAAGAAGCCCTCTTTCTCATCATTGGGGTGGCTGAAGGGGAGAGTGGTGGCCATGAGGGGACCCGCCTCCCTTGCCACCTGGGGCTCGCAGATAACCCCTGAGCCCTGGCAGCCCTCGGCCACGTGCCACCCACCTGTGCTTCAGCAGCAGGGCACGCAGCACGTTGGCTCGGTCTTCTGCTCTGATCTGGTCAGAGATGATCATGGTCTCCACCATGAGGTGAGCAATGCCAGGCAGAGTGGTCTGCTCCAGGTCAAGGAGGACGGCACCTGCCAGCAGGAGGGGAAGAGCCCTGCTCCTAGTGTGCAACGCTCCCTGTCACACACATACTCTGGGGACATAGCTGTCCCACCAGGAGCCAGGCTTTGGTTGGGGTACAGACACTCTCAGCTGAGAAATGCCCCAAATCCAGGTGTCCCATGTCCGCTGTGTAAACCCTTGTCCCAAGAGAACCCAGAAGCTCCAAGATGCACTGGTAGCTCTGGTGTCTCCCTCTCATTTTGGTCTCCCACTCTGACCAAACTTGCTTTTTCAAACCAAAGATGGGTCCAAGACCTGCTGGCCCAGGCACAGGTGGGTGTTGCAGTTGCCACGTGCCTGAGAGCAGCAACACAGAGCAAGGAACCAATACAGACACCCTTGGGCTAATGCAAACCCTGGCAAACAGGCTGCAGGATGGTCTGTCTCCACAGACCCTACGTGGAGCCTGGACACAGACGCTGTTGGCGTGTCTCCAGTGAGGGGCTAAACCACAACAGAAGCTGTCCAGCAAAACCTCTCCCAGAGCAAGACACAAGCCCTGGCCTGCAGTTCCTGACTCACCATGGGCAATCGTCTTCCTGAGCTCCAACAGGCTGCGGAAGGACAGTGAAGCCACGTGGGGTTTCCCCCACCTTGCTGTGTCCTCCTCTACATCCTCCTCAAACTTGATCCAGCGGGCCGTCTCCCTCCAGTGCATCTCCTGGTTCTTATCCACGACCAGCTCATTCAGCTCCACAAACACCTAGTGCAAATTAGACCGAGGACATGAGACTTCCCCTGATGCATACAGCTCTATCAGCAGTATGTGGAAAGCCTCAGGTTTGTTCTCAAGGTACCGCTTGGTCTAAAGTGCTGCCTGAGCAAGCCTGCCTTAGTTAACCAGAGGTTTAGTGAACAGAAGCAGCCAGGACAAATATCACTGGCAGCGTGGCAGGAGCTTCCATCAGCACATGAAGCACCAGAAAGCTCCAAGTCAGATGGCGTGGGCAGGGGAGAGAGAATGATGCAATGCTGCATCCCTTTCTACCAAGCTGTGACAATTTTGTCCTCTGCCTGCTTCTTGGTTTCCCCCAAAATTGCCCACACTTACCAGAGATGGTGACATTACTGTGCTGTCAACTTCCACAACAACACTCCCATTTCTATGACTTTAACGTCTTTCCTAAGGTCAAAGCTTTGTCATTTCAGAGAAATCTCTGCTTTTATTGAGAAAAGTATATTTTCAACCCTCATGATAATGGATAAGAGCTTGAAATTTCACCCCCAAGGTCATGTAAAGAATTAATTATATTGAAACCACATTTATCACTTTATAGAGTGCCTGTTTCTAGTCCTGATTTATGGCTTCTGAACAAGTGAGGGAGGACAGCACATAGATACCTCATGGGGCTTTCTATCCAACTTCTTCTTCTTCTTCTTTTTCTTGACAGATGGAGTTGATGCTAATTTTTTGCTTGTCCTGGTGATCTGACTCCGAGATGGTTTTTTCATCAGATGCCTCCTCACACCAGGGTTATCTTCAAAACGGTGGCCTGAAGACATGGGAAAGGAAAAAAGACCACCAGTCTGTCTAGTGGAAACACACTATCTGGCAGGGAAACACATCCAAGCCCACCCTTCTCTCATTAGCTTACGCTAGCAAAGCCCTGGCAGCTGGAGCACTTACCACCATCCTCCAGACCTCTGAAGGTCCTTCCTGCCTCACCTGCCTACTTTCAGCTCTTCCAGACATCTGCGAGGATGCGAATTCCTTCAAGGCGGTGGCTTCCTCCAAGGCTGTGCAGACGCTGGAGCACCATTGCAAAAGCTTTTATTCCAGGTACCCGAATAAGTGGTGCATGAACCCTTCCCATACTCCCTCAATGAAAAGCAACCTGAAGCCTTGTCTGTACCCGGATAGCACAGGCAGGCACCTGGCTGGGGCTCATTTCTCCCACTGGAGGAAGGCCTGGTGCTCAGCAAGCATAAAGGGCAGTGAAGGGTAAGAATATTTAGCTGCTGGTCTGGGAGACACATGGAAATATCAATGACAGTTTTATTTAATTGTGCGATGAGACTGTAGGGTAACAGTGCAGACCGGGGCTGGCATGGAGGCTCGGCAGTTAACTCCAGCTATCGCTGTTTCTAGATGATCCGCAGTGCCTCTGTAATGCCCTCTGAAAGGTCTGCGTTACAGAGTTTGGCTGGCTGAATCAAAGCCTCCTGAAGCCTCCAGAGGGGCTGTTGAAGCTGCAATAAAGACCCACCACCAAGCTACCAGTGCTGTTGGCTAGCCAGCGCCCACCAAAACATGGCCACAACCGTGCCAGCCCCTTTCGCAATGCTAGAGAAACAGCACCTGGACAACAGCCTGCCGTGGAGGGCAGCTTCCCTGGACGCTACCTAGAGACAGCAAGTGTATCCTCAGCACAGACAACCCGTGGGGATGGGGAAAGCCTCACAGCCCAGCTCCAGGATGGGCAGGCTCCCCCAGGTAGGTCACCGAGTCAGGGGTTTTGCTCAGCTTTGGTCCATCAAGGCTTGCTGACCCTGCTTGTAAGGCAAAGTCAAGGTCTTCTCCCTGGGGGACCGAGGGCAGCTCTCGGTTGGCTGGGATGAACGTTCAGTCTCCATGTACTTTTCTGCACTTAGCTTCAAGACCTGCAGCTCTCAGTGCATGAGGCATAGCAAAAAGCACTGGGTTTGAAGGCCAAGTGGCCTCTTTGATGTTGCAGGAAAATATCTGTGCATCTCTGGCATGGAAAGACACACCCAGCATCCAGCCAGGCATACCATGGCCTTGCTCCTTGGAAATCTGGGTCGCTAAATTAAATATAAAATGAATCAATACTGGGCCTCAGGGCATTTTTCCCCATTGGCTGCCCTGCTGATGCATGTTCCACTGATGGCTGGACTCCTCCCTGCTTCACTTACTGCACTGCAATGTTGATAGGAGCCAATAACTGCCCACCACTACAAACGTTTCTGAGAGCTGGGCACATGTGGGGCTTCCTTGGACTTTTGCATGGATTTCTCAGTTCCTGCGTGCATGGCAGCCACTTCATTGCACTCAGTGTGTGTTCGTGCATAAAACAAACAGTCCACCAGGCACAGGATCTTGGTATATGGCAGCTTTGCTCCAATCCCTGCAGCTTCTGATTCTCACTATGTCCCTGGAAGACCAGGGCCGGAGGATGCTCTGCCCAGCAAGACAGAGCGCTCACCCAGAGCACGGCAAGCCTCTCCCATGGCAATGACAACCTGCTACGCAGTGCTCTTCAGCAACAGCCCTAGAAAGCACACACAGGCGTTCAGTCTCAGCCACCAAATGGCTGGAGGACAGATAAAATGAAAGGAGCCAAGTTTCCTGCCAGCATCTTCAGTGACTCCCACGCTCACTGACAGGGACAGGAGCCGGAGTGCTGCAGGCTCAGAGCGAGCTGGTGAAGGCACACCTCCAGAGTCCTACAGAAGACTAAGGAGCAATCCACTTTGCTGCTCTCCCCTGGCAGTGCTTGTGGTCACTGAGATGCCAGATGGGGGAGACAACTCATAGGAGCAGGGTGGACACATGGGTTTAATTTAGGAAGAGGCCACTCGCTTTGGGAGTCCCATGCAGAGCCCAGCTGAGGTGCTCCAGGCTGCTCTACAGAGAGCCTTTCTGTGTCCCATCAGATTGGTGCTTCCCCAAATGAAAGTCAAGCTCAAATGAGCACCTAAGTCCGGGGTCCTTACTCAGGACAGGATCTTGGACTGAGACCAAAGGGTGATGAGCCCAAGGCATAGCTCTGCCCTCCTTGCTTGAAGCCAAACTCCCCAGGGTGAGATGAAGCAGCCAAGGACAGCTCTTGCTGTACCTTCTCTCCAGTGCTCCCCAGGAGCAGAGCATGAGACAGTGACAATGTATGAGGACAGAGAGTGATTCCTATGGTGGCTCCACTACAACAAACTGGGATGTCACCCTCCCACACAGCATCTCCTACAGCCTCCTCCAGAAGACCTTCTGTATTGGCTTCCACAGTCAGATTTCTTGGGATGACCAAGTTCCTCTTCCACCAGCTTAAATCTGAAGATGACAAATATGACTTTGCACTGGTTAAAGTCTTCCCCCAGAGTGCCTGTGCTAGTCAGTCCAACTCAGCGGGCAATTGCCTTCGTGTGTTAGCTCCTGCTTCCCTCCTTTTGTTACCCTCTATCCACAAGCACAAAGCCCAGAAAGAGGCATCAGAGTATTTCTATCAGTACTAGAGAGCAGCTTGCTAGGCTGGCATCACAGGGATGGTGCACACTTCCCATGTACCCCAGAGGTTAAGTTACAGCAAGAAAAAAGAGATTGAAACCCCATCTGTTGGAATATTTAAAATTAGACTAAATAAAATGCTAATCAACATACAGCAAGTCACAACCCCATGCTGGCTTCTGGAAAAAGCTACTGCCCTGCCCTGCCCTGCGCAGAACCCAAGTCTCTCCTGGCTGATGCTGAGTTCAATGTGATAGGGACAGCTGGACCCCAGCTCATCCCTGCTGCCATCCAGGTGTCCCTGCACAGCACTCCCCATGCTCTGAACACTAAAAGCAGTGCAAGGAGACCAGCTCGGGTCCAACAAGGACTCTACTCTGCTCAAAAGCTATTAAATTCCTCCTGGATCTGAGTGGGTCCTGAAGAGGTACTGCCATGGAGTAAATAGCTGGGCAAGTGGCACTGGCTGGACATGAGCTGGCTCTGCACAGAACTGACTCTGGCATCTCTGCCTCCACCGTATCTCTCTGCAGGATTAATCCACAGTGTGCATTCATTGTGCAGAAATAATTAAGAGTTGACTGTACAGCACATCCTATTTCAAGCACCTGCAGTATTAGCTGTAGCAATCAATGAATGAGTTAACTGCTAGCAAGTCAAACTTCCCCACTTTATAAGTGATGGATATCACACCTTGCAGAAGTGATCTGCCCCTTCTACCTTCCCAAGAATAGCCATCCTTTCACGGGTGAACTTGGGGCAATTTCTCACACTTTTAATGTATAGTTTGCTCAGCTCAAGACAGCTGATGGAGCCAGTTTGCTCCAGGATTCTATTTCAAACTTTGCTGTTATTATACTGTCTACCAATTTACAGTAACAAGTAGCAGACCCAGCTAGAAGCAAACCCCCTCTTGCTGGTCCCTACAGAAGCACATAGGCAGACATCTCTTCCCCGAATGCTTGTAAAGATGGGCCAGCTGAGAAAGAGAACATGATGCTGGGACTGGGAGGCAGAGGAATTTAAGTGTTTTGCCTGAGATTGCACAGAGGCTATGGCAGCGTCAGCTGAACCAAGGCATCCTGAGTCCCTGTTGCAAGCACTCTGCCTCCCCACTCCTGCATGCAAAGCCAGCAAGCGGGCTAGTTCTGGGACCACATCACCCTCCTGTGTGCACTCCTAAAATCCCTTGAAAAATTAACACACGATCTGGATGAGGGCAACCACCACAGAGCTACGGCTATGAACAGTGTCACTCCCAAGGTGACACGCAAAGCCACCTTTTAACTGTGAGTTACCACCATCTGCCCAGGAAGAACCACCTGCGCGAGGTGGGAGCGAGGCTCCGGTTTCTGCGCAGTTCCCGGGACGGCTCAGAGATCCAGCTCTCCGCAAGGGATGCACGGGTACAGAAACAGATGTGGAGAACAGAAAGGCGTTCTTCGCTCTCGGCATTCCTGTTCTCTCCTTCCCTGCTTTTCCCACTCTTGCTTCCTTCCTCTCTTCCCCCTTCCAGGCATCCCAGCCAGCCTGCCATTAACTACTATCACAGCCACACTCAAGCCTGCAGACACAGGGACTAGGTTATTTTCTCCTCTGGGCATTAGGCTACGGTGCAGAGCCAAGAACCTGATACCCACCTCTGCTGTCGGATCCGCAGCTCGGCTCAAATTCCAGCAAACAGAGCAGCAGCACACTGTCACCTTGTGCCACAGATGGAAGGGGAAATGTCTCTGTCCTTATACACACCTCGGAGCAGCTGCTTTTTCTCTGGCCACGGCATGGGCCACATCCTGATAAGCACAAACAGCAAGATGCAGCTGCCTCCGGAGCTGCTCGAGCGGGACGCACACAGGGAAGCACCTCAGCACTACAACACAGATCTGTACAAAGACCTCAGACGGACACACAGACACCAGGAAGCTCCTCCAGTGTCCCCAGGCACACGGTGGGGCACACCGTACCTCCTCTAAACCAGGAGACCAACCTGACACAGAGAGGGTGGCAGACAGCAAACACAGGGTGGGGGGATACGCACTTTAGCTGGGGGCTCTGATCTACAGCTGCAACTGTGGGGTCACTGCTCCGGTACTTACAGGTGGGCTCCCCGCCTGGGTAGCCCAGATGGTTTCTGATGGCCTCCCATAAATCATAGTCTTCAAAATTGAAGGCAAATTCATCAAAGTCTTCATAGCTGAGCGAGTTGCGAATACAGGTGCTTATCGCTACCTCCGGGCTGCTGCCCCCTTCCGATTCCTTCGCTGCCTCTGCTCTCTCTCGAAGGGTTGTCATTTTGTCCTTGTGAAGGTCAGGGGTCAGGTGCCATGAGCCACTCGCCTTCAGAGGAGGGGCTGGGGTAGCCAGACTGATGTGTGGAAAGCAAGCTACCCCCCTGGGGGGGCTTCACCGAAGCCCTGGGGCCAGCCCCGTTGACTCGCTCCCCTCCTCACGGGGCATGAAGGTGCCGGCTGCAGCAGCCCCTGGGACTGATGAGGTCCTGGGAAGGCTGGCTCCACCCAGGGTTGTTTTCGTGGGGGGCTGCCCCACCAGCTCCTCAGAAGCAGGGTCCTCGCTCTGCCGTGGGGTCTCGTGCCAGATGCCCGGGGACGCAGCACCCGTGGCCCAGGGACAGCCAGGCTGTGCGTGCAGCACCGCTTCTCTCCCTCGCTCCCCTCTGGTGTCTCCCTCCCTCTCCAGCCTGCAGAGCAACCTATTGAATTCTCCATGTCCTCGGGCCCAGAGCGTGCATTTCCATGACGTCTCTTCTGTCTGCCCTCACGCCACGCACAGGGGCAGTCCCCCTCCGAGGCGCTCTGGAGGGGGCAGCTGCCTCTCCACCAGGAGAGCAGAGAAGAGGGGAGGCTCCTCACCTCAGGTTTTCTGCAATGCCAGAGCTGGCGTGCCGCACAGAAGGCTGATCGCTGGGAAAGTGTGTCAGGAAAGGAGAGAGCTGGGTCTCAGAGAAATGCAGGAAGCCCTGAACCAGACAAGGCAGTGGGGCGGGTGGAAGAGCAAGCGTACGTGGAGTGGGTGTGAGTAGAGGTGCTGGAAACATGGGGGCCGGCGCTGTGGACATTGCAAAGCTGACAGAGAGGAGCCAGGGCTGGAATAGCAGGGGCTGGGGGACAGGGAGGTGAGGACCAGGTCCTGCGGCAGGCTGAAGACCATGCCTGGAGCTGCTAGGGAAGAGGGCAAAGCAGGGAGAAGCAAGGGACACGCGCACTAGTAACGTAGGTAGTGTCGCAAAGCCTCACTTTTCATGCCATCCAAGTCAGCAGACGCCAGCATCTGGGCCTCAGCCTCGTCCGTGGGGACGCGCTGGTACGCCGCGCTCTCCAGCGTGGTCATGCTGCCGATGCACATCCTCTCCTTCAAGTCATAGGTAACCCGCTGTCCGCTCGCCACCTGGCCCCAGGGCTTGCGCTTCTCCCACCCGCGAGACAGACGTTCCCGAGGCGCAGGGAGGCTGTAGGAACCAAAGAGGCTGATGGTAGCAAATGGAGTGAATGAGGACGGGCACTGGCCCCTCAGGGGCTGAGGTCCCTCGGCCCAGCCCTGACCAATAAGTCCCTGAGAAGGAGCAGAGCCAGGAGTCACCTATCCCCAAACCTAAAGGTTGCCCCTTCTGCTCCTCCTCTCCCCCACCACAGAGTGGGATCAGCCTGCGGTCAGTGTTGGGGACCCACCTCTGAGTCAATGGCCTCACGGTCCCCTGACTCGGCCAAGCCTCCTGGGGCTTCCCAGCCTGTAGGTCAGCACGACAGCGCAAGTTAGCTGGGAGGAAGAGTACTCCAGGTGTGCAGCCCAGTGCCCCCAAACCCACACCCTGGGGATCCCACAGACCCAAGGAGGTCGCAGGAGTCCCAGGGAGCAACTGTCCCACTGGAGAGCAGCCGTGTTGCTCACAGCCGCTCTCCCTCTGGGCCCCATGTCCCCTCTGGCTCAGCAGGCAAGTTCAGGTTGGGCACAGCCACTGCCCCTGGGGACAAGGTCTGTGCGGCGACCCCGAGCCAGGGAGAGCGGCAGGCAGCTCGGCACCGCTCGCCTACCTGCGGAGGGAGGCAGGGCCCTTGTCCTGCAGCAGGTCGGCGAAGCGTGGCACGGGGGACAGGATGCCACACTCCTCCTCCACATGGAACTGCGCGGGGGCCAGAGCACTGCTGGACTCCTCCTCATCACTGCCGATGGTGAACTGCAGAGATGACAGTCCTGACAGCAAGAGCCGGGGCAGGCAGCCTTTGCCCCAATCCCTGGCACGCGGATCCTCCCCATGTCCGCATCTCCTAGAATGGGCCACACCGACTTCCCCCACATGCCCCATATCCTGGGACTGGCCATATTGAGCCCCCCCATATCCTCTACACCCTAAGAACAGACACATTGATCTTCTCCTGTGGGTCTTACACCCCCAAAATGGTCATGCACACCCTCCCCAGCATCGACCCCAAGCAATGGTTTATCTATCACTGTCCTCTAGCGCCCATCTCTGCTAGGCAGGGACAAAACCACTCTTCCTACAACCTCTTCCCCCTGAGCAGCGCACTCCCTTGACCATGCACCCTGGCACCCTCCCGGCATTGACCCTCCCTCCACCTCCCCCCAGCCTCCGAGCCCCATCCAGGTAGGGATGCCCTAGCCTTGCCTTTGGTTTGCTTGGGGGCTCCAGCTTAGGGGACGTGTCCTTCCCACGAGCTTCACCCTCAGACTCTGCAGAGATCTCTTTCTCCTGGGCCTCCTCTGCCTCAGATTCTCCTTCTTCCTCTTCTTCTTCTTCCTCTTCTTCCTCCTCTTCTCCCCCCTCCTCGTCCTCTTCCTGGATGGTGGGGGTGACCTCCGAGGGGGGGTACCGAGGTTTTCTTCTTTTTCCTCCTCCTTTTTTTCCTCCTGCTGGCACGGGGTGGCCTCTTTTGGAACTTGAGGGCAGAAGGGAGGTGAGTGGAAAGGGGATGATGGATGTGGTGCGAGGTTTGGCGGTGGACTGAGAGAGAAAAAGAGAGTCAGGGGCAGGAAGAGGCTGGGAGGAACCTGCCAGGCGCCCCTCCAGGAAACAGCATGGTCTGGAGATCAAGGGCCAGGAAGGGCAAGGAGAGCCACCAGCCCGCAGGGACATAGCAAAGCTCTTTCAGTGATGCGGCAGGCTGTGTCCAGCCTGGGGTGGCTGGGGAGGCAGCCCTCATGCAGTGCCAAACCACCCCAACGCAGCTCCACTGCCCTGTGGAAGGCAGGACTCCTCTCCCAGTGTCGCCAAAAGCCATTTGCACGGCTATGCAGAGCTGTGGTGACCTGCCAGAGGCACCATCCCCTTCCTATACATGGGGAAACATTCCTCACATTCTCAAACAAGCATGATTTGGGCCCTTTACAAACGTTCTAGAGACACGGCTTAATGGTGGACTTAGTGTTAGGTTTACAGTTGGACTTGATGATCTTAAAGGTCTTTTCCAACGTAAATGATTCTATGATTTTCTTTCCTGCATACTTTGAGTTAAATAGATGCACCTTATTTATCCCCCAGGCTTTGACAGAAAGTCCTTCCTGCATACCCACAGAAACCACAGACCAAGCCTTTTAGTGCAGATGCAATCTAAGTCCACATCCCAGGTACTGTGAGGGCTTGTGTCTACCAGCCTCTGAAATGCAGGTTCAATTAGGAGGCTGTCTTTTAAAAACCAGGGTAAAAAACAGGGCAGAAGGACTTTTCTTTAAACTAATCTACAAAGAGAAATTCATACAGGCTTGACCTGGGTGCCGTGGGAATTACAGAGTGAGAAGAAATTAATGGCATTTCTGAGCCTTCACTCAAAAACAATGATAATGCACTAGGCAGGGAATGGGGTAAGTTCAGCATCTCCCTGCGAGAGAGAGGAAAGCCATTTCTGCCAGGTCTATCTGCAGGCACAAAGCCTTTCATAGACAGTCTGCAGGATGCACAGATCCTGGGGCTGCACCCGGAGCAGCTGAAATCACGGGGGCACCAGCCACTTCGCAAGGGGGCTTTGCTCAGCAGCCCTTCCTGAGGAATTGTTTCCAGTCTGTTTTGACTTGGTTCCTTCCCAGCTTTCCTGTGACATGGCAGCAAAATCTGTTTATAGTGAAAACTACCTTCAAAGGACATTTTCAATGGAAGCTGTAACCTTCTCCCTGGGAGAGCCAGGCAGGTTCATTGTTCTGCTGTCATGTTTCCTTTCCTTTGGTTTCTCAAGTCTTTTCTCCCTTGTTTCCCCCCTTGGGAACAGCAGGGATATTTCACACACCCCCCGGTTCAGCAGGAGAGGCTTGTGGCAAGATTAGAGCAGATTGGAAATGGTCAGATATCTGCAAATCGGGAAGAGTTTGGGCTCTTTATAAACACCTTTTCCTCCAAAGTGTTCTTTTCTTTGACTTGACTAGATGTACCCTATTCCACTCACAGGTTTTGGCAGAAAGACCCTCCTGTCCCACTGCTGCACTCCTGTAGGACTGCTCTGCATGCCACAGATAGGTCAGGCATGAATTTCTAATGTAAGAAGAAGCAAGGAAGGCCCCAACCTTGGGGCCAACATTGCTCCTTCTACAGCACAAAGCTGCTGGTGAGGACACAGCCCATCTTTCCCTCCTGGCTCGTTCACATCAACCCAAGACAGAAACATTTACATTTTGGATCAGAAGGAAACCGAAGCCTTGGGCTGCAGGAAAGGGCAGTGATGGTAAGTGACTGATCTGGCACAGAAGAGGGGAGCACTGCTCTTCACCCCTGCACTCAGCCCTCCTCGTGTCAACTGATCACATCTCCACAGAGGTGGCCTGGAGGTGGGAAAAACATACCTCTCCCAAACACAAAAGTCTTCATGCCTCCCTCTTCTTCCTCCCTGTCCTCCTGCAAATCCTGTGTGTCCAGCCCCTGCCCTCTTTCCCTGCTCCCTTCCTTGCACTGCCTGCCTGTATGGAAAGTTATTGCCAAACCAGTGTCCTAGATGTTTGATTACACTTCTCAGTGAACCTGATGCAAGAGATATGAAAAAGTAATTTGCATAGGGAGCCCAGAAGGAAGAGCCTACATATTAGGAATTTCTGGCTTTGAATAGGGCAAGAAACTTTTCTAAACCCAGAGAGCATTCACCTCCATGGGCTGGTACGTTATCTTTCAAAGTCTAATGACCTAACCAGATCTTCCAGCTTTATGAATACAAACTGCATAGAACTTCCGATAACCAGGGTTGATGTAGTCCTAGATAACAAGGGTACATCAGGAGGTCAGAGGAAAACAAGCTTGATTCTGACAAAGAAAGAAGGACTCTCCTATCAAGAAGAAAAAACCCCCGAACAGTACAAATCTCTAGTCAAATTTTCAAAGAAGCTTCTGCCATGCATGCTCAAGCAGATTATCCATGTCCTCCAAGCCAACCCGCACACCTGTGCACACAGGCAGAGCTTCTGAGCAGGTAAGTCCTACGGGCACAGGACAGGTATTCAATCCACAGCAAAGCTATTAGCACCTTGCAGCCATGTGCGCGAGTGACTGTGTGCTCAGGTGGAAAGTGTTATTTGCATGGAGCCTCTGTAGAGAAATGACACAAGCAGAAAGTAGCAGCTGGGGTGCACTACAATAATAGACTTTTACCAGCAAACTTTTACAACAGCCATTGGAAATGAGTGGCCAAGCAGAAAACAGCCTGGTGATGTACTTGGAACATAATGTTCCTGAGGTTGTATCCCATCAAAGCAAAACTGGAAAATAAGCAGTATCTGACTGTGGAGAGCCACGGAGTGGGAAACTCTCCCAGCCATTGCTACTTGTCTGCCACACAAGCAGGCTGCTGGGTGGGGGCCTCTTCTTCCTGCCCTTCGCTGTTGTTACTACAAGCTAACGTGACCCACCTAGTCCAGGCAATAGCTTATGGCCACTCTTGTGGGCACACTCTTATTTTACAGCCAAAGTGAGTTTGGGCAGACTGGTTGCCTTCATCATGGAAGGGCAATTAGAGGAATAAATATGCTAATCAGAGGAGTTCAGGTGATATAGCTACAGCATTTTAAATTCACACCCCATTTTTATTTTGCAGTCCTTTCTTTGAGCAGATAGGCCTGATAGTTTCGTGGTTGCTATTTAGAAATACACAGGCATGTCTGACTGGAGCCATCTGCTTTCAAACTGGGGAGGACAGCCTGGCTTCTGTCCATATTTGGATGTTTCTTTGCAGCCATATGGAAGAAAAATAGTTTCAAACTGGAAATTTCAACATGGGGGAAGTGGCTGCAGAGGTCCCCGACGCTGGGTGAGGAGGTGAGTGAACACCCTGGGCTGAGCTATGCTGCCGCATGGGCTGGGCAGTAGCTATGCCTCCGGGGACAGGGAAAACAGGTAACAGACTGGGAAGAGGCCATGGGCATTGCTGCTAAACTGGGTGTACGTAGCACTTTGGGAATGCTCTGAAGGGAGGAAGTGAATAGTAGGCTAACACGATCTGCAGGGTCCTGGCACAAGGCTGCAGAGCACGTGGGGCTGAGCGAGGGTTGGCGGCGAGGGTGGAAGTGGGTACAACGGTTCAAACCTACATACATTCAAAATCTCTCTCACTGTAGCTGCGTCTTTGCTTCTCCAGATTGCTTGATGCTGACTTGCTTATCAGGTCCCCAAATCTCTCGATTGACAAAGTCTTATCCAAGTCCTCATCGTCCTCGGCACCAGGAGAGGCTTTCTCTGCGCGATCTCTGCCCTGCACAGAAATCGCCAGACAAGAATCAAACACTGCAGACCTCTACAGCCCTCTGGATCTTCCTGCCCTGCAAACGGTGCTGGGCTTGCTGAGGAGCAGCAGGCTCCACACAACAGGGCTGGGCATAGTTTCTCACTTAGAGGCACAAAACCAATAGCCAGAACAGATCAGCAAGCCTCCAAGCCACACTCTGCAGAGATACCTTAGCAGTCCTCCACATCTCCCGTGAGTGGCAGGTATCAAGGGACTATGTCAGTGCCTGTCTTTCCTACTAGAGGAGATACATAGCTTTTGTTTAGCTGGAATTTCTCTCTCCTCACATCTAACTGCTGCCCTCTGGCCCTTCCTTTGCCCAGTCTGCCATCCCTCCCTTTCTTAGACCTCCTCTGTATTTTCCCCTGGGAAACAGCATCCCTGCTCTGGTGAGGTGCCCTTGGGTCAGTGACCACCCTGTGCCTTCCCACCTCCCCTCCGCACCCCTAGGGGCCTCCTGTTCCCCTTGGCATGCTTTCTTCAGGCTTTTCTGCCCATTTTCCTCCCGTCTCAGGCTATGGGCGCTTCTCTGCCTTTTGCTGGTGGAGACGCTCCGAGAAGAGCATCACCAGGTGACTCCTGTCCTTTCTGCCTTCCAAGCAGCTGCAGCTGGTAAAATTTTCCGTCAATATAGCCGAAATGCCAGTGCGGAGCTGTTGTGGACTCCCGTGTTTCCATGGAAACAGGAGGAGGCCCAACTGTGACAAATCTGTCTGTGCTGGGCGGAAAGAGGGAGCAAGGTGCCTTTAGCCGAGTTGTGCCTCTCCTCGCATCCCCCAGCTGTTCCCAGCCATGCCCTGGGAACGGCTTTATCTGTGGGTGAGACCGCTTCTCCTCTCACCTTAGCATGGGTGTCCCAAGCCCAGTCTAAATGGGGAGAGTCTAATTGCAAGCTGCCCAGCTCCTCCTGCGCTTGCCTACCCCACCCAAAGGCACATGAAGGCACAGGGACCCCACAGAGCAACCTCGGCCTTTTCTGGACCACAGTTTGCTGTCTGCACAGAGAGTGGATGTGGGCTCATGGGCAGCCTTGGGGCACCCTTCGCACAGACCTGTCCCTAGTGAACGGAGGCTGTGTCTCCTATTGCAGCAGGCTGCCAGGACGCGGGTCCCGCACTCAGCCCGGCAGGAGCACGGTCCCCGGGGAAGAGATGGCCCCGCTGCTGCTGGATTCCCACCTCACCTGCTGCAGGTCGATGAAGACATCTCCTATGGGAGGGGACTCTCCAGCTGCCATTTTGGTTCAGGACCTAAGGGCCTGGGCAAAATATCAACCCTTCTCTTTCACCGGCAGGCACCCAGCAAACCTGGAGAGTGGCATAACCTGTGGAGAGAGGGCAGGACAAGGGAATGTCGTGGGAGACTGCTGGCCACTGCCCTCAACCCCCCTGGCTCCTAACCCAGAGAGGTCACCTCACCAGCCCTCGGGGAATGTCCCCAGCATCACTAGGACAGGCCTGTCCCCTGGCACACTGCAGCGAGGGGGAGAGGATGGCCCAGCCTGCGCTGCTTTGTGCACCGGCTCCCACCATTCAAGGGCAGGTGGGACCCTGTCCTCCTCCGAACGACCTGCTGCGTGGAGGGTGCAGGGACCGACCGAGACAGCAGCTACGCATAGCTCCTGCACGGGCTGTGCGAGAGAAGGAAAGGCTTCCTGCTCAGCCACCTCTCCACCAGCACATCTGTGCAAAGCCAGGGCGCGACTGACCGCCGGGGAAGGATAAAGTTGGAGAGATCGGGTGCTGGGAAGGCATGCCAGGAGCAGGCAGCAGAGTGGTCCTCTGCCACCTAGCTTTAATTGGGCAGATCCCAAAATGGCCAGAAGGAACCTCAGAGAGATCTGTGCAGCTCAGAGAGATGGCACAAGGACAAACAGTTCAGCATTCAAACACCAAACACAAAACAACACGTTACAGGGAAAGAGGCCAACCTTCACACTGCAGAACTGTGCCCTGTCTGCACCGGCATGGCTGAGGGATGCAGAAGACCCTGCGGGCAGCCCGAGGGAGCACTCTGCTCAATATGCGACTGCAAGTGAAGAAGGCAATGAGGTGCCACGGTTGACAAGGAGTGGGATGGAGACTAACACAGAAACAGCTGTAGTCATATCATCTACAGCAACAGCGCAGGCTGATCTCAGCATGGGCTGCACCCCAGGAAGAACTGGAGATGGCACAGAGACTGGCACCGGGAAGATACCGACCTCCAAAAACTCATCTGAACTCATACAGAGAAGGAGAGAAGGTGTAAGCACATGCACATGCACAGTGCTTTGGACACAGGGATAAACAAAGTGTTCTCATCTCACAGCACAAGAAAAGGGACATTTGTTAAAACTACAAGGGTAGAATACAAATTAATTCAAAACTGGCAAAATAAAACATTTTTTTCAGTGATATCATGGAGGAGGAAAAAACTGCAAAGTCAGAGGATAGCTTGGCCATCTCTCCAGGTAACAAGTTGTCATATTTGTGACAAAGAAAATTACAAGAAGTTAAGCCCATCTTTCAGAACAAGTTATTCTCCAGCTATGAAAGCTTTGGAAGGAGTATTATAGGTTCTACCCTGGTGATCTGCTGAGGGGTTTCTTACTATCTCATCTGAAGCACTTAGTATGGGCCACTGCTCAAGACAGGCCACTAAAACAGATGGTCTAAAGGTGACACCAGTAAGGCCACTTCATCATCCCTTCTTCTATCTTTGAAGATCTCCAAAAAGTGCTGCTCCAGTCTCTCCTTACCCTGCCTACCTGAAGGGCTTATTCAAACCAAAAAATTAGCTTATTCAAACCAAAAATCCCAAGGCCATCCATAAGGCAAGTTTTTGAGGAGCTAATCTGACCACTGATGGATGAAGCACGCTCCCTTGGTCCACCCTTCTAATTATCAGGAACAAGGCAAAACTTAATGGAGGAAACTCCTCAAACACACCTCATTGGACTCTTCAGTAATTGAATCCCTCGATGAAATCTGAACAGCTCAAGAGAAATATGCTGCCAAGACAGACATCTAATAAGCAAATGCAAAGTCCAGGCCATAACGAACAGGATAGAAAAGAATGAAAATACCCACTCCACTCTGAAGATTACAGCTTAAGATCTACAACTTGACACCCTGTTTTCCAAGAAAGATAAAGCAAAACAGTTCTAAGAGAAAAAGCAGAAAAAAGGAGAAAGGTCTGGAAATCATCTGTAAGCAGAGACTGAGCTGCTTTTTAGTAGGAGACATGATAGAGAACAGGGTAATACACGGCTTTTATTTCCTTTCGCGTTTAACTCGAGAAGAGTTATATCATGGATATCATTCCATGAAAGCAAACTGCAGTACATTTGAAACTGAAGGCAGGGAATGCTTTATTCCAGCGGGAAAAGTGAGCAGGGGAACCTGGCTCTGCAGTCCTGCAGGGCCACAGCATCACAACTGTTAAGGATTGGGTATTTGTAAGGAACATAACATCCACAGATACACACTGCCAGCAAAAATGTGTTGCAAGCACTACTACTTCAGTGAATATAATGACAACGGGTCTTTGGACAGCAGCTCCTGTAGTGGCAGAATCACTGAAAACTAGCAAAATGGTAAAGGTAATTTAACAAAAAAAAAAAGCCAATGCTCAGCTCCACCTCTGTGCCACTAATGTGCCTTGTGGGGCCTCCGGAGGAAACTGCAAACTATCAGCAACGTTGTGAAACAATGTGCTTTGTTGCAGGTCAAGCTCAGGTTTGTCTGGAGCTGGGCAGAGGCTCGCAGGGGCATTCGTGCTCCGGGCAGGAGGAAACCCAGGGCCGGGAGAACTGCTGGATGAAATGAACTCTGCTGGCTCCAGCTTTGCAAGATGTTACACTGAGTCTAAAACTACAGCCTGACTGCCTAAATGAAGTTAAAAGGGAGGGAAAATCCAGCACTTAGTCTTTCTTTACCCACTGAAGCAGCGTATTCTGAAATATGCTGAAAATATGTCACTCTAATGACACTGCTGAACAGCTAAAAGCAAGACAGTTGTACTAGCAGTAAAGCAAGAAAGCCCTTGGGACGTGCTTTGAAATTTCAGAGGGATTGCAAGGTGCCCACAGGGTTTCCGTCAATCCCCTGCTCATCACCCTGTGAAAGCAGGATGCGATGCTCTGCGAGCTGGTGGGGCTTGGGGGCAGAGCTGCCGCAGGGGTCTGCCGCTTTGGGGCCAAGAGAGGAGCGAGGATGGGAGGCACGTTCTCCGAACCTAACCCTACCAGCTCTCCTGCCTTCTCGAGAAGGGAGAGCTAGTGGCCTGGGAGCACTGGTGCGCCTTTTCGGTGCATTAATTGATGGCTGGCCACTAGAGGCGACTTACCCCTTAGTCTGTGCAACCTCTGGGAGAAAGGCTGGATGGACACCTACTTGGATCTGGCCTGGCTTTTCTAGTACCCACAACAGACGGAGTTCAGAGAAAAGCAACAAAAAATTGCCACTAGGCCAGAGGGATTGATTTATAAGGAAAGGTTAGGAGCTAAATTTGTCTAGCGCAATATGGGATGACTAAGATGGGGAGGGGACAAGCCAGCAGTCTGGAAAGATCTCAAGGGTGTAAAACACGATTAAAGATTTTTTTTTCAGGTGGCTCTGCACAAAGGGCCTTAGAAATGGGTTAAAATTTAAAAGAGAAACTTAAAATGAGTATCAGGGAGAATTCTGCTAATGAGCATCAGACTGAAGTACCCAGGCTGCTGGCATCAGTGCCTGGGCTGCTGTAAGAAGACCACAAGACAAAAGGGGAAAGAAAAAAAAAAAAAGCCCAGTATAGAAAACTGAATGAATTATACCTTCATCCTACTGTACCTCCTGGTTGTCGGGAGTACGTGATTCAGCATTCCCACTAGAAGTAATTTTCAGTAATAGAAGCATCATGCCAGCAGGCCAGATTCAAAGGGAGGCCAGAAAAATCCACAGCCTGCCGACCTGTGCGCACTCACACCTCCCTGCTCCCTCCGCAAGCGCATGAGTAAACAGAACTGGCTCACCCAAATCACCGTACCTTGTACCAACCGCCCAGGCTAAATGAATGCTGAAGGAAAGCGACCAGGTGTGCTCCTGCGATGCTGGCAGCTATGGCATCTCCCACATGTTGCTAACAGGGCTTCCCCCAACCCCCAAAGGCTGCTTCACAGTGCCAGTGCAGGAGCTTTCCTGCTTTGCTGAGAAAAACGCATCTGGCTTGTCTTCGAGGGGCAGAGGCGAGCAGTTCACACTGCCCCTTTGCCATAAAGATGAGCCGGGAGGGCTACAGCAGGCTGCCCCAGCTCTGTGGGCAAGGGGCTGCATGGAGACAGCCATCAGGCCCCGCATCCATCTCCTCAGCTCTTCCCTAATCCCCCGGCCATCGGGCTGAGAATAATTTAGCCGTGGAGTGTCTAGACAAGGAGTGGATGTTAAGATAGGGATAAAGCCAGAGGGGCAAAGCTGGTTTGGGGATAGAGGAGGAGAAGAGACTCTGGCTGATAGACACAGACGGGAAGAGCTCGAAAAGGAGAAGGATTAGAGGCCTGGGAAGATTTTCCCGGGAAGACATACTGATGAGCCTGTCCATGTAGGACAGGAGCAGGAGGAGTGCTGCTGCGTACACCAAAGCACTCGAATGCTGCTGCGACAGTCACAGCCTCCGAGCCGAATGAAACGGGAGTGGGCTGCGCGGCCCCTACTTCTGCCCTGCCACGGTGGAGGAAGGGGGACACACGCCAGAATGAAAAGGCAACACACAAGACAGTAAACACACAAAGTTTTCAGGCATGAAGGGCTTAACCTGTGGATCTCTCTGCCACATGGCTATGCTGAAACTAAGAAGACAGAAGGATTTGGTAAGGCTTAAATATGTCAATGAATCCTACACCCTGCTGAACTAGCCTGGACAAACCACCGTAGCCATTCACTTCTGAAGCACCTGCTCCATTCCCCGACTCTCCCTTCCCAGGCCCCCCACGGAGGTACCGGACGGGACGGAGCTCCCACGGCCGACAGACACATACACGGACACACGGGAACAAAACCCACTCCAGAACGAAGTACCAGCACCAGTGACAAGGAGACACCCCCCCACTGGACGTACAGACGGCTCTGACAGACAGACACACGTACAGCCGGGGGAGCGAAGGGACGCAGGCAGGCACAGGGGATGCGCTGCACCACCTTACCGTGCCGTGCCGTGCCGTGCAACCCCTACGGTACGGTACGGTACGGTACGGTGCGGTGCGCGGGACCACACCACGCCGTGCAGCATCCAGCACCGGGCACTGCGCCGTGCCCGGCACCCTGCTGCGTGCCGTGCCGTGCCCCGTGCCCCGTGCCATGCACCGCCCTGCATGCACCATGCCGTGCCATGCACCATGCCGTGCCACGCACCATGCAGCGCCCTGCACCGCGCAGCACCGGAGCGCCCTCCGCACGCCGCGCCCCGCACACGGCGGCCCGGGGGAGGGCGGCCAGGCGGGCTGCCCAGGCTCTACGGGGTAGCGGCGCCCGCCACGCGTGTCCGCGGGCTGCTGCAGCCGGGGCAGCGGAGGAGGCAAGCACCGGGACCCGCCACCGCGCCCCCGGCCCCCGCCCGGCCCCCGCCCGGCCCCCGCCCGGCCCGTACCTCGCACCGCCGGAGAAGAAGAGCCGCCCGCCGCCGCGCCGCGCCCCGGCCCCGCCACCGCGCTCCGCCCGACACGTGCCGTGCCGTGCCGTGCCGCGTCGCGTCGCGCCGGCGGCGGGCGGCGCTGCGGGCCCGGCCTCCCGCCGGCCCTGCGCAGGGCGCGTCGCGGGCCCGCCGCCCCTCCCGGGCCGCCCCCGCTTACCGGTGGGGCTGCGGGGCGGCGGCGCGGGGCGGCGGCGGGGCAGGGGGCGCGGGCCCCGCCGGGCGGGAGGGGGACGCTGGGGCGGGCTCCATGGCAACCGGATGTAAGCGGTGGCGCTCTAGCCGCGGCGGCCGCCTCGCTGGTGCGGCGTAAGGGCGCGTCTCTGTGGTAACGCGGAAGTGCGCGGGGCCGGCAGCAGTGTGGGACGGGACGGGACGGGACCGGACCGGACCGGACCGGACCGGACCAGCCGAGCCGGCCCGGGCCGCGGTCACCTCGGCCTCCGCCGCCTCGGCCTTCCCCCCCTGCAGATGGCGGCGGCGGAGACGCTGGTGCGCGGCCTGGCGCGGCTGCTGCAGGACGCGGGTGAGTGGCGGGCCCCGCTGGGCCGGGCCGGGCCGGGCCGGGCCGGGCTGAAGGCTCCGGCGGAGGGGGGAGCAGCGCTCACGGCCCGTCCCGTCCTTCCCCTTGTCTGCAGGGGACCTCGTCCTGGACGGCTCCAGCACGCTGACGCTGCTCACCCCCACCCTGCAGCACCTCACGCAGGTCTTCGAGCAGCACCTGGGCTCCCGCAACCAGAACCGGGGTTTCGTGGCCCTGCCCTCGCACCCCGCCGAGACCGCCGCTATCCTCCAGGCACAGTTCCTCTTCGACGTCCTGCAGAAGACACACTCCCTGAAGGTCCGTACCTGCCGTGGCCGGGGGGGTGAGAGGCCGGGGGTACTGCAAGGCCGGCCAGTGGAGGTGGCAGGCGCCGCTCCCTGCTCCAGAGTGGCCTCCTGTGGTGCCCATTGACCCTGGCTTGTGTGCATGCTCCGTGGGTCGGATAGCTCTCACGGGGCTGTCGCATGGAGTCGTAGTTCAGCACAATACTGTGTAGCTACTTGATCTAGGATCAGTCATGCAACTCAGTGGAAAGTTTTTCAGAGCTAAAAACAGGGGCAGCAGGGGTTAATTATGTTCTGACCTTGGTAAGGTGTTGACATTGCTGGGAAAATGATTATTTCCTGAAATGCTTGAGCAATTCAGGCAGTATCTGGCAGCTGAGCGCAGCTGAGTGCTCCCTGAGTAATGATGATTGATCTGCACAAGGCAGCAGAGCCGGGGTATTTACACCCACTACTCTGAGCCCTTCTGCTTCTTATTTCTGAGTTTTACATGCTCCTGCCTGGGCAGTGGTTCTGGCTGATCTGTTTCACAGCATGGGATACTGCTAGTAACATGTCCTCGTTAATTTCAAGGAGGCTGTAATAAAGTACAGAGCTAGGGATTCATCAGAGGGCTTTTTGAAAGGTTGCATGTGTTACAAGGCTGCAAGTGATTATACTTGGCACTGCTGGGGGGGTGGTAGAGGTGAAATGGGCCTGAAAGGGGAAGGGGAATTAGCAAGCTGTTCTTAGGTTCCACAGTGGTGCTCAGGAGGTGTTGTGGCTGAGCACTACAGCCTGCAATGCCTTATAAAGTGTTTTCTGTATGAGACTGATTGGAGAGATCATCTGAATGTTGTTGGGAGGGTCTCGTAGCAGTGTGCTGAAGGTGGAGACTGGAGTGGGGCCCAGAGCCTGTGGAGAAACATGGGTCCCCTGGCAGGAGGAGCTGGGGAGGGATGCCGCTGTCAGGAGGATGTTGTGGTGAGTGCTTGTGTTACCCAAAAAATGGGCTCTTTCTGTAACAAGCCTGTAAAGAAGGAGAAGCTACCCACTGTGGTGCGGTAACTGGTTTGCTTGGAGAAACTAATAATTTATATCAGCCCGATGAGATACTTAAGACAGTGGAGAGAGAGGAGACAGTCAGGGCACAGAGCAAGGATGGCATCTGAAACTTTGCTAAAACTGATCATCAGAGCTTCCCAGTGCAAGCTTCCCCTACAAATGGTCCTGTTCAACATGCTGCATTAGTGCTGGCAGGCAGTGGGCAGTGATTCATCACTGCCAGGGCTGTAACTGTGGAAGTGGTAGTGGTGATGAGGCCTTGGGATGTCTGTTCTGCACCTGATGAGTCACTTCTGCGTGAACGTGGATGTAGCTGGCAGAGATGGTCTCTGCAGTTGTACTCCGATGTCTGCAGTGGAAACGTTAACTACTTCATTACTCACTTTGGCTGAAATACTGTTTATGCACTGTCCATAGCATAAGAAGCTGGGTTTAATAAGCTGCTTTGTGGTACATGAACACAGCCTAACTACCCTGTGGCGAAAGAGCCTGTGGCTGAACTACAGAATGCAAAGAGGAGGTTTGCAGGTACCTCAGTCTAATGCTGACAGTGTCTTGGAGACCAACTCTGTTTTCCATTGTATCTGCTTGTGATTTGCCTTATTTGGCCTGTTCTAGTGAAATGCACATGCACACCTCCCACCAGTGTGCTAGTTCAGCTCAGTTGCTCGATAAACATAGCTCCAGCAGTTAGATTTGTCTTTATTTAGTAGATTTGTTAGTGGTGGCTGATGAGGAATCCAGCTGTCAGACCTCACTGTGGTTCTGAAAGTGGTGAAGCCACGTCGGCAGGGGAGAAGAAAAGGAGCTCTATGGTCTGGCAGACCGTGGTCTTGTGCTAGCTAACATGCTTTTCTGTTTGACCTTTATTGAACTACGGGGCGAGGAGATGGTGCTGATACCAGCATCAGGGAAGAGCTTGTTAGTGAACACCCAAGCTGGAGGGGCGGGCCTGTTCAAGGTGCTGCGGTTGGTGCATCGGGAGGGCAGTATTGCAGCACAAATTGAGCTTGACGTGAGACTTCTTTTCTGATTTCTCTAGCTCATTCATGTTCCAAACTGTGTTTTGCAATCTGCTGTGAAGATCTTCCCTTTCAAGTCCCTCCGGCATCTGGAAGTAAGTATAGGAGGCAGAACTGACTTTGAGTCTTGCTGTTTGGCTTTTCTTGACTTAGTTTTGTGGTTGCAGAATGCCTCTTCTCCTAAAACCTGGGTAGGGTCTTGTGGCTTCCCTAGAATGCTAAGTCTAAACTCCTGCAACGCTTGCTTGAGGTGAAGCTTGGATATGAGCAAAGGCTGGAGTGTTAGGGAGGGAGGCAGGCTCCAGCAGGGAAATGGGAGATCCCTTGCAGAGATGGGCTTGGGATGGCAGCTGCTCTTACACTGTAATATTTTGATGTATGTTGTCCTTACTTTCTCCTCACTGCTGCAGTTGAGGTCTGTCCCTCCACACTGCCTCCGGGGACTGCGATTTGTCTATTCTCAGCTGGAATCTCTAACCTGTTGTAAATGTATCAGTACACTGGAGGTGAGTGTCTCTACACAGCTTGTGGGGAAAATTGCAGGAGAAAGGTTGTCTTGATACTACAGCCCTTCACACAGGGAAGATGTAGGAGACAGCATTAACCATCTTATCAATCCATATTTTATATGGCATTTTCTCCCTTCCCTGTTCTGGGATCCTACTACTGACTCAAACAGTGTTGAAGTATTCCCTGGCTGGACACGCATGTGCTCTGTAGTCTCGTTTTTAGTTGCTTGAGAAATTCTGGCTCCAGCCAATATTTGTACCAGCTAGGTCTGACTGTTCTGTGTGGCTGGCTGTTTCCATGTTCAAAGACCTGCAGCTGATCAAGGTTTATTTCATCATACCTCAGCAGCCTTAAATTAGAACTGACTGTCAGAGGGAATGCTGTGCCCCAGTGTCTTACCTGCACTGGTGCCCAGCGGGTTTCTGAGACATGAGGCAAGCTCCAGCTGCGGAGAACTGAGTAGCGTGGGCTGTGCTAGGCATGGGGCTCTGCGCTTTTGTCTGTGGCACAGAAGCAACTGCCTGCTGGGGAATGGGCTGATGGTAGGGAGTGCTTTGAAGCTGCTTTTGTCTGCCAGAGCACAGGTGGTTTGGCCAGGGCATGTGTATCTTCTGGTTTGATAGAGGTTTGAAAAAGGTTTTGTTAGCATGAATCTTTGTGCTTAGTGTTCAGAGCCTACGAATTGTAACATGTTAGGTTAACTATTGCCACTTGAGTGTAGGAAGCAAAAGCATCTCCCCTTCTTTCTAAATATCTAGCTGTGGAATTCCCACCACCTCCAAATACTTGAATCAGTGACCTGAAAGTCATTGGCAGTCTAGGCAAGGCAGGGTCTGTAAGGCACAATATGCCAACATTGTTCTAGACTAGCTGTTCTCCTGTGTTCATCTGCTGTTACTGTAACAGCTAGTACTCATCAAGGAATGGTTCCTCACTTCTTCCTAGGAAATCATTTCAGCATGTGGTGGAGATCTGAGCTGTGCTCTCCCGTGGTTGGAATTGCAGACTGTGAACTTCAGCTATAACTCGATCACTGCCTTGGATGACTCACTGGTGAGTTGGGCATCCTTCCTGTGTGACTGAGGGGAAGAGAGGAGATGGTCACGGCCAGGAACTGGGCACTCCTTTACTGATGCTGCTAGGTCTGGGTGGGAGGGAGTAGGCAGTGTTAATTTTGCTGGCCTCTCCCAACAGGACAGGGTTTCCATGCTGCGGTGGAGACATTTGTAGGACCTGATCTAGTATATTTTTGTCCTTCAGCAATTACTGAATGCTCTGAGAATCTTGGATTTGAGTCACAACAAGATCCAGGATTGTGAGCACTATTTAACGGTGAGTATCTTGGGCTGAGCTCCGGAGTTTCCTTGTATGGAGAGGACCCTGCTAAAGTGCTGTTTTCATTGACCATGTGCCTGCTAGATGAAGTATAACAAAAGAAATTGGAGACATAGCCCAGCAGGCATGTGATTTAGAGCTAGTGCTTGCAGCCTTGAAACTGTTGTCCTGTACGTGCAGTCCCTGTGCCACTGAGGCAGAGAAGGCAGTGTTCCTCATCCACTCTAAGACAGGAAAGTTAGCTGTATGTGTCACTGTATGTATCACAGAGCACTGTATGGCACTCCAGTGTGGCCAAGTGATAAATACAGTGATACGTAGAGTGTACACTGTACATGTAGTCGCTCATGCAGTATGCATTCCATTGTGGCCAAAACTTCGCTGTAATCTGTGTAACAGGTGGGCATTATGTAGCCAGGCATGGGGCTGTAGAGACTTGCTGTTCCGTTTGTTCAGACTGCCAGTAGCATTTCTTTCTCACTCTTAGAAATCCCCTGCCAGTTATTTTAGGAAGGTGGTAGTCCATCACAGTGGCGTGTGGGTCTCTGGGGAATGGCAATAAAATCCATGCTCTGCTGGGCTGGATCTGCTTCTTTTAAGAGAAGCTGTGAAACAGCTTTTCATGGATTTGGTGGGGCTCACAATGTATCATTCACCATCATCTTTGCAAAAGTAAGAAAGGGCTTCTTTTGGTAATTCAGTCCTTTTGCTGAGGCAGGAGATCCAGTCCCTTCCTGTGTTGCGTTGAAGTTGATGAGGAAGGAGAAAGCTGCTCCTAGCAAATTTTGTGAAGCAGTTAGGTCATGCTGAGTGCCCCTAGACAAACCACGCCAAATGTGAACATCAAAGTCTTGCTGCAGAAATAGTCTTAAACTCACTTGTTGGTTGACCTTGGTGGGTTGGAAAAAATGGTAGGGGCTAGTGCCCTGTCTTGAGTTCAGGGTCAGGGTTTGAGCTAAGGTCCCAATTGATCCAGTGCTGCTCTTCTCTCTGAACAGACCCTTACAGAACTAGAGTACCTCAATCTGGCTTATAACTTCCTGTCCAAGGTGCCAAACCTTGGCATCTTCAGCCGATCCAAGCTGGTGACTCTGATCCTGCGCAGCAATGAGCTTGACAGCATTAATGGTGAGCCCGCAAGGGAGGACCGTTTCTGAGTTTGAGGCCTTTCTCTCTTCCTCAAGGAAGAACAGAACTTGAAATCTTGGACACAGCTATTTTTACTAGGGTTCAATTTTGGGGTAGAGGGGTAGGTGGGAGGTTCCTAAGTTATGTCTTCTAGTGTGCTGATGGCTTGTTGCTTTGTTTGCAGGGGTTGAACAGCTAGTGAATCTGCAACACCTGGATGTGGCCTATAACCTCCTGCTGGAACATACCCAGTTGGCACCATTGTCCACTCTGCACTGTGTAAAAAAAGTAAGCACAAAGGCTGATGGGTTGGTAGGTTAGAGATCTCATGGTCAGCAGTGCAAGGTGGAGACTGTGTGGTAAGAAGAGAGTTTTGAAAGATCAGCTCAACTCTTGAGCCTTTAATTTTAATGCGGGAAGCTGATGGGGGAGCCTTGGAGAGACACCTGTATTTCAGCCTTCATTTTCAGTGACCCCTGCTCAAGCTAACCTTGTTCCATATATTCATCCCCACCTCCTTGCTCCCCCTTTCCAATTTTAACACTGCCAAGTTCAGTAAAGATCCTCCCCTGATCCTGTTGTGGATTTGTGTGTTCAGCGACGTCTGAAGGAGGATAACCACAGTCACTATAGTGCTTGTGAAGGAAGGTAGCCTGCAAAGGACTGTTCTCTCAACACTTCTCAGAGTCAGTACTGAAAAAGCTCCTAATGATTTAGGGGCATGAGTAGGAAGTACTTTAATTTCCTTCTCTATTTGCTGAACAAATTTCAGGAAGCATTGTAAAAGCTTAGTCCTCTCCTGGCTTGATCACTGTTCCACTGCAAGGAAATTTCCTGAGGCAAGAAGAAAGCCTTGAGCCTGCAGGCAGATTAGGTCGGGGTATAGAATATTGCTTCTAATAACAATTTCTCTATTTCCGCCACCCAGCTGCATTTAGAGGGAAACCCATTATGGTTCCACCAAAACCACCGATCTGCAACCCTTGTGCATCTGTCTCCCAGGGCAGCCTCCTCCAATGTGAGTATTAGCCATGTGCCTTCTGCCCCTGCTGTCGAAGGCGTAAGGTGTTCTGACACTCGGGCAAATGTGGGGAAAGAATTTCATAAGCCTAAACATTTATTCCAGTGGTATAAGTGGTGATTGTTTTGTGGGTTGGTTTTTTTTTTCAGGTAGAGTAGTTTATCCTTAAATTTTTATGTGGTGTGCTGGCCAGGGCAGAGAGAGTTGAATACTGGTCACAGGTTTGCAAGACCTCAGATCTTAATATGTCTTCACCGTCTACTTCGTCAGTTTTGCTCAGTGATGGTCCCAAAACCTTACTTTGTTCCTGCTAGATAGTGACTATGTAGCTGGACTTTGCAAAGAAGGAACTCACTGTCTTGGCCCACCTTGCCTAATTGCATACTTCTTTGGCAGCCATGGCCACCTCTTTCTCCCCATGACTCTGCTCTCAGCTAGGTGTCATCACTGTTTTCCTTGCACTCTTAGGTCAATTCTTGGTAATCTGATTTTAAATAAAGAAGACAGCAAAGACAGCGTTCTGGCAATTTAGCAAAGTAAATTTGCTTGCTGAGGGTCAGAGGTGTTCCGGAGCTGGTCTGCCCTTCGTATTAGTGGCAAATGGCTAGATTCGTTGTCTTCAAACTGCATCTTGGAACAAGCTTTCACTGAGCTCAAGTTACTGGAAGCTAGGTAGACTCAAGCTAAAAGTAGGGTACAAGCTTTGAGGTGAAAGTAAGGACCTCTCAAAACAATTCATGGGTTGTTGCAGAATAATCTATTGTATCTCTTCCGTGAACTGTCTTGGATACGTTTCTGGCAGTCATAAAGTCTGTAAACAGGAAAACCACAATGGTCCCTTCTGGCCTTGTATGCTATTAGGTCAGGTAGCTACAACTAAAGGAGTGATGGATAGGCAGGAACAGAGTTGTTTCTGGTAGTCTTTGCAGTTTTGTGCCAGGGATCCCAACCCTAGGGTGGCCTGAAGGGGAATAGGAGTCAGCAGATATTGTCCTGAGTATGTGCCAGCCAAATGCAGTTTGATTGCAAATGGGTCTCTAATTACAGTTCCTCTTGGATGGGGAGCCACTCTCTTCCTCGGACCTAATGGTAAGTACAATTGCTGTAAACTGATCTTACTGGCTTTGGGAGTGGGAACTATGACAGGTTTTTGCATTGTCATGTGTCCCATTAAATCTGTGTGGACTGCCTTGACTCTTTGATACAGTTCATTTTGGCTCAGTCCATGCTGATTCCTAGTAATTGTTGGGACTGGCCAGTGTAACTTATTCTGTCCTGTGCAGCCTTGCAGAACTTGGAGCCTTGCCTGTTTCCTCTTCAGGTACTATCTGGTATTTGACGCTTGCATTACATCTCAGCAAAACAGTTATCAGTTTCCCATTAGCTGTTTTTAAGAAAGGCAGAGGTTGAGTTAAATTGGAGTGGTCATGATAAACTAGTCAACCAGGCAGGTTCTTGTTGTCACCACTTCGACTGAAATGGTGAAAGTTTGGGGTGAGGGGCAGGGAGGTTGTCAGCCTGAGTTGTGGCTTGGTTACCTTGTCTCCCCTTTGCACTCAGCTGGCAGCATTCTCTTCTTCTGGCTTTAGCACCTGCCAAGACTTGTGCAAAGTGTGTCACAGTCCATCCACACTTCTACCTCAGAGAAGACTGCACTGGACCGCAGTGCTCTGGACAGTTCCTGTGCTGCAGACTTCAGCGATAGTCAGTCACCAGCGGAGAACGTGGCTGTCAGGCTCCCTCGGAAGAAAAGCAAGGTCTGCGACTGAGATAGCTTCTTAACCACATAGCTGGCATGTTGGGTGAAGGGGCTGCCTTGATGTGAAAGCCTCGTGCAGCGGGACGTGGTCTTGTACTGACTGTGTGGTAGTGAGCCTCTATGCTGCTGTGTGTTGGGAAGGAGCTGGGCTTAATGTCAGTCTTGATACATGGTGACAAATGTTTCATAGCGTGCTTCTGTGCTGTAACAGCTATGAACCCTTCAGCTTGGCAGAGCCTCTCATCAGATGCTGTTTTGGTTGTTCTGGTGCCTCCCAACTATTCTTATCATATTTGTTCCAGGGAAAAGTCAAAGTGCGCAGAGCGAGCATTTCAGAGCCCAGTGACACAGAACGTGAGCCACAGACTTTACCTCTCTCTGCTGGTGAGGCTTGTCTTCTTCCTCAGTAACACAGCAGCTGAACTGCCCACAGTCAGAGGAGTGCTCTGGCATGGTGACTATTTTCATACTTCCCAAGTTTTCTCTCTGCAGGTCTGGTCCTACAGCATCAGAAGGAGATGAAGCGCTTGGACAACTTCAGAGATCGCTTTGGTGTTGACTGGCTGCAGTACAAGAGACACCTGGAGGAGCATGACCAAGTGCCTGTCATCTGCCGTAGCCGTTCTGCAGATGACATAGCAGGCAGACCTGCTGCAATGGACTTGCAGAGTGAGAGCTCTGACCCAGAGCAAGTAAAACCCCAAGTATGCCAGAAGGAGTCCTCTCCTCCTTTGGATGCTACTGAGAAGGAGGAAGAGCCTGAAGTGCAGCTGCATGAGCCTGTGGAAGGAGAACAGAGAGGAGAAGAGCAGGCAGATGAGCTAATGCTGGGGGAGGAAGAAGAGGAGAAGCCAGAAGGTAAACAGGTCCTTTCACTGTTATGTTTGAGGGCTTGGGTGATGATAGAATAGGTGGATCAAATGTGATATCCCTGAAGCTTTATCATGCTGCCCAGTATTGTGGGAATTCTAAGGACTTGGGCCAAGCAGGCCTGAAGGCCTGCTGTGTGTACTGACCTGTACTGTGTCTTGTTTGGCAGTGGACCTTTGCCAGCCAGTGCTGGTGAGCCAAATAGAAGATGAAGGGGACCCAGAGCCAGACTGGATCTTCCTGCGAGTCACAGCTAAGCATGTGATTGAGGTGGAACTGAAGGCTGCCAGAGTCCTCCACAAGCTGGAGCTGAAGTGCCTGCAGAAGGTGGAGACCTCCGAGATGAACTGGAAGAGGATGGTGAGTTATGCCGCTGTGTGAGCCTTTGGCATCTTACTCACTGTGTGGGCCAGCATTCTGGATTTGGGCTTCTGTCAGAGTACCCTGCAGGTCTTTTACTACCTCCTGCAAAGCCTGATTGATTGAGCATCTCTTCCACCCGATGCATGTGTATCTAACAGCATCTGTATTGCTTAGAGTACCTGTGATACTGCAGCAGAAGCCAGCACCAATTCTGTTCCAAAGCTGGAGTAAAAAAGACAGTGACTGCACTCGTTCCAGTGCACAGAAATGAGAGACTTCTCAAGAGGAGCCTAAATGAAACGGAGACCTCCTTCCCATCCATTCCTTACTGGGATATTGCCCTGGCCTTGGAGGACTGTTTGTGGATTGCACTTTTTCTTAGGCGGTGCAGCACTGAGCCTAGTGTGATGTTTAGAAAGCTACTGGTAGCTCAGTGGGTGGTTTTCCATCTGCTCTAGGTGCATGCTTTAGCACTCCCAGCCCTATTTTGCTTTTGTGGTTCTTTAGAAAGGGAGTTTGGAAATCTCTTTTTCTTCATGGTAGGATTTTAACATTCAGTGTGTGGATGGACATGTTCACTGGCTTCTCTAATACTGTTTTCCCCAAAAGCTCCAATTAATTTTTTTCTTCCTGCCCTTGTACCTCTTGAATGTTTGTGGCTTGATATTCTTCTGTAATACCTTCATGAAAAGGTGTTTTGTTTGAAATGCTTTGTTCTGGGCCTCGAAACTTACTGTTGTCCTCAGCACTTATGAGCTTATTTTTATTTATTTATTTGTTTATGCCCATTTTACCAGGCTCCCAAATGCTATCAGCTATGGAGGGCTACTCAGGGCTTACTAAATTAGGTGCTTGTATGTCCATGTTTCAGCCAGTTGCAAACAAATGCAGTCTGTATACTGATGCTGCACCTTCTTTCTAGAACTGGTGTTTTCTCTCTCCTGTAGGACTTGGTGCGAGTTTTCCCTGTCCTCACATTGCACTTCAGCTACATTCGCAAGGACCGGCAGAAGCGCAAATATGTGGTGCTTGACGACTGCCCGGAGCAGTGTCTACAGGTAGGGGAGGCTAGAGGGGGAAGCCTGGGGAGGGGGGCAGTGTTACTGGAAGACATTGAATTCTTCCAGCCGGCACTGGGCCCCTGTTCTGGGAGCACATGCCCATCTGCTGCTCTGTGGCAGCCCATGTCTGGCTTGTAAGCTCAGGATTTATGCTGCTCCAGAGATGACCTGTGGAGGGCCCTGTGAGCATGTCCATGGGCAGTGAAGCTCCTGGAGCATAAAGGGTGCTCTCAAGGAGAAAGTCCTGCGGTTTTCTCCCTCTTGGGAAGAAAAGTTAGTAGCCAAGTTAGCAATCCTTACTTGTTGTGCATGTGCAACATAATGTTTCCTGGGTGCCGAGTGATGCCCTAGCCTGTACTTAGCCTCTGGACAGTGAGAGCATGGCAACTCTGGTCTGCGCAGCTGCTGTAGTGACTCTAGTCTCAAATCCAAGTATTTTTCTTGAGGTACTGTTGTTTAAGTACATTTAAACAGGTTGTGTTACAGAGAAGGCACATATAGATGGGACCTTTGAGACCAGAGTTCCAGGGAGAGCCAGTCAATATGTAGATACAAGGCACAAACCTGCCAAAACAGGTTCTCTTGGTCTTCTGCAGTGAAGCTCCGTGCCCTTGGCAAGTCTTGCACAGACTGGCTGTGGTACTCTGTTAGCTGGGAAGTGGCCCTGCACCCCTTGCACTCTGAAATGCTGTAATGAGGCATGTGAGGAGACTTGCTGATGTCAGAGGCTTGCTTTTAATTAGGATGGTTATAGCTGCCTGCTAGCATTCTTTTCCCTGTGTTGCTACTTCTAGTGTGTCCTTGAAGTGTTGTCCCCAGCTGTTGAGGAGAATCGGCGAAATCAGCACCAGGAAAAGGGATCCACAAAGCTCCAGTGCCTGAAATGCAAGCAGGAGTTTTTGCAGTCCCTGGCTCCCTGGCATCAAGTTCCCTATCCTTCAGAGGTTGGAGATGCCAAAATCCTGGAGACCTTGGTTGCCTCAAGTCAAGGTAGGATGTAGTGCCCAGAAAAAGGATGCTTTCTAATGCCCCAGGCAGACTGCCAGAATGGCAACTGTGGTGCAGAGTGTGGAATGTATAGGAGAGGGTGATGCCTTGGCTGTACTGGAATTTAAACCTGTTGTGGTATGTACTCTCACTTGGCCCACTTGGACTGGGAAGAACCTGCCTTGTTCCCTGGCAGGAATAAGCCACTGTTTCAAGGTTAAGCAAACGGCACCCCTGTTGTGGGTGGCCTGGGGTCTAGGAAAACATAGGGGTGTTGAAAACTGCAGATCGTCCACAGAAATCTGAAGTCTGGGAGAGGCATTAAAGGTCATGTAGTTGAAACTGTGGTCAGTTCTGCCACAGAGACTGATTTGTTCTAAAGGGCTTTTGCTAACAGAGGCGTCTGGGGAATCTTCTCCAGTATTTCAGGTAAAACTTGGGCTGTTAGACACCAGAAAAACCACCAGAACCCTAACCTAAGTCTCACTTGCTGTCATCTTAAGCCCACTCTTGCTTCCCTTTTGGGGAATGATTTATTCCTTTCTTTGTACTTGAGGGCCATTGTTGTCCCCCCATGACTAGTCCTGTCTTCTGTCCTCTAGACTAAATAAGCTCAACTCCCTAGATAATTTGCTTGTCAGTCATATCTCATACAATGCAGTTATTCTTGCTGGTCTCCTTTGTACTCTTTCCCATTTGTCCACATTTTTCTTTGGGTGTCTGAAACTAGATGTGGTATTTTGGCTGAGACATGGCTAGTGCTGAATAGGTGTCTTATGATTCCTAAGTTTTTCAAAGCTCAGTTTATATTTGAAGTGGGGACTGCCCAGCCTTAGTTCGGAAGATGCTGCTCATTTGATGAAGTACTATAGTGGGATTGAAGTCCTATAGTGAGGGCAGAGGTGCTGTCCTGGCTGCAGCATTTTTTTCCACCCCGAGACACTTTCTCCCCCCTGCCAGGGTAGTGGGAGTCCCAAGATCCAGCTGGGAGTCTGCTGTGGTGTGGGTGGAGCATCAGGAATTGGGGTCAGGAGGGATGAGGACAGCTGGAGAAGGAACACGGCATGCTTGTGGTTTGGCTGGCTGGAGGATAAACCAAGCTGGGGATGGAGGTGGCTAAGGAAGGTTGGATAGACAGGTCATGAGCTTAGGCTTCAAAGGTTAGGTGAACACTCGTGGACACAAAGTGGAGGGAAGTCGTGAGCCAAAGCCCTGATGTAGTTTTGGTTGCAACTACAGCACACACTGGTCACCCTAAATCTGAGCAGAGCTATTTAGGGTGGATGTTGGCACTGATCCAGAATTTCTCATTGATTCGTGAGAGGAGGTGTGTAGGATATGATTCTGAACAGAGTTGCTCAGCAAGCTGCTCGAGTCGGACTATAAATATTGTCTACTTTGAAAGGGATGGTTTGTGGTTTGCAGAGGGGGGAAAAAAACAGAAGTAGAATCTTGTTGGGGGAGAGCTGTTCTAGTTTTTCTTTATCCCTAACGAAATCTTCCACAGATGCTGCAGCAGATGGTGAGCCCATAGCCTGTCCCAGTTGTTCCAGTGACCACGTGGTCATCTTGCCTTCAGAGGTGTGCTCCAGCACACCTTTGCCACCTGGCCCCGACAGCACGAGTGAGGACCTGTCAGACTCTGTCCTGGAGGGAGGCAGCCAGCAGGAGGGCCCAGAGGAACCACCTGCCCTGGCCAGTGAGAGTGGGAAGTTTTACATTGGCGGGGAGGACAGCTCGGAGATGGATACCAGCAACAGCACCAGGACCCCGGAGCTGAGTGGCGAGCACGACGGCACTCTCCATTCCAGCTCCCGCAGTTCAGATGGGGGCTGCGGGAAGAAGGAGCTGGGCATGAAGAGCCAGTACTTGTCCCTCAGCCACACAGACACCAATGGGGGCAGCTTGACGGGGAGCTACCGTTACAGTGTTTCTCGTGGGCCCACTCCTTCCCAGCTCTCTCTGAACTCTGAGTCTGAGGAAACATGGAATCTCAGTCCCTGTGAGTATGTAGGAGCTGTGCAGGGTTTAGGGGTCTGCACAGCTTGGTGTTGGGCTTTATCACTGGTGCTTGCAGGGTGCACTGCCTCCTGTTTAATGGGGAGGGAGGGGGTCATCAAGCACGAGCAGCAGTGACCACTGTTCTTGTGAGCAGAGTTTTTTCATTCCCCTCTCTGTTCAGTCCTCATGCCTGAAGGTAGGGAAAAACTGAGTCAGCTCCTAATGCCTCGTATTGCTCAGATTCTGAGTAATAGGGTCTTGTTCTGGGAGCTGCACTGCTCAGTTACAGGCACACTGGGTTCCTGTGGCACCAGTGAGCTGCCAGCCGGAGTGTTGCCTTTGGAGAATAGCATGCACAATTTCTCTGTATTTATTCTCTGGCTTAAGTGCAGTGTGAGGCTGGTGTGTTTGTAGGAGGCTGTGGTTATTGGATCTACAGTTACTTGTGCTTTCCTCAGTGGTCTTTGTGAGCTTCAGATGACAAAGCCAGTCCAAAAGAAGAGACTGTGTGCTGGCTGTGAGGGCTATTGTGCAAGACAGCAGTTACTAGGATGTCCAGAAATGCTTTTTGTGAAGGGCCTTGGATTTCTGATGTAGCAGACTGCCTTTTCTTGGGCATCAGCTTGTGATTTACAGAATAACTGAAGTTGGACAGGAGCTACAGAGGTTATCTGGTCCAGCCCACCAAGTGACTCTACTGCAACTGCAGTCTAGTCCTGATTTGCAAACCCATCAGCTTCTCAATCTACAGAGATCTCCCCTAGACTTTTGATACTGCTGTGCCTCTGAAGAGGAGTTGGTATAGGACCAGTGTTTAGGATTGCCATGTTCAGTCTTGTACACTTGAAGTGTGAGAAATAAAGCCATCTGTTCTTTTGGGTTATATCGCAAGGTCCCAATTTAAAACTGAGCCCATGAAAAAGTTCCTGCTAAGAAGTTGACTAGTGTAGTGTTTCTGGTGGAAAACAGGCTCCGCTGGGGAGTGTGTACTCTCGGGCAGTATCATGGCTACTGTATAAATTACTTAGTCATATAATTGCATGACAAACCTAATTATGTTCTTAAGCAGTTTTATTGGTGTCTTCCTCAGTCCCCTTTAGCCCCACCACAGTCGAAGTCAAGAGTTTAAAAAGTTGACCTGAGCTGACACCAGCTGAAATGAGAAATGTATTTCTGGCTTTGTGATAAAGAACTGCCCTCCTGCCAAATCTGGCAGCAAAGCAGTGTCCTCCTGTGACTAAACAGCTGAGCATAAGTTGAAAATGGGTTAGACCAAAGCTTTGTATATCTGAAGAAGCAAGTGTTGGAGTGATGGAGTCCCCTCATGGAGTCTCCACATTGACCTGTGGCCTGGAAAGCCCTGACTTTGGCCCTTTTTCTTGAGGAGAGACTTGATGGAAGCAGGTGTGCAGAGGGGGTGACACTGCTGCGCTGGTGCCAGTCTGCATGCTTAGGCAGCATCTGGTCAGTGGGCAGAGTGCTAATCCCACCCTTGGCCCCCCTCAGCTGTAAACAGCATCCTGAACATGAGGGACTTCCGTTCCGTGGATCATCGCCTGAAGCTGTATCTGGATATGGAGGTTTTTGAGGAGAATGCTGAGGAATTCCAGTGCTTCCTCAAGGTGAGGTCCCGCAACACCACTCCTACAGCTCCTTGACTATCCTTCTTGCCACCCTTCAAGTTCTGCTCTGGGGTGGCATCCCAGAGACTGTGGGGTGTGAAGGGAGCTGAAGCGTGTTTGAGTCAGTCCTTTCCATGGGTGGGCTGGCAAGGGGCAGGCCAGTGCTATGACCCACCCTCTCTGTGCTCTAGGTGGTCATGGTGAAGTTTGGCCGTCAAGGAGAGTTCCTCTCAATCCTGGTTGCCTCTGATCTCAAGATTTATGTGCTGGAAGTCACTGGGGCTATCAGGTGAGGAGAACGGTGGCAAGTGAGACCCTGCATCAAGGCTGTGAGCGCTGGGTAGTGCCAGCCTGTGCTAGCCTTACACTGGAGGTGTGGTGACATGCAAAGGCTCTTCTGGCAAACCCCCCTGCTGCAGTCTGATGTGGGAGAGGAGATGGGGCAGCCTGCTGCAGCTGAGGGCTGTGCTCTGTGATTAGGGGACAACCTGCAGACTGGCTGAAGAAGAATGACTCTCACTACCTGTCTGATATTTCCCATCTGGAAGTGGGACTCTGCCACCAGAGCTTGCGAATGGAGTTTGAGAACCCAAAAGCCTCCTACAATCTGCTGATCCGGAACCAAAGCTGCTGTGACCAGTTCCTGCAGACCCTGACATGTAAGAGTAGAGCTGTGGCGGGGGCCAGGGGGAAGAGGATTTTGGAAGATTAGTTCTTGGAGAGCTACCAGGAGAGCTGTAGTTGGATGTGTGTTGGAAATTCTCTTCTTGCCACTCAGAAACAAGTTGGGGTAGAACCCCACTGGCATCATAACTTCCAGTGCCTCTCTGTAGACTAGAGAACGTACTGCCCTTGGGCTTGTAATAAAAGATGTCTACCTTCTCCCCCTCTTTAGATCTCATGCAAGAGCTACCTGCTAAGCACAGGAGTAAGGTGAAGGAAATCCCCACTGTGGAAATGAATCCACAACATTGGCTATGGTAAGAACAGCTTCTGAGACGTTGGGGTTTCAGATAGAAGAGGATGTGTGCTTGTCCAGCAGTGCCTGGGAAGCATAGTGCTCAAAACAGGGCAGCACAAGAGGCGGCACTATTGGAGCAGCAGCCAGGCCTACACTACAAGTTTAAGGCAGCTGGCTCAGGTGCCTGGTGCACAGGGGGCGAGCAGGCAAAGGGGTGTCATGGACTGAGCCAGGCAGGGCAACTCCAGCTCTCCTGGAGGAGACTGAGCAGAGTATAATGGAGGGAGGAAAAGGGGGAGGCATAGGGCAGCCTCCTCCCTTGCAAGAAGCATTTGGTTCCTAACTGGCAAGGTGGTAGGTAGAGTAACAGGAGAGAGAGGAATTTTGCAACATCTGGAAGAGATGGGTCCCTCCCTTCCCCAAGAGGACAGTGAACAGTAGCTAGCTCACAGCAAACCTAGACTGCAGAGTGCTTCCTTGATCAGCCCACTGTTGTATCTCCTCCAGGCCTCTGCTGGACTCCAAGACCACAGATTCTGCAGCTGCAGATGACACTTGTTTCTTCTACCTGCTGGCCTACCTGATCCAAGGTACAGGAGATCTCAGTGGCCAGGTGTCCCACACCTTGTGCTGTCTGCTTACGTGCTGGCGTTTTTAGCATACAGTCTGTGGGAGAAGAGCTGGGCCATTGGTCCATCCAGGGGCATGGGTGAGGGCTCTTTTTTTAGCGTTGAGATGTGTAGAATAGCAGCATGCTTCTTCCTGTATATCCAGTGAGTCTCCCAGCTCTTTTCTACATGGAAGTCCAGGCTCTAGGGAGCAGTTGGTCTTGCACCCAAAGTTTGGTGACAGTTCAGAACAGTTTCTGAGAAGCTGGAGATTATCTAAGGGCTGGATCATTGCCCTGAGCTGAGGGGTCATACCCACAGCTGGTTTGTGTGAGGAGCTGAAAGGCTCCTCGGTTTGGGAAAACAGAAGCAGGTGTCTGGAACCCAAGACAGTAGGACAGGAGCAGCCTGCTGGAGCCCATCAAGTTCTGTTCCAGGGCTTGCTGAGGGCCAAATGTGCTAAACCTGGGATTTGAGTCTTCAGTGAATGATTCCAGTGTCATCTTGGCTTGGGACACAGAAAAAAATCAACCTAGCTGTTCATCAAATTCTGACCAATTTGTTACTGCTTTTGCACCCTTGTTCACCACTGGCCATTGTGGAGGTATGAGAGAACGAGAATCAGAAGGAATCTGTGGGAAGTATGTTTATTGGTCTCCTTGAGCTGAACAAATAGGCTGTGGGAGGGAGAGCTTTGATGAGTTTTTCTTACTCTACAGTTTTCTCCTTTTTTAGAGTATGGTGCCCAAAACTGGACACAGTTCCAGCTGAGGCCTCATTGCCAAGTAGACAGGACTAATTAAACATCCCATTTCTGATATTCCTACTAATTCCCAAGAGTGAGATGTGACGAGAAAAGCAACGTGTTGCTGTAGCAGCTTGCAATCCCCTGTGACCTCAGCCAGTTCTGCTAGTCGTTCCCTATTTCTGTGCATCTGACTTATTCCCAAGTTCTAGTGTTTTTCATTTGCATCCACTGAAATCAGCTGGATGATATTTATGGTCCCTACAGTTTATCAAACCTAATTTGCTTCCTGCCATACTTACGACACATCCCAACTTGGTATTAAATTTTATGTGTGTGATCTCTGTTCCAACCATCAGATATCTGCAGCCAGATGAATTGAGGCCAAAAAAGGCAGCCTTTTAGCTGGAGCTGCTGACTTCTAACTAAGGAGTAGTAAAGTGTTGTTTAAGAGGTCCAAGGACTCAAGTGTCTTTTCCTGCTTCACATGAGGACATAGGCTGGACAAGGCCTGCTGGGTGGTGGTCTTTCATACGCATGCTCCTGCAGTGAACTTGCATAAACTGGTCAAGCCCAGCCACATTTAGCTACCCTGCTCCACCTCTTCAGTCAGGAAGCTGGATAAGGCTGTTCACCCAGTTACTGTTGCTGGAAAGGATTTCCCTAGGGGAGGAATGGAAAGTAAAGCTGGTTCTGTGGTGACTCAGGCTCTCAGCAAAGCCTCTCCTATTCCCTCGTATCCTTTTAGGGGCATCTGCTTTCCCTGTGACCCTGCTGAGCACCCGAAGCATGCTGTTTCTGCTGGAGGAGAATCACCAGTGGCAGGTGCAGCCCTCCTTGGATGCAGACCATGAGGCAGAAACGCCTCCTAGGAGCAACATCCAGTTGAAGGAGAAGCAGCCGATCAGCAGTATTAGCAATGTCATAACCTATCGCCTCTGTCCTTGTGACATCAAGCTGATGCTTTATGATGAGGTAACCAGGAGGTGGTCATGGGGCACACAAGATGCTGGGGGCTGGATTGTGCTCAGATCCTGTTCCTGCCAAGAGTGTCTTGGGGCTGTCATCTCCCATCCTAACCTGGGGCCTTGCACTACAGAGGCAGGGGAGCACAGTGAATTGCTGCTGTACAAAAGTCATGCAGGGACACTTCCACGGCTGGCAGCAGAGAGGGAGGAGGATGGCACTTAGGAATTGGGAGGAGCTGGCAGCTGCACTGGGGAATAGCGGCTCAGGGCTGATCAGTGCCTTTTGGGCTAGGCTCTGCTCATCCACCTCCCTCTCTTTCCTCCCTCCCAGGTGCTGAAGGTGGAGAGCACTTGGCACATCCGTACAGAATGCCCTGAGCTCCTGGTAGAGCTGGTGGAGTGGATCCGTGGGCCCTGGGAGGAGATGTTCTCGATCGAGCTACGGAAGGCCGTGTACGAGGGACTGGAGTGAGCTTGCCGGCTGTAGGCAGGCAGAACTGGGAGTCGAGAGTGCTGCTGTGCTGGCAGTGATGCACAAGTGTTTCCCACTCCCATCTGACCTTGCTGTCCTGTGGCCTCTGCTTTCTACTCTACTCTTGCCCCTGGCCCTTTTTGGTGAGGAGGAGGGGAGCACACGGTGGTCCAGACTGCACAGTCAGTCACTTGCACTGGGCTGGCCATGGAAGGAGGAGGTGGAGGGTGTTCCCTGTAATACTGCATAAGCTACACAGAGTTTTAACTTGGCAGTGTCTGCTAGTATCCTTCAGGGTCATATGGAGTGTCACTGAAGGAAGAAGGGAACCAGACGAGAGCATGTTCAGTGGGACATGCAGTGGTACTAGGCAAACAGCAGGCCAGAGGCAGTTGGGTGCTGTGGTCTTTCTTGCAGGTGTATTTGCTGCCTTCATAGCTGTCTCAGAACAGCTGCCATTATCTGCTGCTGATTTCTTTTTTTTCTTTTCCTCCCCCTCCCTCTTGTCCACGGCTTCCCTAAAGCTGCCTGCTTCAAACAGGAGCCTGATTGCACAAGGGGATGAGGCATGTTGTACTAATAAGCCCACAGAGAGCCCTTACCCACCTGCCTGGCGGGACATGGCTCAGTCTGCTGCTGTAGTCTTTCACTGTCACTGGGGAGGGAGGAGCTGTGAGGGTCTTAGCACAGAAATGTGTTGTTCATCACTTAGGGGTCAGGACCCTGGGTGGGTACTGGTAAGTAAAAGTGAGGCTTAGGCTTTTCTGAGCAGTCCAAAAGCAAGAGTCTATTTTAACATAAGTTTTACTATTTTCTATTGTAATAAAAGCTTATATTTATTGAATTGTCACAATTTCCTTGTTTCATCCTCTTGCACTGCTGTAATGTCTTTGTAAGGTCTTGCATACTAGCTTTGCAGCAGCCTCAAGGGTTCCCCAACATCTCACAAGTTTTGAGCCATTCTCCCCCTCCTGTTCCGGGTGGGTGCTGATGGGCTGCTAGACTAATCTTCTCCACCTGGCTGGCTCCCAAGCAGCAACCAAGGAACAAGGCCCAAACAGGATTAGACTGACAGCAGGTACTGGTTGTGGTGTTCTCCTGTGACAGTTGCCCTCAGGTGAGCATCCTGTGGGCTTCCAGCCTCAGCAAGTTGCTTACTGGCTGTACAGGTCCTCGGAGGCATGCCTCTCACAGGAGCTGTGGCTGCTGTGGCTGTGGAGGTGGGAATACCTGCCCTTAGGTTCTTCCCTGTACCAAGCTTTACCTTGTCTCAACCTCTCCTGCACAGAGTTAAATGCAGCTCAGAAAATGCTGTTGCCTGGCCTGGGCTTGCCGTGTCACGGGGTCTCTGCACACTGTCTCTGCCCAGTGAGGAGCAGCTGGAGGTGCTGTGTGTGGTGTTTTGATGCAGCTGAAGCTGCCTGTGGGGGTGAGCAGAAATGGAGCTGTTACATTAAGGTGCTGCCAGGTGGGATCTGATAGCCCAAGCAGGGACTTTTACTGATGGTTGCTTTTCCCAGAGCAGTGTCTCTGTCTTGGTATGAGTGTTCAACCCACAGTTTCAGGGCAAGTTTTCTGACTGCTGAATCCTTAGTGACAAAACCTCTATTTCATGTCGAGGTGATCTTCATTTCTTCAAAGACACGTATTTGTCATTCAGTGACCTGATGCCTGTTTTCTCTGGAGACTGAGTATGGCAGCTCTTTGCAACAGTCTGTACAACATCCAAACTTTCCACATACCCAAAGTTGGTGTCTGTGGCTTCAGTTTCTGTCAGCTAGAAAACAGCAGTGACTGGGTCCTGCAGCATCCCGCTGCTCCAGTTTCACCTGGACAGATGAGATAAAGTTTCTCTCCCTGCTCAAACCCAGCTATGCCATCCTCATAGCCTTAGGAGAGCGGGAAGTTCAGTTTCCATACTTTGTAGTGGTCTGAACGCCACCTTGCAGCACACTGTTAGATGCTTCCTTGGAATCACTGTATGATTAGACTTTTCTCCTGTCACTTCCAGAAGCAGTTGAATTGCTGAAGGCCCACAGTGGCTGATATTTTTATCTAGCCTTCTATAGACTTGACTGACAAGATCTATACTGTCTTGAGGCAGATGTCACAATGGATTCCACTTTCTCCCCTCTTCCTAAATGGGCATATGGCTGCTGCTCCTCTCCGTTCCTTTGGAGCGATCTCAGACCGCAAGTGAGAGTGAGCTCAGTGGAAGTGCTGCCAGCACCTAGCACTTTGTCTGGGAGAAGGAGTCTGAGAGCTGAGCCAGTAAAGACCAGTAAGGGTTTTCTGTCTTCATCTTGCCATTTAAGGAGCTTGTGTAAGTTCTGTCTTCATCTTCTATAGCTGTATTTTTCACAAAGGGCAAGGGTCAAAATTGGACTTATTGGACCAGCTCATTGATGTCTCTTCTGCGTAAGCTGATCCCCTGAGAAAGCCCATCCCTGGAGCTTGCTTTTTCCATCTCAGTCGAGCTCCACCTTTGCTCTGCCATGCATGTCTGGTTATGTGTTGAGGGGCCTAACGAAGTGTGGACTGCCAGAACCAAAGCCTTCAGCTGTGTGCCTGTCCATAGCTCTTCTCAAGCTCTTCCCAGTTTTTACTGCAGAAGTGACTACTCATTTGCTTCTGCTCCTTGCCACATCTCTGAAGGTCTGTGCCCTCAGCTCAGCATTAGCCTCTCGGTCCCGTTAAAGGTCCCTGCTCTTCTGCATTCCTCCAGCCACTGACAGGGAAGGTCACATGGGAGTGCTGCCACAACCTGTCTCCTGCCTCTTCATGAAACGCTTGCTTTGTTTTCCCTTAGGGTTTTGTCCTGGTTGTTACCAGATTAACCCCTTTGTGGTTAATTTGTGATTGTGAACACTTTGCTGTGGGGCTCCTTGCGCTAGGCATAGCGATAGGATTAACTGGTCTCATTGCATCAGCTGGGTGTGTGCAAGGGCTTCCCCGACATGCTCCTCTGCTCCAGAACTGCAGGCAGCCCTGACTGATGGCTCTGCAGGAACAGGGGTTGCGTAGGAGAGCCAGGGTTTGCGGAAAGGTGTGACATCTTTTGAACCAGCCGCAGATGTCTTCTGCCTGTCATAACCCTGAACATGCAGTCCTCCAGCTGTGCTCTTGGGCACTCTTGATTTCCCCCTTCTTTCCCTTCTTGTTTTCTGGGTGCACTTGGGTCCAGTGCTCAGCTGCTAGCATGGAGCAAGGCTGGTCTGAATCTCAGCATTTCCCTGCCCGCATCTGCCTGGAGCAGGCTCTTCTCAAGGTGTGTGTAACTGGAGGAATGCCCAGGCCTGTGGCAGCCATAGGGCTCTGGAGACAGGCTGCAGGCAACCATGGGCTCAGGCTTCAGGCTGGCCATTGCCATGAGCCTGAAGCTACCACCACTTTTCCACGGGCGCATACCAGCCCTGCCTGACTTTGCTGTTCAACTCATCAATGAAAATGATGCCTCAGCCACGGGTTTGGCTATTTCAGTGCATCCTACTCTGTGTCTCTGCCCTCTAAATCAGTACTGCCTTGAGCATACATAGCCTGTGGGTTAGCTGTCAGCCCCCTTGCACGATGTCTAACTAACAAAGCCTTGTTTCTAATCAAACTGGGTGACTGGAGGGACTGGTTGTTTACTTCTAGCAGAACATCCCTGCTGGCCTCATCCCCAGAGGACTGGAGATGTAGCAGCAAAGGGCACATGTTCCCCGTGGCTCGCAGACCTGCCTGGCCAGCTTCATCCCCCCTGCAGGTGCCAGTGCTCCTTACCCACCTTACAGAGCAATGGCCTGGGGCAGGGTAAACCCCTTCCCTGAGGGCTGCCCCCTGGCTTGCCTGGCAGGCAAAGAGCACCGACCCGCAGGCTGGGCTTGAGTGCCACGCATGGTACTGTGGTGCTGGCAGAAGTCAGCACCCACAAACTGGGAAGGAGACCCTAGCAGGAGGGAGGTGAGCAGGGGCTGTGCCATGTACCCCCCTACTGTACTTCATAATCAAGCAGGGGGGAAAGGGAAGGGGACTTTATTTTGAAGCCATCCCAGCCTGTTTAACAGGAGACGGTCATTGCCCTTTGTGCTCCTGCAACGGAGCGTGCCTCTGCCTGTTATCAGAAGGTTATTGAGCTAGTCGTGGAGCTGTCCTGTATCAGGACAAACAGTCCCTAATAGAGCCGTCTGCTCCCTGTCCCAGTGCCAGATGAGTTGTTTAATCTGGGAAGAGTCTGTTTGCTGCTGAGGATGCACGCTGCCCGCCTGCGGCCCAGCTCCGGGAGGGTGGAGCTGGCTTCCTTGCCCCTTCCTCGCGCCGCCGAGCGCCAGCCAGGCAGGGTCCACACCACCCCACAGCAAACACGCCTGGGGTGCCCAGCCCGGCCATCTGCCATGCTGCCACCTTCCCTGGAAGCAGAGGCAGTCATAGCAGGGCCCAGCCTGTCCTGCCCTATTGATCACAGCAGGAACTGAGACTGCTATCGAGAGCCATGCTGGGCCCCATGCTCACCCTGGCACCCTGTGTCTGGCAGCTGAGGCAGGGTCTGGCGGTGGAGTCCCGGAGGGTGCCTCTGTCATGACGCCGTGGCTGAGCAGCGAGGAAGGACTGCTCACAGGAGGTCTTGCCACGTTCCTCCTGAGCCATAGCGCTTGTCCCTAAAGTGCATGTTCTCCTTATCCCTGCGCTTATGCTCCCCCTCAGCCACTATCTCCTCAATTACTGGCTCCCCTTGCTCTTGTCGGGCCATGCAGCTGCCCTGCCATGCTCCACATGCCTGCTCCAGCTCTGGGCTCTGCTCCACAGACTTAGTGGTTTGTGGCTGATCCTGGTTTTTGCGGTTAGTGACGGTGCCCCTGTTTCCTCTGCAAAGCTCATCTCCGAGCTGGACCCCACGAGGCTGCTTGTCTTGCACATCCTTCCTGCCCACGATGGGTGCGAGCTCTGTCAGCCTCAGCTGATGTGGGGAGGGATGAGGGTGGGCGACACCCTTCGCCCTCTGCCTTCCTTTTCCAGCTGTTGTGGGTTTGCCCTCTGCCCCAGGCTGAAAGGGTGATGCCTCTGCAGGCACTTGAGTGTTGCAAGCTCAAGATGAGGGTAGAGCCTGGGAACACACAGGGCACCGTCACAGGGGGGGAAACAGGAGGGCTCTGACACCAATGGCCAGATGCTGACAAGCACAGTAACGCCTGTCCACGGGGGTGTCTGACACCAGCCTCTGGGCCTGGCCCCCCGAGGCAAGCTCTGCCTTGCAGCCCAGGCATGGGCTGAGCTGTGCAAAAATGCTGCTGCTGCAGCAGCCGTACCTGGCCCCAGCCCATCAAGCGGCTTCGTTCTGGGTGCAATGACCTCGGTTTGCGGTGCCTCAGCAGGTCACGCTCCCCAGTTTAATGTGAGGCTGGTGCTATGGGGGCTTGTTCTTAACATGCTGAGCACCAGAGTTGAAGGGTCACATAGGTCCCTTACCCCTGGCAAACTGATTAGCTGCCTGGGGGTGAAGCCAGGCTGGAGGCGAGACTTGGGAGCACTTGAAAACTAGTGGTGACTGTGGGGAAAGAAAACCCCAAGCCACTTTAACCGCCTGGCAAGAGCAGGAGGTTCAACATAGGCTGCATGCAGCTTGCCCTCCCCAGCCTGCCAGGATGCGGCCCTCGTGCCAGCAGTCTCCTGCTCTGCACACCCCGCTGCCACCTCTCCATGCCAGGCTGCAGCTCCTGGCCCCCTCCCCAGCCCTGAACGCTTCCCTGCATCCTTCCAAAAGCTTGAATTTCTGTGCTCGGCTTGCTGTCTCCCTCCATCCACCTCCACCTGTGGGTCCTGGCCTGGGATGGAGACTGTGCCCGGGGGTTGCTCCTAGAGCATCTGTTGCTGGATCTGCAACAGGCATTTGCCCTTCCAGAAATGTTAATGCCACAGTCGTGGGGGGGGGGTGGGGGGGGGATTCAGTGAAAAGTGTTTCTTCATGGCCAGGTCAAATCCCCTTCCTTCTGCTGCAGCCTTCCCTCCATACAGCTGAAGCTGTCAACTGGGAAGGACCCATCCATGAGCAGGGGGAAGGAAGGATTGAGCAAAAGAGCCCAAAGCGGGGCCCTTTCCCCCTTCCTCCTGTGCACACACCTGTGCCCATGTCGGGGTGCAGCACGCTGCTCCAGGGGGGCTCCAGTCGCCCTCCCATGGGAGAGCACCGAGCCCATGCCTGGGCTGTGCGGGCGCTGGGACAGCACCATGGTGGCTCTTGCTGACTTAGGGAAGTGGCAGGGCTGCTGTTACTCAGTGAGCCCAGAATAACCAAAAACCCACACCAGAAGTGGCAGCCATGCCTCCCACCCTGCTCCTTGCCCCAGCCACCTGGCCTCAGCTTTCCTGCAGCCGGCCCCCGGCACTGCCCACGGGAGGTGGGTGGAAGTGCTGCACCCACTAGGGCTTGCTCATGGAAACCCTTCCACAGAAGGCAGCACGTGTTTCGGTGGGGAGAAGCAACATTTCATGAGCTTACGCACACACCAGCTTCCACCCAACTATTCGGGTTGCACAAGGCAGCCCAGCATCCCTCCCCATCCCCACACAAAGGTACAAGGACAGGGTGCTCTGCCCAGGATGTCATGGGTGTGGTTGGCCCAATGTGGGGACTCAGCCCTGACAACTGCCCCCAGAGCCAATTTTAGCAGTGCAGAAAGTGAGTGGCGGGCATGCTTTTGTGGAGGGACAGCTCATAGCTCCAGGGTGGTGACTCAAAGCCACTGCTGCCATTGCTCTGGCCTTGGAAGAGCAGTGCTATTGCCTAGGATGAGCAGTGGTGACTCTAAGGGCACATCTGGAGGTGCTGCATACTCAACCCTGGCCCTGCTGCAGGGACCTGGCCCGGGGCATGAGAAGCAGCACAGGCTTCAAAAGATTTGAAGCACGTTCCTACTGCGCAGGCACATTTTGCTCCACATTCCCACCGTGTCTGGGGCCACCAGGGCTCTCCTTTCTTCCATCCTCTCTCTTCACTGGGAGAGGAAGAATTTGGTGTTGGGAGGGGCAGGGGGTTACTGTGCAGGAGACTGAGGGCTGGAGCGCTGGCTCCCTCCTCTGCCCCCGTGGCCAGGCTCCCCGTTGCTCCTTCGGAAGGTGTTGCTCACCCCCGAGCACCCCGCGGGCCGAGCCTGCGCCCCCGAGGCTGCAGCTGCACCAGCGCTTTGGAGCGTTTCCCTGCAACGAGCTGGAAGCCTCAGCTTCGCACCTGGGCGGGAGCGGCAGCCCAGGAGCCAACGAGCTCCCGGGGGGGGGGCAAAGGGCGGAGGGGGAGAGCCGGCCCACCGGGGGCTGGATAGGGCTGCCGGGGCTGGGAGCAGCCTCCGGGCGACGGGTGGGTTTCGGCGCCTGCCTGGAAAGCGGGGTTTGCCGCGGCTGATGTCGCCGACAGACGCGATGCTCGGGAGAGTTTCGGCCGGGGCCGGCCCCAGCCCGCAGCCCTGCGCGGCCTCCCGAGCCGCGGGCGAGGAGGGGGCCGGGGCCGGGGGCGGGGGCGGCAGCGCCCCGTCCGGCGGCTGAGTCACCCGGCGGGCGCGGGACCGGCCGGGGCGGAGCGGGGCGGCAGCTCCGCGCCAAGCGGCGCGGCCGCCGGTCGGTGCGGGGCGGTCGGTGCGCACCGGCGGGCGGGCGCGGGGCGGGGCGGCCCCGGGCCCCTTTGTTCGGCGGGAGGCGGCGGCGCGCCGCCCCGCCGCTTTGTCCGCCGCTGCCGGCGGGAGCCGCTCGTCCCGGCGCGCCGTGAGTGGGGCCGGGGAGCGGGGGGCTGCGGGTGGGCGCGGGTCGGTGGGGCTGGGGGAGGCAAGCGGGGCGGGCGGCGGTACCCCGGGAGGGCTGGGGGCGGCCCCAGGCGTGGGCTGCGGTCAGGGAGGCTGGGGGGCCGCAGGCAGGGGGGATCGGAGGGGGGGCTGGGGATTTTGGGCAGGCTGGGCTCAGCGGGGCTGGAGGTCCGCGGTGGGCTGGCGTCGGTGGGGCTGGGGACCCCGGGAAGGCTGGGGTTGGGGGGCAGGGTCCGCGCCAGCAGGGGTCAGCGGGCCCTAGCGTGGGCTGGCCGGGGTCAGTGGGACAGGGGTCCCCGGGCGGGCAGGGGCTGGCGAGCCTCGGGGTGGGCTGCCCGGGGCTGGGGTGTGGGGGGGCCTGATGTGGCTTGGGGAGATGGGGTCCCCGGGCAGGGCAGGCTGGGGCAGGGGGGGCCGGGGGGCTCCAGGCAGGGGGACCTGGGGTCGGTAGGGCTGGGGGTGTACGCGTAGGGCCTGGCCAAGGCACGTGGTGCTGGTCCCGATGGCGTGGCCGGGAGGCGGTGGGTGGCTTGGGCCCTTTGGCAGAGAGCTGGGCTTGGGCTACCTGCCCCGGGGGTGCCCTGCCCGGGCCGGGGGCAAGGGTGTGGGGAGCTCTGTTCTGCCCCAGCCGTGACCACTGCGGCTCCTGACCCACGCTGCGGTCAGTCCCTGTGTCACCTCTCCTTGGCCACCGCAGCGGTGCCCACGTGTGTGCTTTCGCTTTCCTTAGGCTTGCCAGCTCCCGGGGCTGCCCTCCTGCCTGGTCCCCTTACCTTGTCCCCTGCCCAAGCTCCTCACCCTGGGGCCAGGGTAGCGTGCCGCTGCCAGGCAAGGGCTAAACGCAGACACAAAGCATCCTCCTTCCAGTGGGGTGGTGGGGGAGAGGGCCTTGCACCAGGGAGACAGGGCAGCAGCGAGACCTTGCAAGGTGCTTGACCACAGGAGGATGGTGGCCCTGATGGGCTGGGTTTGGGTCCCTGGTGCCAGCCCGTGCCACCTCCCGCAGCTCAGCAGGCTCTGCCGAGCACCAGGCCGTCAGTGAGCGTGTCGCTCGCATGGGTGCTTGTGCTGGAGGGGCTTTTCTGTTTAGGTGAGGTTGCTCGGGAGGCAGGCTGAGCTAAGCCAAAAAGATCCTCTTACTCTGGACAATGGTGGCGTGAGTGCAGCGGGAGCCGTCGTCCACAGGGATGTGCCCTGGCTGGAGGCAGTGGGACAGGGTTGGCCGGAGAGCAGGCGAGGCGTGGGGGAGGCTGGGGCTTTGTGGGGACAGTCCCCTCTGCTCTCCCCAGGCAATCCTGCCACCTGCTGCCCTTGCATCAGCTCGTGCGCAAGCTGCTGAAACCGGGGGTGGCGGTGGGGTGTCTCCTCTTACGTCTTCTCCTTTGGCCGGGAGCTGCGGCACGGTCCTCGTAATTTCCTCCCCGATCTCCGGTGTCAGCTGCTTTGCCGGGACTTTGTGCAATTCCTTGGCCGCCCCACGCTGCCCCTTGCCACCCCTCTTCTGCCTCCCGCTCCGCTCCCTCCACCAGCCCTTGCTGTCGGGCTGTGGGGTGCTCTGAGCGCTGGCCACTGCAGGCTTCGGGGACTCGTAAGGATTGGCGATGGGGGTCAGGCAGGAGAGAGGGCACAGCACAGAGGTTTGGTGTGGGCAAACATCTCTGCTGGCCCTCGAGGGAGAGCTCTGCGGGGTGCGGAGGACCTGGCTCGCGGGCATGTGGTGGGGGATGCTGCTCGGGGAAGACCCCCTCGGCCGGGGCTCAGGGCTGGCAGCTGAAGCAGGCCAGAGGGGCTGCTGCGTCTTGCCTTCCTCCAGGGGCCTGTGGACCCCCGTGGGAGGGTGTGAATGCTGGTGCAGGGTGCGGCGCTGGTTGGGGACCTGCCCCGGACCAGGTGGCAAACAGGCACCATGGCACCTTGGGTGGAGGAGGCGGTTCTGTCCCCTGCCTGTCCCCTCACAATCCCCAGCTGGCACTGCCCCGTGCTGCCGTGTTTACCCTGGCTGTGCTGACTCTTCCCCTAGTTGTGTCGTGCAGGGGACGGGGATGTCCCAGCCTTTCCCCTGCTCCCCGGGTCCTCCCCAACCACCTGGCTGGTGGCGGGGCGGGAGCAGGATGCGTCCGGGGAGGCGGTGCTGGGCAGGGGACGTGGTTTTGGGGAGATGGGTGCCCACGCATAGCTGTGTTTGTGGACCTGTGGGTAAGGGAAGGGACATTGGTGCTGGCAGAGGGAGAGGGGCAGAGCTGGGGTGGCGGCTGTTGGTTTGGGGGGGCCCAGTGAGGTGCACGCGGGTTTGCTCAGTGCCTGTTTGCCTGCCCCTTCGCTGCAGGGTTTGAGCCAACTGCCTGGCCAGGATGAGCTGGAGTTTCCTGACGCGGCTCCTGGAGGAGATCAACAACCACTCGACCTTTGTGGGCAAGATCTGGCTGACCGTCCTCATTGTCTTCCGCATCGTGCTGACGGCCGTGGGGGGCGAGTCCATCTACTACGACGAGCAGAGCAAGTTTGTCTGTAACACGCAGCAGCCCGGCTGCGAGAACGTCTGCTATGACGCCTTTGCCCCGCTCTCCCATGTCCGCTTCTGGATCTTCCAGATCATTATGGTGGCTACACCATCGGTGCTTTACCTGGGCTTCGCCATGCACCGCATCGCCCGCATGCCTGAGTCCTCACGGCGCCGGGCACCGGCAGCCCGGCGGGCACGCATGCCGGTGGTGCGCCGAGGAGCCGGGCGGGACTACGAGGAGGCGGAGGATGATAACGAAGAAGACCCCATGATCTTTGAGGAGATCGAGGTGGAGAAGGAGAAGAGCCCAGAGGGCGGCGAGAAGCATGACGGCCGGCGCCGCATCAAGCAGGACGGGCTGATGCGCGCCTACGTCCTGCACTTGCTGTGCCGCTCGCTGCTGGAGACGGCTTTCCTCTTCGGGCAGTACCTGCTGTACCGCTTCGAGGTGAGCCCCTCCTACGTCTGTAGCCGCAGCCCCTGCCCGCACACCGTCGACTGCTTTGTCTCCCGCCCCACGGAGAAGACTATCTTCCTCCTCGTCATGTACGCCGTCAGCGGGCTCTGCCTCTTCCTCAACCTCTGCGAGCTCGTGCACCTCGGCGTGGGGCGCATCCGGGACGCCCTGAGCCAGCCCGACAGCCCTCCGCTCCCGGCTGGCGGCAGCCCCACGCCGCAGTACCCCAAGAAAGCCCCCGGCGCACCCCCCACCTACCACTCGCTGAAGAAGGAGCCGCCGCGAGCCCCGCTGCCTGACGGCAAGCTGGACTACCGGGAGAGCCTGGCCCAGGCGGCGGGGCGCTTCGCCCTGGCCGGGGCTCCCCCAGCGCACGAGCTGGACCGGCTGCGTGAGCACCTGCGTCTGGCCCAGGAGCACCTGGAGGTGGCCTTCCACCTCCAGCCCCCCCCGCGGCCCCCCAGCCCTGCCCGCAGCAGCAGCCCCGAGGCCAACGGCATCGCCGCCGAGCAGAACCGCCTCAACCTCGCCCACGAGAAGGGGACCGCCGCCTGCGACAGGACCACGGGTGAGCTGGGGAGGGGGATGGATCTGGCCGACTGGGGTGGGGGCATGGGGGGCTGCCCCCGGGCTCCCCTGGGGAGGGGATGTCGTTTCCCCGGGGTGGGTGCTAACCTGCTGCTCACTCCCCGCAGGGCTGTGAGTGCCACCAGGGACGACGGCGGTGTCTGCCGGAGCGGCTGCCGCCGCCACCGTGGGACGAGCAGCCTGCCAGGAGCGCGGGGTGGAGGGTGCCACGCGCCTGCCTGGCAGGGCTGGCCGGGCAGCCCTGTCCTGGTGGGCAGCGGCAGGGTTGGGGGCCTTGGGGGACATTCCTACTTCATTTTCAAAAAGGGAATATCTTATTTTTGTACGTTTTTATAAACTCGTCAGCGTGTGCACCCTGGCATTTTTATATTCCGCTCCCAATCTCTGCTCTGGGCCTGCACCCCCCCACCGTCTCCCGTTTCACCCCCTTGTCCTCCTCCCGCACCCATTTCCTGCAGCATCTTCTCCTCACACCTACCCGTGCCCTCCCGTGCCCGCTGCCACCCGCCACTGCACCAGCCGGTGCTGTGCATGTGTGGGCCATGCTGGTGATGCCGGTATTGCCCCCGTGGCGTGGGGGTTTAGGGGTGCCGAGCATGGGGGTCCGGCTGGCGGGGCCGAACCGTGGGGCAGGGCACTGGACTGGCACCGCACTTGAAGCGGAGGAGATGGAAGGGGTCCTGGCGGCACTGCTGCCGGAAAGTGCCGGTGTGGCCGGGGGGGCCGTGCTGCGTGGCATCCTGGCACGGAATTGTGAGCTGCGGGGCTGGTTTGCTCAGAAATGTCTGTGCAGAGGGCAGGGGCTGTCCTTCCCGCCACCTCCGCCCCGTTCCCGGCTGGCCATCCTTGGACCAAAGCCCATCCCCTCCCACTCAGGCCGTGGGGCTGGGACCCCCTGCACGGGGCCGGACCCTGGTCCCATGGTGGGGGGACACAGTGCCCTGAGTCGGGCTCGGCCGGGAACCAGTGGGGCATTTCTCATCATCTCAGCCTGGGTCACACGGGGATTTTTGTAGCGTTGTTTTTTACTCAGAAATGATTGTCACTGTTTTTTCTTCCTTCTTTTTTTTTAATATCTATATTAGTAAAGGCTGGAGACGTTTTGTACTGAACTGCTGCATCCGGTCCTTCGGGAGGAAGGGGTGGGAAGGGAATCCTGCGCAGGCAGTGCCGCCCGCCTGCCCTGGGACCTCCCCGCTCGCCCGGGGTGACTCAGTCGTTCCTGCCGTGCGGAGGCGGCTGCGGCCGGGGCAGCCTCCATCGGCCTGGCGGAGCGGGATTGCTCCGGCCGCGTTCCTGTGTGGTCCTGTCCCTGGCGAGGGGCCTGGTGAGGGGCTTCCCTGTGCCTCCCCATCCCGCTGCAGCAGGGAGCAGAAGGGATGCTGTCCTGCCCTGCACTCCCCTGCCCCGGGGCTGGATCAAACCCAGCCACATCGTGCCGATTTTGGCCAGCACACCTCAGTTCCCTCTGGGACCCTGGGTCAGAGCTGGACACCTCTTGCAGCGCTTGCCCATCCCCTCCCTCCTCCAGCCAAAACCCCCGGGGAGCTTGCATCCCACCGCACAACCGCGTGCCACCTCTGTGGCTGCTTCTGGAGCTGCCTCTGCCTCTGAAGCTGGCGCTTCCAGGCTGTTTTAGTAAAAGGAACAGCTTTATTTCACTCATTCTGTTAAGCTTTCCAACAGGCTGTGCTGCCGAGAGAGGGCTCGCTTGCAGTGCCACGTGTGCCACCAGCCTTGCCACCGTTGCGAGGTCCTGGCATGGACTTGCCCTGGCACATCCCGATCCCTGCTGCGGCAGCCTGGCCCTGCCTGGGACCACAGGGAGGCTGTTGCACTCTGCAGCAGGAATGGGACCCCGGTCTTTGGCGGGGGGCAGGAATTGCTAGGAAGGAGCGGGTGGGCAGAAACGGGGGCTGAGCTGGTTGCAGGCAGTGGGCTGGCTTCGGCAGCCTCTGCCGGAGGCTGTGCCTGTCCCTGCCCCACCATGCCCCGGCTTGCTCCAGACTGGGACCGGCCCCGGGGCAGGTCTGGCAGCGTGACCATGCTCAGGGCAGCCCGAAACTCCAGCTTGTGCAGGGGAGGGTGGCACTGCCCCCCCCCCGGGTCCCTCTGGTCCCTGTGGTGTGGGGCCAGGGGTCCTCTGGGTGACCGACTCCTCCTGGGCAGGGTCACGGTCCGGGGCCGGGCTGCAGGATGCCCTAGACGCAGGTGCAGTCCTGGGCCAGGATGTTGGGCACTGTCTCGTACTTGAAGGAGTACCCGCCGTCGGAGGTGGTGCGGACGCGCAGGGAGCGCATGGTGCCGGGCAGGGCAGCGCAGCAGAGCTGCACGCCCAGGCGGTGGCTCAGCCCGTGGCCCTCGGCGCAGCTCCCGTGGCAGTAGTGGAAAACGAAGCTGCTGGGATGCACGATCCACTTGTCCCAGCCCAGCTCCTCAAAGGAGATGTTGAGGGAAGCCCGGCGGCAGTTGGTATGGGCGGCCAGGTCCTCAGACGGGCGCTGCAGCAGGCTCAGGGCGGCCGGGGACCAGGGCACGGCGGAGCGACGAGCCCTCTCGCTGCCCTTGGCCCGGGTGGTGGCCACCAAGAAGGGCATCTTGTCCCCCTCGGCCAGGCAGGGGCAGCCAGGGCAGCGCACCAGGAGCACGAAGAGCGGCTGCGAGAGCTGGGGCAGCAGCCCTGGGGCGAAGTGAAACACCGTCCAGTGCTCGGGCGTCCGCACTGCCATGGCTGTCACTGGAACGCGGCCCTGCGGCGACAGGGTCAGCACGTCAGGGGCCGAGTGGTTGGGGGCGGCTGAGGGGCCGGTGTAAAACCAGAGCTGGGCGGAGGTCACCATGCGGGTCAGGGTGTGCGCTGAGGGCTGGAAGAGGTAGGTGAAAATCCCTTCTTCCTCCAGCAGCTCGTCCGGCTGTGTTGGCTCACAAGGCACGTCTGCAGCGGGGGGGGGGGAGATGCTCAGGGTGTGCGCCTAAACCCCGGGAGGGTCCCTGATGCCGGGTGGGAGGTGGGATGTTGCAGAGGGTCACTGGGGTGCTGGCAGGGGGCCTGGCTGCTGGCACAGGCTGTGGCAGGGTGCAGGGGAGCTGATGTCTAATGCTATGCAGCTGCGCTGCACCCTGCAGCTGAGCCCTGCTGTGCCCTAGGCTGGTCCATTACTGCTGCCCCCGTTCCCCAGCATCCTGCCCCATGTCCCAGCATCCTGCCCCACAGCTGGTCATCCTGCCCTGTCCCACAGCATCCTGTCCTGTCCCTTAGTATCCCATCCCATTTCCCAGCATCCTGCCCCGTTCCCTAGCATCCCACCCTATCCCACCCTGCCTGCTCCTCAGCCCTTGCCATCTGTCCGCATCCTGCCTGACCTAGCCGTTCCCCAGCCTCTCAGCACACTCTTGTGCCGCCTGCCCTTCTCCCTGCCTGTGTCCTGGGCTGCTCTGCCTGTCCCCACCTGCCATACCTTTCACCTCCTGGGTCTCCACCAAACCTCACCCATGCCCGTGCCCCAGCCTGGCATACCCTCTTTCTCTTCTCCTGCAGACCACCGCAGCAGCCCTTCTGTCCTGCTGCAGCTGTGTTGCCCTGAGCCCCCACCCTGCTTCACCCCTCTGCCCTCTCCAGCCCACCAGGATGTTCTCACCTGTGGAAGGGAAGAGGATCACCTGGGAGGTATCCTCCAGCTCCTCTGGCTCAACTTCAGTGTTTTCAAGGATGTCTCTCCGGTGCACCCTCTTTGCTTCCTTCTGGGGCTCCTCCTGGAGAACTGGGGGGCTCAGATGCTCCAGCACCCGAGCCCGCACCTTGGCCAGGATGAGCTGCCGGTCGACACCAGCCCCAGTGCAGCTGGCCAGGGTGGCGGTGGGCAGCATTGCAGGCAGCAGGTGCAGGAGGAGCAGCATGACCGTGGGGTGTGCAGTGGTCTGGCGGCTCAGGGGGCTCTGCCACGGGCTCCTGCCTGCCTGCCCAGCCCGTCTGCCCGCTGCGCTCCCCCCAGGACAGGGTGGCATTGAGACCTATCTGACACTGACGCAAACGTCTGCTCGCCGTGAATATTATCTCTGGGCAGCGAAAGCGCTGAGACGTCTGGAATGCAAGGACTGCAAGGACAGTGTGGTCTGGGGGGGGACGGCCCCCTGGGCCTGGGCAAGGGGGTGTGGGGGGGGATGCTGCCGGGGGCGGCTGGTGCGTGGGGCTGGGGAGGCTGGGCTGCCGGCAGGGTGCTCCCAGGAGGGTTTTCCTGCGCTGGCGGGGACAGAGGGGGAACCCAGGGCGAGCTTTGCTGGTGCTGGGTGCCCCCCATGGTGGAGGAGCTGCAGATTTGGGGCTTCTGGGGGGACAGTGGGAGGTGGCAGCAGCTGTGCACAGCAGGGACATCTGGGCAGGGACCTGATGGGGTCCAGAGCCCTGTGAGGCCCCGGCGTGGGGGGGGCACGTTGGGGGTGGCACACTGGGCACCATCCTGCCAGGGATGGCTGGGACACCTCAGGGTCACAGGGCAGTGGGGATGTGAGGACCAGGCCCTGAGGAGGGCAGGCTGGGGGCTGAGGGGGCTGTGGCATCTCCAGGGCAGCCTGGAGGCTGGCGAGGTCCTGGGGACATGAAGCAGGAGGGATGGCAAGAGGTCCCCGCACTGCCTGGGGCTGGAGAGGGCTCGGCCAGCTTCAGGGGGAGAAGAGGTGAGGCAGAGCCAGGCCAGCTGGAAACCCTGCAGTAGTGCCAGGAGAAGGATCCTGAGGTGCTGTTTGGGCTGGCTGGCTGCAGGCTGGCTCCTGGGGTGGGAGGTGCAGGAGGGGCACAGGCTGCAAGGGGACACAGTGTGTCCTACCCTTCCTCCCACTGCTGCCTGCGGGGACAGTGCCAGGCATCCCCCGTCCAGGAGCCCTGCCTGCCCTGCGGGGTGGTGGGCAGCCTCCGCACCCCCTCCGCTCCTCCTGCAGCCCAGTGTCCCACACAGCATGGCCCGTATGGCACATCCCATCTCCTGCAGCCTGGCATCTCATGCAGCATCCAGTGCAGCACATCCCACCCCATGCAGCATGTCCTCCGTGGCGTGTCCTGTCCCGTTGCAGCCTGGCGTCCCACGCCACGCACCCCATGCTGTGCACCGTGCACAGCGCGTTGCCTCCTGCTGCTGGCTGACCCAGCACCAAGGCACAGCCGGGTTTGTGGCACCCAGATCTCTAGAGGGGGAGTGCTGCCTGCCCGCTCCGGGCCGGGTGTCTCCCGCCGGGCTGCTATACATAGGTAGGCCAGCCCTGCCCCGGCGAGGCGCTGAATGGAGCAGGCTCAGTCTTATCAACCCAGCATGTCATCAGAGGGTATTTTTGGGGACAGCAGCTGCAGGCATTTGTAACGTTTGGTCCCTGCGCGCTGACACCCGGGAGCGGAGCTGGGGGAAGCAGCAGGAGCTGGGTGCCGGCACTGGGAGACACGGGGGAGAGGCGGCGGAGCGAGGTGCGTGTGTGGGGCAGGGGACTGAGCTGTGGGGCTGTGTGGGGCAGGGCAATTGGGGAAGGGGGTGGTTAGAGGGGGCAGCTGGGCGGCCGAGCCATCAGGGCTGTGCGTGTCTGCCGGCACTGCTGTGGGGTGACCTGTGGGTCAGGGGAGTGCGTGGCCGGGGAGGTGGCTCTGAATGGATGCACCATCCCGGGGTAGGGGGCTGGGCGAAGCTGGCCCTGGTCCCTGCTGCTCCTTGGGGACCAGCCCTCTCCCCCTGTCCCCTCTGGCTCATTCAGGGAGTATTTTTATTTCTCTTCCCTCTGCCCAAAGGAGGCAGAGATGCCTCTGCCCCAGCCATGGTGCGGGCAGAGGCTGGGGTGCACTCGCTCAGGGGAGGCATGGAGCACCCTGCCCCGCTCCTGCCGGTGGGCACGGTTACCTGCAGCACTGGGGATGGAGGCAGTGCCCTCCGAAAGCAGGACCCATCTCCCCAGCCTTCCCTCTGCCCCCTGGGGCTGATTATTTCCACCCGTGGCTGTCAATACCCAAGGGCCGGATCCTGCCTGTGGGACCACACTCTGGAGGGGGGACCTGCTCCAGGGGCAGCCCCGCTTTGCCCCAGGGCACGGCCCTGCAGGGTGACTGCCGGGCGCAGGGGGGGTCCCCTGCCCCTCTGAGCCCGGGGGGGAAGCACCCGGGTCCGGCCGGGTGCCTCCCGCCCGCGACAGCCCCGTATCAGCACCTGCCTGCTGAGCCAGCCCAGATGCTGCAGGAATGCGGCTCTGCCACCACCCGATACTGCAGGAATGCCCCGCGGGTGGGGAAGGGGCAGACTGGGGCCCGTCCTGCCTCCACCATCCCCAGCACCCGGCAAGCAGCTGCCTCCGCTCCCTGTCTAGGTGGGGGTCCCCCGACCCCGGAGCTGGGGTCCCCTCTGCGACCCCGGGGCAGGCTGTGGGTGCCCAGGCCCCTTGGGGTGCAAAGAGCCGCCTTTTGTTCCCTCTGCTATTGCTGCTGGGCTGGGAAATGGGTGATTCAGGCTGAGACAGGAGAGTATCCAGTGGGGCTGGGGTGCTCAGAGTGAGGGCGGTGCTTCTACAGCATGGGGTCCGTCGCTCTGGGCACGGGTCCCTCCTGGTGGTGCTCCACACCGGTCCCTTTGCTGAAGCCTGAGCCCCCACCCTGGTCCGTCTGTGCATCCCCCCAGGCTGATGATCCCCACTGCTGCTCCAGCCAGCTGCCTGCCGTGACCCTGGGGAGGTGGTGATGGAGGAGTTTGGGGGAGCCCCCAGGTTCCTGGCCTACCCGCGTGCCTTCACGGTGCGAAGCGGCACTGACGCGGTCCTGAGCTGCCAGATCACAGGCGAACCCCGGCCGAGCATCCTCTGGGAGAAGGACAAGACCCCAATCGAGCCCTCGGGCCGCTTCCATGTGGAGGCCAAGGGGGACCTGTACAGCCTGCTGGTGTCCCGTGCCACCCCTCAGGACAGCGGGCTCTACGTCTGCAAGGCCAAGAACAGTGTTGGCGCGACCTACGCCGCTGCCACACTCAAGGTGGAGGCGGGGGAGCCCCAAGAGGAGGAAGGATGCTCGGGCGGTGAGGCGCCTGCCTTCCTCGTTGCCCCCTCGTCCACACGGGTGTGCCGGGGGGAAGACGTGATGTTCACCTGCAGGGTGTCCGGGCAGCCCTGCCCGGTGCTGGAATGGGAGAAGGATGGGCACAAGCTCTCTGACATCTTCGAGAGCAGCCACTTCGCCATGGGGCAGGAGCCGGAGGACTGGCACTTCCTGAAGCTGTTCGGTGCCCGGCCCCCGGATGGGGGGGTGTACGTGTGCCGGGCACGCAGTGGCTCGCGGGAAGCCCTGGCTGCTGCCGTGCTCCTGGTTGAACCCCAGGTGCTGTCGGACGGGCTCCCCGATGGCTCTCCCGCTGATGGCCCCGAGCCACCGGCGGAGCGGCAGCAGCGGCGGCGGCGGCACGCAGCGGGACGTCGTGCGGGACCAGAGAACTGGGTGCCCAATGGTGTGGTGCCGGCCGGGGTGCCGAGGGCCAAGGCGTTTGCCGTGAGCGTGGGGAAGCACGCCAAGTTTCGCTGCTACGTTACCGGCAAGCCCAAGCCAGAGATCGTCTGGCAGAAGGACGGTGAGCCCCTCGCCCCTGGCCGCAGGCACCTCATCTACGAGGACCGGGAGGGCTACTTCATCCTCAAGGTGCTGTACTGCAAACCCCAGGACCAGGGGCTGTATGTCTGCACTGCGTCCAACACTGCCGGCCAGACCCTCAGTGCAGTGCAGCTCCAGGTGAAAGGTAGGAGCCTGCCCAAGAGCTGCCTGGGGCGGATGGGCGCTGGTGGGGCCCAGGGCTTTTCGTCTGGCAGGGATACATCTGTGTGTGAGCCCAGCATCCCTGGGCTCCCTCCTGCCCCGTGCAGCTGGGGTCACCCCAGGCTCCTCCGGACAGAGCTGCGGGCTGGAAGCAGGGGATGCTGGGCTCCTCTGGGGAGCTGTGTCCCCCTCCGTGCCCCTCTGTCCTTGCAAACAGAGAGGTGGCATCTCTGGAGGTCTGCGGGTGTCCAGCCGCGAGCGGGGAGGGGCGACAGTGCCTTGGTGAGAAATTCCCCTGGAAGTGCTGAGTGGTTTTGGCAGGCAGCCCTGCAGGGCATGGCTCCAAGCGTCTGCGCTGGTGGCAGCCCCGTCCCGCAGAGCCGCCCTGCCAGCTGGGGACAGCCCGTGGCTGGGGTGACCCGGCACCTGGTGCATCCCCCGCCTGCACCCCGCCTCCCCTCTGCTGAGATGCCTGCCCCCGCCTGCTAGCGTGCATGCTCCTGCATCCCCCAAAAGTCCCTGCTGAGATGCTGGGGGCATTGCTGGGTCTCCCCAGCCCATGCCCTGGTTCTCTCCACTCTGGGGGATGTGCTTCCCGGGGCAGTGCCCGTCACACGCAGGTCAGAGAGGGGCAGAGAAGGGCCAAGGGCTCGGCGCTCTTGGCGAGCTGGGAACGCCCTGAGCGAAGGGCTGCTGGCGGATGCTGTGCCCTGCACACCCTCAGTACCCATCTCTCCTGGCGGCAGAGCACCGGCTGCGGTTCCAGGTGCAGCTGACAGACGTGGAGGTGGCGGAGCGGGAGGACGCCGTGCTGGAGTGCCAGGTGCCGCTGGAGACCATCCCCACCGCCTGGTACCTGGAGGACAGGGAGCTGCAGCCCAGCCACAAGTATGTGATGGAGGAGCAAGGCGTGGTGCGGCGCCTGACCATCCGCGATGCCCGCACCGACGACGATGGCATCTACCTCTGCCAGATGAAGGACAAGGGGCGCAGCATCGCCGAGGTCTCTGTCCGAGGTGAGGGTCAGGTCTCTGGCGGCGTGGCTTTCTGGCAGCGTGGCTTTGCCTTCCTCTCCCCCTCCTTGCCAGGCTCAGCACTGCATCAGCCCCCTGCGTCAGTCTTCCCACCGTTTGACCATGGTGCCTGCTGCTGCCCCTCCTCAACCTCATCCTCCTCCCCTCTCCCACCCCAGGGAGCCCTCCCTGCTCCTCAGCATCCCTCTTTGGCCCTCATGCATCTCTTCCCACAGGGGTGATCGCGAAGCGGCTGCCGCGGAAGCTGGACGTGATGGAGGGGGAGAATGCGGTTTTCTGTGTGGAGACGCAGGAGGTGGTGGAGGGGACCTGCTGGAGCCGGGACGGGCTGCAGCTGCGAGAGTCACCCCACATTGTGCTGAAGAGCTTCGGCAGGACGCACCTCCTGGTGCTGGTGCACGTCACCCGCCAGGATGCGGGCATCATCTCCTTCGCTGTCGGGGAGTCACAGACGTCCTCCCAGCTCCGGGTCAAGTGTAAGCCCCAGGCTCAGAGGGGCCCCACATCCTCCATCCTGCCCATTCATGGGGGTGACACGGGGGAGAGATGGGATGGGCACCCCCTATGCTGGGGACGTGATGCTACGGTGGCTTTTTGGGGAGGGGGGCTTTTAGCAGGGCTTCAGGGGCCCAGCCTTGCTGGCACTCACAAATCTCTGTAACCAGCACCATGCTACATGGGAGCAAGACCATCCTCTCCATCAGAGAGAGGATCCCCAGAGACACACTCAGCCCTTCTGCCACCCGCCAGGAGCCTCACTGCCATCCCCAAGCAGGCAACATGGGCTGTGCCTTGCAGGTGTGAAGCGTGACCCCCCGAGCGCGCCGGTGGCAGCCGAGATGAGCGTGGCGGAGAGCAACGCGGCCCTGCTGACCTGGTGCCCCGCACCCGATGCCCACCTCCGCCCCCCCAGCCGCTACCTGCTGGAGCGGCGAGAGGCGGCGGGGGGCGAGTGGGTGCAGTGCCTCGCCACAGACCTGCCCGGCCGTGTGCGGGTGCTGGGCGACAGCGTGCCCCGCGAGGCCGACTACTGCTTCCGCATCCGCGCCGCCAACGAGCACGGCAGGAGCAGCCCCGTGGAATTCCCCGGCTCCGTGCATCTCGGTGAGGGTGCTGAGCCAGGGACCCCCACCTGGAAGCAGGGTCTCCCCAGAGGCCAGCCAGGATGTCGTGCCACGGCACTGAGTCCGGCTGTGCTCCAGCCCCGGCAGCTCGCCTGGAGAGGGGTCTGCAGGATGCATGGGTGCGGGATGGTGAGGATGTGCGGTTCTCCCTGGAGCTGTCGGCTGCGGTGCACGGCACCTGGATCCTCAATGGTGCCAGGCTGGGCGAGGAGGAGGAGGAGGCGGGCGGACGGTGCAGCGTGCAGCGCCATGGGACGGAGCACTCGCTGCTGATCCGGGGAGTGCGGCTGGCCGACAGCGGGGCCCAGGTCACCTTCGTGTCCGGTGGCGTGCGGGACTCAGCCACGCTGCACGTGCAAGGTGAGTGGGGTGCTCGCCCAGAGGTCCTGCCAGAAGAGCAGCAGGGGCTCTCATGTTGGGGGATGCTTCTCACCCCTCCACGATGTCTCTCAGCTCCTCAGGTCTGCATTGCCCCGGTGCCCGAGGCCGAGCGGCTCCGGGAGGTGCCGGAGGGGCTGCCCGTACTGCTGGAGTGCCAGCTGTCCCCCCCGGGTGCCTCCGTCTGCTGGCTAAAGGATGGCGAGGCCGTGCCCCCGGACGATGTTATTGCACTGCAGGCGGAGGGCTGCGTGCGGAGGCTGCTCCTCCGCTCGGCAGGTCCCTCGGACACCGGCGTGTACACCTGTGATGCTGGGGATGATGCTGTGAGCTTTGTGGTGACCGTGACCGGTGAGCTGGGGACTGTGTGAGGGAGCCTGGACCCCACCTCCTGACAGTGCTCCTGACCCTCTTCTTGCCCCATTATGGGGCTGACAGCTGCTGTCAGTCGGGTGCCTGTACTGAGCCCCGCGTTATCCCTGGCAGAGGCACCGGTGAAGATCGTCAGCTCTAACGAGGAAGCCCCCCACGCCTACGCGGCCGGGCAGCGCGTGGAGCTGTGGTGCCAGCTGTCCCGCCCGGCGGCCCCGGTGCGCTGGTACAAGGACGGGGAGGAGGTGGAGGCGGGCGAGAGCCTGGTGCTGGAGCAGGAGGGGCCGTGGCGCCGGCTGGTGCTGCCCTGTGCCCAGCCGCAGGATGCGGGGGAGTTCGTCTGCGATGCCGGAGGGGACTCCGTCTTCTACACCGTCACTGTGGCAGGTGGGCGCGATGCAGGCGGGTTGGCGGGGTCACGTCTTGGGGGGCTTGCTTTGGTGATGCAGGGTGCCACAGCACGTGTCGCTGTCACTTGCTGCTCTGGGGTTGGGGATGCTCCTCAGAGATGCTCTTGTCAGGTCCTCATCACAGCAGGTCGGGCAGGTGGGGTCTTTGCAGCAGCTCTGGTGCACGAAACCACGCAGACTGACTGGCAAAGGGGACAGCTCACTCTGCTGGTCTGAAACGCTTGGGTGCCCGAGGGCTGGCACCCAGCACCCCCACACCGGGTGTTTGCAGGAGCTCTCCCACGGTCAGTAAACAAGCCCTCCTCTGAGTTCCTAAAAATAGTGGGTACAAGTGCCCAGCACCTGGCGTGGGGTGACTCACGGCTGGACATCACTCTGAGGGACGGTGTTAATTGCTGACCTGAAAATTAGCAGTTGCCTGGATACCGACGATTGGGTGGTGTTTGCTGGGTGCGAGCGGGGGATGGCATCCCATGGTGGCTGCCCCGGCCATGGAGCGGCTGCTGGCGTCTCCAGCCGGCAGAGGATAATGAAAGCTGAAAGCAAGTGAAAGACTTCCCCTTGCTGGCCCCGAAACCCACAATCCCGCAACCACAGGAAGGCGACCGGGGGAAGAGCTAAAGCCTGGTTAAAAGGCTCCGTGACCACAGCAGTAAAGCCTCTCCACGGTGTTAATATGTGGCAAAGGGCCAGAGTCGATGGCAGAGGATGTAGGAATGAAGATGGGATGAGTGCTAAGAGATGCTGGAAGAGTCAGTGAAGTGGTGACTGCTGGGAGGGTGAAGAAGGGAGGGGGGTTTGTGTGACAAAGGCAAAATTGCCAGCGAGAAGGACATGCAGTGTGGGCTTTGGGCAGAGGCAGGAGGCATCGTCCGCCCTGCAGGGGTGCGGGGCATGGAGAGCTCGGCTTCCCTAGGGTGGGAGGGGAGAACACCATCTGCTGAAGCTCAGCCTTTCGGCTGAGCAGCTTTGCATCACTTCGGCAGAAGGGTCTTAGAGAGGCTGGCTCGGTTCGATCAGGATTTGGCCATCAGTGTCACCGGCAGGGCTGGGGGTGGGTGCCGGGAGGCTCAGGCTGGCACCTCTCTGGCACGAGTGCCGGGCTGGCTGCTGCAGTCAGCGCTGGTGTGGCACGCCTGGGTTTCCCCGAGGCATCCCAGCTATCCCCCATGGACTGCTGCGGCACGGAGCTCTCCTGCCTCAAGTCCGGCCACCCCCGCGTGCCTCTGGGTTTTCCGGCAGCTGCCGAACGCTGGGGCTCCCTCGGAGCCGGTGGCGGGGCTGGGGCCAGAGCGGTGCTGCCCGCCGAGGGCTGGCACATCGCCCCCTCCTCGCTTCAGTGCCATTCAACATCTCCAGCTGTACTTCAGCAATGTGATTGCTTTTAGCAGGCCCGGGGAGACAGGCAGCCGCCGAGCGTTTGATCAGGGAGCCGGGCGGATGCAGGCTCAGCGTGGTGCAGGTTGAATGCTGCAAACTGGCTCCGTGCCACTTTCGTGCGCTGCAGGGCTGCGGTGTGCTGCTGAGCCTGGGTATCGCGGCTGGAAACTGTCTGGGAAGTTTTCAGCCCGGATGCCCAGCATGGGGCAGCTGCGGGCCGTGAGAAGGGCAGGTCACTGCTTGGCCTCCAGCGTGCTCTGGTGCTGGCTGTGCCCTGTACCCGCCTGGAGCCGCGGGCTTGCTGAGCACCCATGGCAGAGTCCAGGCCAGCTACGGCCCGCTGCAATGTGCGTGGCCGGGCAGGCGGTGTTGGCTGCTGCAGGCAGGGGCCACATCGTGACCTTCTTCCAGGAGACAGGAGGGCTGGTCACCTATAGCTTGTACTGGGAGCCCCTCTGCCTTTAGAGATTCCATTCAAGTCAGGGGGGAGATGTGAGCAGTGGCACACATTTTGTATGTAACCCATTAACGGTGGCGTTTAGCGAGCACTGCAATCTGGCACGGGGTCCTGGGTCCCCGTGAGCTGGAGGGATGGGGCTGCTGGCTGCAAGCGAGCCACACGCCTGTGCCACAGTGTTGGTAAATGCCAAGGCTGAGCTGAGACAGAAGCACCAGCTGGAACCCGGTGGCCTCCGAAATGGGGAGACAGGCAGAGGGGTGGGCATCCTCTGGTAGGGCAGCCACAGGGGCTGGTGCTGGCACCACAGACGGCAATTAGCAGTGCTGGGGCTTGCTAACAAGGCACTTGCCTGCTCGCATCCCCCCTCCACATCGCTCAGCTCTGTCCCAGGGCAGAGCAGGGCAGGTACCGTGGGAGCGAGGGGACAGCACCAATTTACAGCCAGCTGGAAGCCAGATGCTCCTCCTGGGTGCGATGGGTGAGGAGAAGAGGGAGCCCCAGCCAGGGCAGCCCAGCCGCTTGTGCTACGCGGGATGTGGATGAGGTGGTGCCTTCCAACCTTAAAGCCAACGAGCTGGTGAAGCCATCACTCTATGCAGGGCTGTGACTGCCACCATCACCTACTCTGGTCTTTACATCCTGGCTGAGTCCCATGTCTCTCCCAGCAGAGGCACCGGTGAGGATCGTCAGCTCTAACGAGGAAGCCCCCCACGCCTACGCGGCCGGGCAGCGCGTGGAGCTGTGGTGCCAGCTGTCCCGCCCGGCGGCCCCGGTGCGCTGGTACAAGGACGGGGAGGAGGTGGAGGCGGGCGAGAGCCTGGTGCTGGAGCAGGAGGGGCCGTGGCGCCGGCTGGTGCTGCCCTGTGCCCAGCCACAGGATGCGGGGGAGTTCGTCTGCGATGCCGGAGGGGACTCCGTCTTCTACACCGTCACTGTGGCAGGTGGGTGCAACGCACAGCGATGACCCTCTGCCCCTTCTCCCTCTGTCCTGGCTCCCTGCTCACGCTGCCGTTCCACAGGCAGCGGCAGCACCTCAGCTGCCCCTTGCCTCCTCATGAGCAGCTCCTTGCCCATGCCCCTGGGCTGGACGGGGATGCGGGCAGGGACAGGTCAGCTGCTCTGTCTCCTCCTGGAGCTGTGTGCCACGCTGCCTGCCCGTGGGTTATGCCACCTCACACCCCAGCCCTGATGCTCCCTCGCCTTTCGGCTACCAGCGCTGCAGGGCTGGGATGATCCCGGCCGCAGCCCCAGGGCAGGTAGGATGGAGGCCAAGTGACACAGGGTCTTGGTCCTCTCAGCCCCGCAGGTCCGCATTGCCCCGGTGCCCAAAGCACAGCAGCTCCGGGAGGTGCTGGTGGGGCTGACTGTGCTGCTGGAGTGCCAGGTGTCCCCCCCCGATGTCCCTGTCCGCTGGCTGAAGGACGGCGAGGCCGTGGTCCCGACCGAGGTCCTGGCCATCCACTCAGAGGGATGCTCGCGGAGGCTGCACATCCCCGCAGCCGTGGCGTCCGACTCGGGGATGTACACCTGCGATGCCGGGGACCATGCCGCCAGCTTCAGGGTGACCGTCAGCGGTGAGCTGCCCGGGGGTTGCCTGTCCTCATGTGGGGCTCACCTAGTACAGCAGCTGAGCCCTGCCATGTGTCCCCCGGCAGAGGCACCGGTGAGGATCGTCAGGTCTAACGAGGAAGCCCCCCATGCCTATGTAGTGGGGCAGCGCGTGGAGCTGTGGTGCCAGCTGTCCCACCCGGCGGCCCCGGTGCACTGGTACAAGGACGGGGAGGAGGTGGAGGCGGGCGAGAGCCTGGTGCTGGAGCAGGAGGGGCCGTGGCACCGGCTGGTGCTGCCCTGTGCCCGGCTGCAGGATGCGGGGGAGTTCATCTGTGACGCCAGGGATGCGTCTGTCTCTTACCACGTCTCGGTGGCAGGTTGGTGGCACAGCAGGGATGCCCTTGGAAGGGCAGCGCTGCCCTGGCTCTGCGCCACGGTGTCCCCAGCCCTGCTCCCTGCCCTCAGCATTGCAGAGGAGGGAGTGTGGCTGCATCACCCTGGGGCTGGTGGGTGCCCCCCTCCAGCCATGCTGGGCTGGCGCTGCATGCCCGCCGCCCCTGCCCTCAAGCAGCTCCTGCCCCTTTGCACTGGGGTGAGAGGCTGTAGCATCTGTGCAGCCCCACGGGGACAGGGATACAGGTGACTGTAAGTAGGGACAGCAGAGCCAGGAGCGGTGCAGAGAGCAGGTCTCACACTCTTCCTCCACATACCCGGCAGAGCCACCAGTGAGGATCCTGCACCCTCTGCAGCGCTCGCTGGAGCTGCCGGTGCAGGCACAAGGGCGCGTGGAGCTGCGGTGCGAGCTCTCTGTGCCAGAGGCTCCCGTGCGCTGGTTCAAGGATGGGCTGGAGGTGGACGAGACCGACAACCTGCTGCTGCTGGCGGAGGGGGCCTGGCGCTGCCTCCTCATCCCCCGGAGCAGCGCAGAGGACACAGGCGAGTACATCTGCGAGAGCAAGGATGAGGCCGTCTCCTTTGACGTCAAGGTGTCAGGTCAGTGGGGACCCAGAAGCGGGGACACACTGACAGGGCTCCGGCCACGGGGTCTTTCCCAGCCTGGGCGAGGGGGACCGGCTCCTCTGTAGTGGCGGAGCCGGTGGGTTCCCACCCCCCCCAGGTGCCTGGCCACCCAGCGCGGGTGCTCGCCTGAGGCTGGCAGCAGAAGCATCCCTGGGGCCGTGTTGTCCCCGCGCTGCTTTGCATCATGGCCACACCGTCCTTGCAGAGCCGCCGGTGCGGATCCTGCAGCCCCGCAGACCTCTTCCTGTCGTGACGGTGTCCCCGGGGGAGACGGTGACGCTGGGCTGTGAGCTGTCCCGTGCGGATGCGCCTGTGCGCTGGGCCAAGGAGGGCGTCAGGCTGGAGGCTGGGGGCAGCCTGGTCCTGGAGGAGGAGGGTGCCCACCGCCGCCTGCTCATCCCCGCGGCCCGAGCAGAGCACTCCGGAAAATACATCTGCGATGCCACCGACGACACGGTGACCTTCACCGTCCAAGTGTTGGGTGAGCAAGAGGCTGGGGGAGAGCCTGGTGGGGGATACTGGATGCATGGACCCCAGAGACCCCAGCTCTGTTGGTGTTGGGTGCTGCAGACCCGCCGGTCAGGATCCTGGAGAAGGACGTCCTGCCGACCCGACGGCATTGCTGGGCCATGGAGGACCTGGTGCTGGAGGTGCACCTCTCGCACGCCCACAGGGAGGTGAAGTGGTACAAAGACGGGGAGAAGCTGCAGGACACGGGGCGTGTGCGCCTGGAGGAGGACGGGGCGCGCCGCTCCCTCGTCATCCTGGGTGCCACGGGCAGGGACGCAGGGGAGTATCTCTGCGACACCGGCGATGACAGCATCATCTTCTTCGTCACCGTGGAAGGTGAGCAGGAGGTCCCGGGGGGGACAGCCAGCAGGGCGAGGGCCGAGGTGGGTCCCTGGCTGCTGCCAGGCTGGTGTGGCGCTGGGCTGGGTGGCAGTGGGCACGAGGAAGCTGGTGGGGGAGACACAGGGAGCGGGCTGCACCCACACAGGCGCTCTGTGGAAACCCCTGCGCTGCCTGGCTGCAGCCAGAGGAGGTCCAGACAGATCTGGCCGTTGCAGCATCCAGCATAGGCTGCTGCTCTCGTGGTGACAGCCTGTCTCTCCAGTCCCAGAGCCACCGGTGACCATTGTGGGCAGCATGGGCGCCACGGAGCATCAATACTTGGTGGCCGGGGAGGACCTGGTGCTGGCTTATGAGCTCTCCCGTCCCGACGCCACTGTGCGCTGGCTCCGGGATGGCCAGGAGGTACAGCCGGGTGAGCGGGTGCAGGTCGAGACCCGTGGGGTGCTGCGGCAGCTCACCGTCCGTGGAGTGCAGCCCAGTGACTCGGGGTGCTACATCTGCGACGCCGCCAGCGACCGCGTGGTGATGAATGTGGAGGTGTCGGGTGAGCTGGCAGGAGCTCAGTGCCCCAGGGACCCCCCAGCACGGTGGGATCGTGCCACAGCCCTGGGTGGGAGGAGGGGACGTCTCTGTGACCCCGCTGATGGCCAAGGCCAGGGTGGCAGCGTGGCAGCGGAGGTCGGGACCCCTGTCCCCGACCCCGCAGGAGCCGTTGGTTGGAAAGGGACATGTCAGGGTCATGGTGAGATATGTCCCTCCCGCCTCCCCCAGCCAGGGGCTGGTTAAATTTAGCCTTGGCCGGCTCCCAGGCGCCGCTCCTCCTGCTTTGGCTGCCAAGGGCTGAGCTCAGCCTGGACCCTTATCAGCTGAAGATGGAGGGCTGGGGCAGGGTGGGAGAGGGCCTGGCACAGGCAGGTGTTCCGGCTCCCCAGCAAGGTGCTCGGTATGGGGGACGCACCAAAATTAAGGGCCCCAACCTGGCAGCTGAGCTGCCTGTGCAGGGAGGGACGCAGGAGCGACGGACTCTGCCGCCATCCCTGACTTGGGCCCCTTTCCCGAGGGGACCCTGAGCTGCCAGATGCCGCCCGCCGGCACACCTGCCCTGCCGGGACCCCAGGCTGGTCCCGCCGGGACCCCCAGCTGGTCCCACCGTGACCCCCAGCCAACCGCACAGCCCTCCTGCCCCACGGTGACTCACTGTGGGCATTGCCACCTCTCCGCTCGCAGCGGTCCCGTCCCTGCGCTGCCCCGCACCACGGGGACACCCCTGAGCCCTGCCTTGTCTCCCGCGCCCCCCAGCCCAGCCCGTGCGCATAGTCAACAAGGAGGAAGCGCAGAGCCCGCTGGACGTGCTGGAGGGGGACAGCGTGACGCTGGTGGCCCGGCTGTCCCCGGAGACGGCAGCCGTGCAGTGGCAGAAGGACGGACAGACGCTGCGCTCGGGCGGGCGGCTGCTGGTGTGCAGCGAGGGCCCCGTGCGCAGCCTCACCATCAAGCAAGCGGAGCTGGGTGACGGTGGCATCTTCCTCTGCGATGCTGGTGACGATGAGGTGCATTTCACGCTGCACGTGAAAGGTGAGCCTGGAGGTGTCCCTCACCCATGCCGGGGGACAGGAGCTGTCCCCTGCCCCACGCTGGGATGCTTCATGCCCCCCTCCCACGCTGGTGCCGCCGGAGGGGACACGGCTGAGCCCGGTTCTTCCGTGGCACAGAGGCGCCCGTGCTGTTCGTGAACAAACGGGAGGAGCGGGAGAAGCTGCTGGTGCTGGAGGGTGGCAGCGCCGTGCTGTCCGCCGTCACCTCCACGGAGCGAGCCGATGTCACCTGGCTGGGCCCGCGGCAGGTGGCGGTGGCCGGCGAGCGCTGCGAGCTGCGGCGGGACGGCCGCGTGCACAGCCTCGTCCTCTGCAACGCGGCCAAGGAGGACGCCGGCGTCTACACCTGCCTCTCCCCCCACGACCAGATGCAGTTCGACGTGAGCGTCCGAGGTGGGCGGCGGGAGGGGCAGCGGGGGTGCCTGGGACCTCCCCCCCGTGGCGGCGGTGGGTGCCGACACGGGGGGTTTGGCCATGCAGAGCTGCGGGTGAAGTTCCTGCGTGGGCTGTCGGACGTGCGTGCGCGGCAGGGCGAGCGGGCGGTGCTGTGGTGCGAGCTCTGCAAGGCACGGGGCGATGTGGTGTGGCGGAAGGACGGGCGGGTGCTGGTGCCTGGCCCCCGCCGGCAGATGATGGCGGAGGGGCGAGAGCGCTCGCTGGTGCTGAGCCGCGTGGAGCCTGAGGACGCCGGCGAGTACTGCTGCGAGTCCAACGACGACAAGACGCTGGCGATGCTGACGGTGCAGGGTGAGCTGTGCCCGAGGCTTGGCCGCCTCCCCGGCGACCCCTGTGCCACAAGGGCGGTGGGGAAGCTGGGCATGGCGGTGGCGGGAATGGGGTGCAGGGACGCTCAGCGGCTCTGCAGGACGGGAGGTCCCCAGCGCTGTGCCCTGACGCCCCGGTTGTAGTCCCCAGGGTGGTGGAGATCATCACGGAGCTGCAGAGCCTGACGGTGCTGGAGGGGGAGGATGCCACCTTCAAGTGCCTGGTGTCCCCCGAGGATGTGGCCGTGACCTGGCAGCTGAACGGCCAGCCCGTGGTCCCTGGCAAGCGGCTGCTGGTGACAAGGAGCGGGCTGTGCCACAGCCTTACCCTCCAGCAGTGCCAGCTGGGCGACGTGGGCACTGTGACGGCCAACGCCGAGGGGCTGGTGAGCACGGCCCGGCTGAGCGTGCAAGGTGAGGGGGAAGGAGCCGGCCGGGGCACAGCCCAGGGCACAGCCCTGGGGCCGGCCACTGACCCAGCACACGGGCCGTGCAGAGGCGCAGGTGCTGTTTGTGCGGAAGCTGCGGGATGTGGTGGCGGAGGAGCAGGGGGACGTGTGCCTGGAGGTGGAGGTGAGCCACGAGGCCGCCGAGGTGCAGTGGCTGAAGCAGGGCGTCCTCCTCCAGCCGGGCAGCAAGTACCAGCTGCAGGAGTTGGGGTGCCGGCGCACCCTCACCATCCACTGCCTCGGCCCTGGCGACCGCGGCACCTACCGCTGCGAGAGCCTGCACGACCGCACTCAGGCCAAAGTCTGTGTGGAGCGTGAGTACCATGCTGGGGACAGGAACGGGGATGGGAAGGGATGGGGATGGGGATGGGGACGGGGAGGGCACCTGCCTGCTGCAACTGTGCTGCAGGCTGGAGGAGGGAGCGTGGGCAGAGCTGGTACTTGGCTGGAAGGGGTGGTCGAGCAGAGGGGTGAGCGTGGGGGTCAGGGATGGGCAGGGGTGGGAGCCTGGTAAAAAGGGCTGGATTTAGGGGATCACTCCAGCAAGCACAGACTGGGGAGCTGGGGGCTGTGAGGTGGAGCAGGCACCCACTCGCGGACATGGGTCCCTTGCAGCCCGGAAGGTGTCGATCCAGACACCGCTGGCAGATGTGGAGACCTTTGAGAAGGAGACGGCCACCTTCCACCTGGAGCTGTCTCACCCCAGCGTGCCCGGGGTCTGGACACGGGATGGCATCCGGGTGAAGCCCAGCAGCACATGCCGGATCAGCGCCACAGGCTGCAGGCACAGCCTGACGCTGGAGGGGCTGGCACTGGAGGACTCAGGCACCGTCACCTTCACCGCTGACAACCTGCGCTGCAGTGCCCGCCTGCTTGTGCGGGGTACGGTCACCAGGCCAGGCTCGGGGGGGGTACATGGCACCAGTGCTGCCTGTCCTGCAGCCATTCAGTCCCAGGGGAGATGCCAGGGCTCAGCTGGGCCACTCCAGGCACGTGCTGGCAAGTGTCCCCCTGTCCCCTGGGAGGAGATGTGAGCTGAGCAGTGGGGAGCCCCCGGCCAGGGTCTGGGTGCAGAACCAGCTGGGACACCAGCTATGAGTGCTTGCCCATGGTAGTGCCCCGGGAACTGCCACCCTTGCCCCATGCTGAGATGCCCTGCACAGCTCCCCATCGCCGCAGCCCCAAGCCCACGTCTTTCCCCTATCAAACCTTCCTGCCCTCTGTCCTCCCCCCTCAGAGCCTCCAGTCACTATGGTGAGGGTCCCGCGGGACCTGGGGGTTCCGGAGACGGGGGTCGCCAGCTTTGAGTGCGAGCTGTCTCGCCCCAGTGCGGAGGTGAAGTGGTTCAAGGTGAGGGTTCGCCCCAATTGCCTCCAGCAGTGCCCAGCCGCATCCTCCCCATTTCACCCCCCCCGGCTGCTGCCGTCCCTGCTGGGGCTGCAGGCAGCGGAACGGGGGGCAAAGCAGTGGGGTGCTGCCTGCTTGCACCCCTGAGCGTGCTCTCCCCGGGCAGGACGGGCAGGAGCTGCGGCCGGGGCCCAACTGCCGCATCTACTCAGCGGGTCGGCGCCGTGTCCTGCAGCTGAGCCGCTGCGAGCTGGCCGACGCCGGCATCTACACCTGCGACGCAGGCGACTGCCGGGCCTCCGCCACGCTGCACGTCCAGGGTACAGCCACTCAGCCCCCCGGGGGCACGCGCACCCCCAAACCCTGCGCCATCCGCTCCCCCTCGCCCTTGGCCGCCCTGGCACCCTGCCCCTCGCCCACAGAGCGCCAGGTCCGCATCGTGCAGGACCTGCAGGATGCCCAGGTGCGGGAGGGTGACAACGCCGTCTTCACCTGTGAGGCATCGCACGGGGACGTGAAGGGCGAGTGGTTCCGGGATGGGGAGAAAATCAAGGTCTCCGGCACGGTGAAGATACGGCAAGAAGGTGGGGGTGCAGGCAGCCCCACACCTGGTTTGGGGCTGGGAGGGGGCAAATTCAAGCAAAGGGGAGTTTGTGTGGACAAAGGGGGGGGTCTCTGCCCCCCCGTCTGCCATGGGCGCCCATCACCGTCCCCTTGAGCCAGCTTCTCCCTCCCCAGGGACCCGGCATTTCTTGCTGCTCTGCGGCGTGCGCCCTGAGGACACGGGACTCATCCGCTTCGCAGCTGGGATGGCCGTCTCGGAGGCCAGCCTGCGGGTGGAAGGTACTGGCACGGGGTGCGAGAGCTGGCTGGGCTCCAGCACCAGGGCTGGGGTGCACTAGGGTCAGCTCGTGGGGTCCCCACGGGACCCTGCTCACCCCACGATGCTGACAGCTCCCCCCTGCCCACCAGCGCTGCCCATCCGGATCGTGAAGCCGCTGCGGGACAAGACAGTGCTGGCGCAGCACAAGGCGACACTGGAGTGCACCGTGTCCCACGCCCGTGGCCGGGTGCGCTGGCTCCGTGGGGACACCGAGATCTTTGCCGGTGACAAGTACGAGATCTGCAATCTGGACTGCTACCGCACGCTCATCATCCACCGTGTGGGCCCCGAAGATGAGGACTCATACACCTGTGACGCTTTTGATGACCGCTCCACTGCCCGGCTCCTCGTGGAGGGTGAGGGGGCACCCCGAGGGGCACCACTGGGGGCTGGTGGTGGCACCATGCCTCGCAGCAGAGGGACACCAGGGTTCCTGTCCCCACGCCCCACTGCTTGCAAGAGTCTGAGCGCTGGGGTGGGGGGAGCAGGCTGTATATGGGACCAGGGGTCGGTGCCCACCTTGTCTGGGACATCCCTTTCGGGTGCCCCGTGCAGGTCCGGGAATGCTGCAGCTCTCCCTGACTTCCATTGTCCCCACAGGGAGGTAGAAGCCAGGATGCGGCACTCAGGGGCTGCACACAGACAGACGGACACCACTGCTGGGAGATGGGGTCATGCTTCCCCCCGGAACATATGGACACGCAGACACCATCCCCAGCCTGCTCTGCCCTCAGGGCTCTGCATTAAACATTTTTTTCTGACATGGCTTCTTCCACCCCAGCGAGCCAGGGTCCCGTTAGGAGAAGGGGTGGTGGCACCCCTCTGCATCCCGCCCAGCATCCCTGGGGAGCCCAGCCCTCAGGACCCCCCTTCGCCCCTGCCCCCGGCGCAGTCCCCGGCCCCACACACCAGGCTCCGAAAGGCTCTTTACTGTGTGGCCGTGGCCTCAGCAGCATTTGGCACATTTACAAAAGAGACTGAAAAGGGGGACGGTGGCGTGGCGCTGCGGGGACGGGGGCGCCTGGCAGAAACATGCAGTTCCTGGGGCAGTGGGACCAGCCGGTCCGGGCTGGAGGGGGCTCCCAAAGCAGGGGGGGCACCCCGGTCCAGTCTCGCCACCACCCTGCCTGCCTGGCCGTGGGGAAGTCCTGGCTCACTCCGTAATAAATTAATAGAAATCACAGCAAGAGAAATATATACAAGGTGGGAGCCTCTGCCCGCAGCGGCGCTCCGGGCAGGGGCTCCCGCCCTGCCATGCCCCAGCCAGAGGCTCAGCCCGACCCCAGGGCCACCCCCCGGCCACTATAAAATCCAGGCGCCAGCAAAACAGCGACAGCCTCTGCAGGGGTCCCCGCGTCCCTGAGGCAGCCCAGCCTCTGCCCAAAGGCTGGATCCAGTGTCCTGTCTCCCATCAAAACATTTTGGAGGGGGATGCACGTGGTGCACCCCGCCAGCGCAGCTCCCGCTGGACAGGCACCACTTGCCAGCATCACCCCGGGGACCACCTGGCCCTGGCAGCCTCTGCCCCAGGACCATCCCGGTCCAGCTCGGGAAAAGGGGGGGGGGAGGCGAGCTGCTCTGGGGGGCAAGGAGGGTGGCTAGGGCAGGGGGACCTTCTGAGGAGGCAGGTTTTGGGAAGTGCTGCCTGGGAGCTGCTCTTGGGGCCAGGGCGGGATGGGGCGCACATGCTTGGGGGAGTCCCTGGGGGGCAAGGGCTGTGGGACCTGCTCTTTGAGGAAGGGACGTAGGGCACAGGCACTTGGGGAGTTGCTGGGGGGTGCAACGGGGTGGGGGCAGGCGTGGGGAGCTGCTCTCGGGGAAGGGGGGCTCAAATATGGGGAGGGCAATGTTGGGATGCAGGATGAGCATGCCCGGGCCGTGGGGAAACACACAGCAGCGGGGGCTCAGGGAACCCTCGCCCCAGCAGAGCCGCTTGCACCGCACATCCACGGGTGCTGGTGTCATCGGTCCTTGGGCTGAGTCCCTGCCGGAGGGCTCCCCCAGCACCTCCAGGCCCCACGGGCAGCCAGGGCTTGCCCAGCCAAGTCCCATGCGTCCCCAGGAAGGGTCTCCATCTGCAGCCCCAAGCTGCACGTGGCCACCCGGGGCCGAGGGCACAGCCCCACCTGTCCCAGGGGGTCTGTCGGAGCAGGCTGGGGTGCTGGTGTCGCTCGAGGTCACTGGGTTGGCTTATACCCTCACGGCGGGGCCAGAGCCCGTGGTGAGAGGCACGGTGGAGCTGCAGTCATAGTCCAGGTCCACCACGGCGTGGGAGCTGGTGATGAGGCTGTTCAGGGACGGCCCCGTCTGCCGCTCTCGGAAACTCTGGATGTAGCTCTGCTCGAGAGAGGGGGGCGGACAGAAAGTGAGGGGGGCTTTGGTCCTGGCCCACTCCATCCCACCCCACCCTAAGCTCTGCAGCAGCCCCCCAGACCCAGCCCTGTGCAATCCCATCCACCCCAGCACTTGGGCCCTCCAGGGGCTGGCCGCAGCAGGGTGCACAGCCCTGTCCCTTCCCTGGGCACACGCTTCACACCTTGCCCGACACCTGTTTCTACTGCGGCTGCAGTGCTTTTGGCCACCAGTTTACATTTGCTTGCAAAGGCTGACGTGCTCCGTGGTGGGCGCATCCCAGACCCTCCTGAGCTGCCCCAGCCCCGGGATGCCCTGGCCTCATCCGTCAAGGAGCTCAGATGCTGGCTGGCCCCCGTGCACCTCTCCCCTCTCTGCCCCAAGCCCACCTACATGGAGAAGGAAGGGCCGCGGAGGCCGGGGGAGATCTCTACCCTGGGTGCAGGACTCACGGGGGAGAGCACGTCCCCATCGAAGCGGCGCACAGGGTTGGGCTTGCGGCGGTAGGCGGGCTCGGGCGGGTGGGCTTTGTGCTGGTGGGGCGGCGGGTGGTGGGGTCTCCGCTTCTTCTTCTTCTCCTTTCGGTCCTCCCGCTGCTTGATGCGCATCAGCTGCACGCGGCGCTGCTGCCGGCTGATGATCACTGCGGGGCAGAGGGGCCTGTGAGCGCTGGGGAGCACACCCAAACCAGCCTTGGACCCAAACCAGCCCCAGCTTTGTGCTCCCCAGCCTCCCCTTGAGTGCTGTGCCCCCGTAGAGTCCCAAACCCCTTATTTGTGCATGCAAACCAGGTGCCGGGAACTTCCACCCCGGTCTCCAGGCCCCCCAGCTCCTGCACCCACCCTGGGCCACATCCATCTCCCCCAGCCCCCACACACCTTCTGTGTGGGAGTAGCCCTCGGCCGTGACCTTCCACTGGACCAGGACGCCCAGCACGGTGAGGAGTGGCCAGACGCCCAGGATGACCCAGCTGTACCAGCACACGGGGCGAGCAGGGGCCACCTTGATGCGCTCGTAGATGTACTGCACCAGGAGGAAGAGCTCGATGAAGTAGTCGACGGTGACGGTCATGATGGCGCTGCCGAAGACGGCGGTGGAGAGGGTGGTGAAGAAGCGCTGCCACTGCAGGGTGAGGACTGCAAAGAGCATCCCCACACCCAGGAGGAGCGCGATGGGGATCCACACAGTTGGTGGGTGGTAGAACTGCTCCATCACCACCAGCGTGGCCACCGCCAGCAGCAGCCCCAGGAGCAGCCCCACCATGAAGAGGCCGACGCTGCGCACCAGCATGGTCACCAGGCCGCACAGGACCCCGATGCCCAGCCCGATGCCCACCGAGGCCTCCACGCTCAGCTGCGTGTCCAGCACCCGCTCCTTGTAGCACAGCATGAAAATGATGATGGAGCCGAACATCAGCCCTGTCAGGAACATGACGGCCTTGAAGCAGCGGTAGCCTGTGGAGAGACCACTGAAGTCAGCGGGTGGATGGCCAGCATCCCCCCAGCTCCCCCCTGCCCTTCTCCTCACTTGCCCCGCCAGCCGCCGGGCTGGCCTGGCTCACCGAAGAAGCAGTAGATGATGCCGAAGAGGCAGCACATGGCACACACCACCGAGGGCACCACCTGGTAGCGACGCTCAATTTCCTGCTGGCAGCTGTGCCCCCACTCCTGGCCCGGCTCGTGCGGCAGCAGCTTGAACCGCAGCGTCTGCACAGTTGCAGTCATGGCTCTGGGGACTCCCGGGAGAGGCCTCAAAATCTCCGCTCCTGCCCCATGGCTTGCCGGCAAAACTGCGCCCCGGCACCTGCCCCAGCTGGTGAGAGAAAGAGAAGGGAGATGGAGGCACCACCGGCACGTGTCCGATGGCGATGCCCACCACTCGGCACCCAGCCACCAGAAAATCCACTCCAGCCCCTCGCTATCTGGGTGGGAAGGAAGGGAACGAGGGAACAGCCTCATCTGTGGGGGCTGCGGGGGGCGCAGACCGTCACCCAACGGGTGACTGCAAGGATGCACCATCCCCAGGGAGGCCGCCCGCACCCCCGGGGAGCTTCACTGCCAGGATGCGGTGCTTTACAATTTGTCTGTGGCTTCAGTTTCCTGCCCCTGGCTCTCCAGCACCCTTTTCCTGCTCGATTAAAGGGAGACTTCCACTACCTGGTATTTTCTGCCTGTGAAGTAATTATGCTTGGTAATTAAGTCACCCCTCAGTCTTCTATTTTTATAGGCTAAACAGATTGAGCTCTTAAAGCTTGTACTCCAAGGCATTTTCTCCAATCCTCTAATCATATTTCTGGCTATTTTTCATCCCTGCTCCAGCTCCTAGTGTCCTTGTAAAAACAAAGCAGGTCCCCACACTGGATCCAGCCTTCCCACGCTGACCCATGGGGCTGGAGGGGGACTGGCCCTGGCTGGTGCTGCCCCTTACCCAAGGGCTCACCCATAATGCCGTGGCCATGCCCGGACGCCGAGCAGGCAGTCGCTGGGCCCCCCGCAGCGCCTACGCAGACGGAGGGGTCATAATCTCCCGCAAAGACTGATCCAGCTCCAGCTTAAACCTAATTAGAGTGGCCGTCTGCCTGCTCCCACCTGGAGCCAGTTCCAGCATCCCTTTGCTCCCCTGGTCCCTTTCCAGGCTCGGTTGGTTTAGGATGTGTTTATTGTCACCAGTTGTCCCCGGGCCAGCGCCAGTCCTTCCAAGTGCCACGTTAAAGCAGCCGGCTCAGGGCGGCTCACAAAACCAGCGCACCGAGAAGGGGCAGGGAAGGGGGCAGAAGCTGCAGTCATGGCTCCCAATTGCTCTGCACCTTGCTGCTGCCCAGGCCGGGCTCCACTGGCATCTCTTCCCCTGCCATGCCACCGGCCTCCTCCCTCCCTCCCTCGGGCTGGGGAAGAAAACACCAGCCAGGGCAAATCCCCCCGGGGAAGCCGAGCAGGGTGCCTAATCCTGGGGAAGCAGACAGGCAGGGAGCGGGCAGCCCAGCACTGGGCCCCTGCCCACCCTGCCTGAGCCCCCAGGAGGGATGCTAAGCAGGATTGGACTTTAACCGCAGAGCCCAGGAGCGACGCGCCGGCCCTGGCTGCCCCGATGGGGACGGGTGATGCCGCATGGGGTGAAAGCAGGGCTCTGCTGGCCGGCGGTGCCTGGGGGGCTGGGGATGGGGCACGGCACGGCTGGCTGGCCGGCACGGGCATGGCATGGCACGGCATGGCATGGCATGGTACGGTAAGGCATGGCGTGGTACGGTAAGGCACAGTGTGGCACGGTACGGCACGGCGTGGCATGGCTCGGCACGGCCGGCAAAGCAGAGGGAGGGCAGCGAGGTGCTGCTCTCTGCCCCGCAGCCCACGCCAGGCCGGGGCCAGGACAGCGGGGAAGGGTCGCCTGGGAAAACCCGTCTCCGGCAGGGTTGCGGGCAGGGTTGCGGGCAGGGTTGCAGGCAGGGTTGCAGGCAGCCTTGCAGGCAGCTCCCGGCGCCCATTGGCGCGGGCACTGTTGCTAGGGGAGCCCAGCGCCTGCTCATTGGCGCCGGGACTCACCCACCTGCTGCCGCCCTCCCCGCAGCCCCGGGCTCCCCGGCGCGGCCTGCCCGGGCCGCCCCCCTCCCCTCCCTGTCCCGGAGGGCACGGCGTGGCGGAGGCCCCGGAGCAGCGCTCGGGGGGGGGCGGGGGGGAGGGGCACGGCCCCGCCGCGGTGCTTCCCGCCCCCCCACCCCCCCGCTCCCGCCGCCCCCCCGGCCGGCTCCGCTGCCCCCCGCCGGGCTGCCGGGCCCCCGGCCGGCGGGGCGGGCGCGGCGTTGCTACGCGACGGCCGCAAGGGCCGCCGGGGCGCGGGGCCGCTCCGCCCCTCTCTTTGTTCGGGGCGGGGGTCCCGGGGGCGCTCCGCCGGGCCCCGCGCGCGCCCATCCCGGGCCCCGCGCTCTCTCCCCGGGCCGGGGGCCGGGAGCCCCGGTGCCCGAGCCCTTCCCCCGAGGGGCCCGGCGCGCCCCCTCCCCCGCCCGCCGGACCCCCACGTGCTGCCCCCACCCCCTGCGGCCCCGCCCCGCCCCGCCCGCTCCCACCTGCGCTCCCGGCCCCGCAGCGGCGGCGGCCCCGCGGCGCCCGGCGCTCCCGGCCCCGGCCCCGGCCCCGGTCCCCGCGCATGCTGGCGGCGCGGCCCGCCGCGCGGTGCTGAGCGGACAGCTCCGCCTGACGTCACCGCGCCGCGTCACGGCGCCGGCCCGGGAGGGGGCGGGGCCTCTCCGGGAGACGGGGGCGGGGCTTTGTCGGGGGGCGGGGCGTGCGCCGGGGCGGGGTGGGGGCGGTGCGCCCGCGCGTGCGTCGGGCCGCGCGCCGGCACGTGCGCGGTGGGGTGCGCCGGGTGGCGCGCGCGCCGGGCCCGCGGGCTGGTTGCTGCGCTGGGGCGCGCGCCGGGGCGGGGTGGCGCGCGCGAGGCCGCCTGCGCCGCGTGGCGCGCAGCGGCCGCGAGGGCTGCGGGGCCCTGGGCACGGCGCGCGGGGGACGGAGCGGTTCGGGGTGCCGGGGCGGGGGCGGGCGGGAGGGGCGGGGGGTGTGAAGACCGCGGGAGAGCCTCGTGTCAGGCGCGCACAGGGCCGTGCCGGGCGGGACCTGCCGCCGGTGCGGGCGGCGGAGCGCGCAGAGGGCCGTGCAGCCTGCGAGGGGTCTGCGCCAGGGCCACGGGGACTGCAGCGCCCGAGTTCGGAGGGGGCAAAACACGCACGTAGGGGGCACCTGTAGGGGCTGCCCACCCGTGTCCCTGCGAGCGGCTGGGAGGTGCAGGCGCGGCGGGTAGGTGTGAGGACATGGAGCTCTGCAGCAGCAGAGCTCCCTGGAGCTGGCACCTCCCGGCTGCGGCGCCCAGAGACCCCCCGGAAATGCTGGCAGGGAGAAGTCTCTTGGCAGCAGCGGCCGTTCCCCTGGCAGCCCCTTCCCAGCCCCACGCCAACGCCGGGGGAGACAAAGGCGGGAGCTGCAGCTGGCGGGGGGCTGCGAAGGGGCTGCCGGAGGAACGGCGCCGCTGCCCCGCCGGCTGCTTCCCCCGCGGGATCTGGGGCCGGGCACGGGAGCCCTGGGCTCAGCCACTGCCCAGGAGAGCCCTGGGGAGGTGTTTGCTCTGCCCACAGCTTCATCTCCAAGCAGTTTTCCTGAGCTCGGGGTCTCACTTCTGAAAACTTCAGTGCTTTCTCCGATCTGCACCTGTATCTAAACACAAGCTCAGATCAACAGGGACGTTTCAGAATGAAACCTCTCTTATCACTCATGTAAAATTATCTGGGTTTGTGTAAGGTGACCAATATTAAATATTCCAAACTGTAAAGGAAATCAAATATACCTATTTCTAACATGTTTCTCTGTGTATAGAAAACAGGCGACTTCGGTTGTTTATGATCATGCCTGCTGTTTGGCCTTCGTCCATGGAAAATCTCTGCTCATTTCTTACTTCTGCATCTTTTCCCTTCTGGCATCTCCTCATCCCATCGCATTCCCTCGGTTTCTAGTTTTTATATGTTCTTCATTAAACTGCCGTCCACGTGACCGCCTTTGCCTATTGCTTGTCTTGGCCTATTCGGGAGAAAAAGGCCTATGAAAATGAGCCGAGCTTGGATGATGGTCCCGTATCTCTGGGGGGTGGGATGCTGCCAACCGCTTCCTGATGAAAACAGGCTGCTTTGTTCCAGAAAATGAAAGAGACCCTGGAGCTGAGCGGGCTCCCCGCCTGCCCTCGGTGGCCTGCCATGCTCTGCGGCTGCCGGCGCTCCCCGGGGCAGGCGGGCTGTGTTTCATGGGGAGGGTGGGATGGGCTCCCCACCAGCCAGAGTAAATCCAGAGGCACTTGAGAGCCCCGATGTCTGCGAGGCTCCTGGAAGCAGAGCCACGGGCTGGGAATGGGCGGAAAGGCCGCGTCTTCCTCCTTGTCCTTATTCAGCAATGCCTGGCGCTGAGCGGCCGTGTAGGGCTGCTGGCCTTGCAGCTTCTGGGTTGGATCATTCCCGTGCTGGAGGCTCCGCATGTGCGGCAAACTCTGCCCTGAGCCGGTTCCTCCAGCTCTGTCTGCCCGGGGGCTCTCTCCGGCGGCCGGCAGGACGATGGCTGTGTGCCACAGACAGCTCGTAATGGGATGGTGACCTGGCCCCGGCTGGCGGATCCCACCTCCTTTGGTCCCATTTTGACTCGCTGGGATCTCCTGCTGCTCTGCCCACTCTCCTTCTGCCCCAGGATGGTTTGCTGCTCTGCATCCAAAGGTCTTCCAGCCGCCGCTTGCCCTCCTGCACGCCTGCTCCCCGGGCACTCACCATGCCCAGCTGCCTTCTGCAGCCTGTGGGCCGTGCTTTGCTGCTCCTGGTCTCAGACCCATCCACCCCCACCCACGCACCCACCTACCCACCCACCCACCCACGACCACCGGTCACCTCCTGGGGACACCCAGGAAGACTCCAGCGCCACTGCCCACGCTTTCTGGAAGACCCCCAGGCAGCGATTTGAGAAAGCGAACATGGCACTTCAAGACCAGCACGAATTCGCCAGCGGCGTGGGTTGGGCTGTCCCGGGTGGAGGACGGGGACAGGGACCGGGACGCAGCGGCTGTGCCCGGACGGGCCCCCCCGCGCTCCCAGCCCAGGGAACAAAGGGCCGGCTGTACCCCAGCCCCGCGGCACCCGCCCGGGGAAATCCGCCCCTTAAGCCGGCTCAGGCGCCGTGTCCCGGCCCCCGCGACGTCGCGGCCCGGGCAAACGTGCTTTCTGAGCCGGAGGGCGCTTTCAGAGCGGGCGGCCAGGGCCGGGGGCGCTGCCCCGCCGCCCCACAGCGCCGGGGGCGAACCCCGTGGCCCGGGGAACCACCGGGCAGCCCCGCTGCGACGCCCGCCCCTGCCCGGCCCCACGGCCCGGCCCCACGGGGAAGGGGCGGCGGCGGCGGGGGGGGGGGGGGGGAGGCCGCGCGGTCTCCTAGCAACCTCGCCCCGCCCCCAAGCCGCCCCCTGCTCCCCCTCCGCTTCTCCCCGCCCCGCCCCGTGACGCGGCGGTGGGAGCGCAGCCCATTGGCCGGGGCGGGCCGCCCGCGGTGACGCGCGTCGGGGCGGGGCCAGGGGGTGACACGTCGGACGGCGGCGCCGCCAGCGGGAGCGGCAGCGGCAGCCGGAGCCGCCCCCGCCCCCGGTCCCGTCCCGGCCATGCGGCTGTCGCTGGTGCTGTCGGTGCTGCGGCCCGCCGGGCCGGTGGCCATCGGCGTCTCGCTGGGCTTCACCCTCAGCCTGCTCAGCGTCACCTGGGTGGAGGAGCCCTGCGGGCCGCCGCCGCGCCCCGCCGCCCGCCCGCGCCCCGACGGCGGCCCCGCGCCGCCCCCCGGCCCCGGCAACACCAACGGCAACGCGGCGCGCAGGCCCAACGCCGTGCCCGCCGGGCTGGGCGCCGACAGCTGGGAGCCCCGCGTCGTGCCCTACCGCCCGCCCAGCCCCGGCAGGGCCGCCAAGAAGGCCGTCAGGTGCGGGGGGCCGGGGCGGGCTGGGGGAGCGGGGCCCCGGCGGAGGACGGCCGGCCGGCCGGCGCTAACCGGGCTTTAGAGGGGAGTAGCTGCGGCCGAGCCCGGGGTGCCCGGCTGTGGGCGTGTGTCTGCCGGGCCGGTGCCGGGAGGCTTTACGGGTGACCCGGCGCTGTGCTTCCCTCGGGGGCCGCAGCCGGACCTTTCTCACTGCAGGCGCCTTTCCCTGCTGCTTCCCTTCCTTGCCTCTGCCTCCCCCCCCCCCCCCGCTTCTTCTTACCCCCCCTGCCCGCCTCAGGAGCGCCCGAAGAGCCTCCTGCCCGCGCTGCTGCCCGCTGTGCAGAGGTTGCCTGTTGCAGCAGGTGCTGCCAGGCACCCTGCCCTGCCCTAGCAGGGACCCCTCCAGCGGTGGCCCGTCCCCACCCAGCGCCGCAAACTCCAGCCTGCTCCGGGGCTGGCTGCGGCCTGTCCTGGCGTCCCCGGGATGACGGGGAGCAGGCAGTGAAAGGGCCTCCTTGTCCCGGCGAGGCGGTGGGCGGATGGAGGGGGCTGAATGGGGCCAGTGTGTGCCAGGAGGCGGCTGGGGGCCGGGGGGTTGAGGGGGGGGGGGTTGTCGCTTCCTGCCGCTGCGCCGGGCTGGGAGAATGAAACCTGAAAGTCATTGTGAGTGGGGCAGCTGGGGGCCATGGTGGGGAGGGGGACACAGCCAGCCCAGCGGGGCCTGGCTTCCCCAGGGAGGGCAGCGTGAGCTCGCCTGCCTGCTCGAGAGCAGCATGTCTGGCAGGGGCGGCGGGAAGGTGCTTCCCAGCTTGGCTGTCCTGGCTGGGGCTGGCAGCGTGGTGGGGTGCCTGGTGGGTCATGTCCCCACTAGAGCTGGGGTGTGCAGCCCTGTTTCCCTCTTTTAGCTGTGCTCAGCCTTTTGCGAGCCTCTGGTTTGAGCCAGGCTGGCTGGCTCATGGGAGCGGAGGGTGTCAAGTTGGGGGGGACCTCAGCAGAGCGCTCTGCTGTGCCTCTGGCCCAAGCATAGCGGCAGCCAGTGCCACTGGGGTGATGTCTTGCATGTGTGGTTGAAGCCTGGGAGCAGTTCCTGCAGAGGAACCGAGGTCGGCGCTGTTGGGGAGGACAGGGAGGGTGCGGGTGGGGTGCAGTGCCCTGGGGCCAGATGTTCTCTTCCTCCTGCAGGACCCGGTACATCAGCACAGAACTGGGGATGCGGCAGCGGCTCTTCGTGGGTGTGCTGACCTCCAAGAGCACGCTGAACACGCTGGGGGTGGCTGTCAACCGCACGCTGGCCCACCGCCTGGAGCGCCTGGTGTACTTCACAGGCACGCGGGGCCGCAAGGTGCCCCATGGCATGACGGTGGTGACGCACAGTGATGAGCGGCCCATCTGGAACATGTACCAGACCATCAGGTACCTTCTGGACCACTATGTGAACGACTTCGACTGGTTCTTCCTGGTGCAGGACGATACCTACACGGAGGCGCACCGCATCAACCGCCTGGTTGCCCACCTGAGCATCGACACCCACCTCTACCTGGGCCGTCCCGAGGAGTTCATTGGCGGGGACACTGAGGGACGCTACTGCTACGGGGGGTTTGGCTACCTGCTGTCCCGCAGCCTCCTCCTGCTCCTGCAGCAGCACCTGGAGAGCTGCCGCAATGACATCCTCAGCGCCCGGCCTGACGAGTGGCTGGGCCGCTGCATCATTGACTACACAGCTGTCAACTGTGCCGAGGAGCACGAGGTAGGTTCTGCAGCGGAAATGGCCTCCGAGAGCCTGATCCTAGCCTGGTGTGTTTGTCCGCCTCCCTGTGGGCTCTCAGGTCCTGGGGGGACCAGCCCTTGCGCCCTGTTGTCCTTTGAGCTTGCTGTGCTGGCAGCTGTTGGGGTGGGAGCGTGGGTCAGGGCTGGCCGTGACCCATCTCTCCTGCCTGGCGCAGGGCTTGCGTTACCACTATTTTGAGCTGGGGAAGAATGCAGACCCCGAGCGGGAGACCGACCTCCGTTTCCAGAGCGCCTTTACCGTCCACCCCGTGCTGGATCCCCTCCAGATGTACCGGCTGCACAAGTACTTCGCGCAGGTGGAGCTCGAGAGGACCTACCAGGAGATCCAGCAGCTCCAGGTGAGACCTGGCTTGGCTGGGAGGGTCTGGGCTCCTCTGGCCTCCCTGTGGGCTTTCTGGTTGCTCTGTGTCACCTCTCCACTTTAATATGAGGGTTTTTCACCTGAACCTGCTGTCGGATGGGATGAGCTGAGCACGTGTGGCTGCAGGGGCAGCAGTGTTGGCTGGAGAGCAGCTTTGGACCTGGACAGGTCCTGCAGCTGCTGTGGTGGTTCAAGGTGATGGAGCCAGCAGGGTGCTGAGGTCCGCCAGAAAAGGCCAGGCAGGGTGGGAGAGGACGCGGGTCCTGCTGATGGAGGTGGTGTGCCACATTTGGGGTGCTGTTTTGAGGAAACCTGAGGTGCTGGACAGGAGTCAGGCTGAAGGCCGAGTTGTTCTGGCACTGCTCTTTGGGCCAGGAGTGGCTGATCTCTGAGTATCAGGAGTCAGCTTGCCTGCAGCCAGAGCTGGAAGACCTACTTTCACTCGCCTTGGCTCTCACTCCTCCATCTCTCCTCTTGCAGCTGGAGATCCAGAACGCCAGCAGCCTGTCTGCTGATGGGGACCACGGTGCCACGTGGCCTGTTGGCATCCCGCCCCCCTTCCAGCCCAAAACCCGGTTCGAGGTGCTGCGTTGGGACTACTTCACGGAGGAGCAGGTCTACGCCTGTGTGGATGGCTCCCCCAAGTGCGAGCTGCGTGGCGTGGATCTGGCAGACGTGGCCGACGTGGTGGCCATGGCCATGGAGGAGCTGAACCGCAAGTACCAGCCGGTGCTCCATGTCCGCAAGCAGCAGCTGGTGAACGGGTACCGGCGCTTCGACCCCACACGTGGCATGGAGTACACGCTGGACCTCCAGGTGGAGGTGGTCACCCAGAAGGGGCACAGCCGCTCTGTCACCAAGCGCGTGCACCTGGTGCGGCCCCTCAGCGAGGTGGAGATCATCCCCATGCCCTATGTGACGGAGGCCAGCCGCATCAATGTCATACTGCCGCTGACGGCCCACGACCGGGACCACGCTGCCCGCTTTTTGGAGGCTTACGCGGCGGCCGCCTTTGAGAGCAGCGAGAACGCGGTGCTCACCTTCCTCTTCATCTATGACCCTTTCGAGGCTCAGCAGGTCACCCAGAATGACATCTTTGCCCCTGTGAAGGCTCAGATCACTGAGTATGAGCGCAAGTATGCAGAGGTGAAGATCCCGTGGATCAGTGTTAAGACAGACGCACCCTCCCAAATCAAGGTCATGGACATCATCTCCAAGAAGCATCCTGTGGACACGCTTTTCTTCGTGGCCGGCGTGGGGACAGAGGTCACCATCGACTTCTTGAATCGCTGCCGAATGAACACCATCAACAACTGGCAGGTCTTCTTCCCCATCCACTTCCAGGGCTACAACCCCGCCATTGCTTACCACAACCAGGTGCCGCCCACCACACTGGACCTGCTGCGGGATGCGGGGCGCTTCGACCGTGACGTCTTCCACGAAGCCTGCTTCTACAACGCTGACTACATGGCAGCACGCACCCGCATGGCGGGTGATGTGCAGGAGAATGAGGACATCCTGGAGACCCTGGACATCTACGACATGTTCATCAAGTACTCCAACCTCCACGTCTTCCGGGCTGTGGAGCCTGCCCTGCTGCAGCGCTACCGACACCAGGCCTGCAACCCCCGGCTCAGCGAGGAGATCTACCACCGCTGCGTGCAGAGCAGCCTGGAGGGTGTAGGCTCTCGCTCCCAGCTGGCCATGGTGCTTTTCGAGCAGGAGCAGGGGAACAGTACCTGAATCCCAGGGCACGGAGGGGCTGGCCCTGCCCTGCCGTGCCTGCCTGCCCACCCCACCTCTTCTGCTGCCCAAATCAGTCTTCCTCCTCCCAGTGGCTGCAGGGATCGCCCGTGCCTGAGCTTGTGACTTGGCCCCCTGGGGCTGCCTGGGCCGGGGTCTGCCAGCCTGGGGTGCCCGGGTCCTTCTGGAGCAGCTGCAGCTGTGCAGACCCCAGGGCGAGGTGGGGTTGGAGTCACTGAGCTGTGAGATGGAATGCCCAGCTCCTCACCCCAGAGCTGCTGGCCACTGGCCCCATCCCTCTGTCCTGGCCTTGCTGCCTAGTAGGGAGGCGATGGCCTGCCCTGTCCCTTGCTGTCCCCCCTTGACCGGGGGCATGCAGAGACCAAGCCCCGCCTTGCTGCAGGGCTGTGACTGCCACGGGTCTGGGGGTGATCCCTCATGGTTCCCCCAGTACCCTGGGACAGGGCTGTGCCCCTCACTCCTTTGGAGCATCAGCCCGGCCATGCAGGGAGGGCCATGTCCCTGTGCCTGCCACAGGCTTGGACAGCGGGATGGGGCACGTCCCACCCCAAAAGAGCAATAAGGAGGTTGGTTTCAGGGTTTTGCCACTTGGCAGCGAGCCGGAGTGCTCCCAGCTGGTCGGGGTGGGGGGGACTTGGCCGCCAGGGCCGGTGGGCGCAGGGGGTGCCGGAGGGGATCCTGCTGTATCCACATACCATGAGCTGCTCCCCATGGGAACCGTGACCCAGGCCGCTTTGGCCTTCGCAGTATCGATAGGACGTCGGAGGTCGCAGCCCTCAGACGAGAGCCTCCAGACAGAGGTGAGAGCCCTCCCCACCACGGGGCCACCCTCAGGGTTGGGGGACACGGTGCCCAGCACTGGTGGGCACAGCAGAGGGTTTGGCTGCGCATCTCCTAAGGAGAAAGCGACTGAGGAGCCACTCTCTGCTCCTGGTTTGTATTTAATAGTGGGGGGGGTGGGGGTGCATTTACACTAATAAAAGAGAGATGAACCAGTGGGTCTAGCTAGTTCTTCCCTGGGGCACCTCTGGGTATCCCGCTGGGGGTCTGTGTGGTGGTAGCTGCTGGCTGCTTGTACAAAATCTGGCCGCAGCTGGCTGGACTGCTTTCTCGCAGGGATGCTGCTTTCCCCAAGCTGCCTGCAGCATCCTTTACCGGAGCTGGGAGATGACTGCCTCTCCTTAGTGAGGCCTGGGGGGAGCCTATCGGCTTATGGACAGGCTGGCAGGCGCTAGGCCAAGCAGACGCTTGGAAATACCAGCTTGAACCCCTGGGGGCTTGCAGCAGGAGTCCTGGACCTCCTCTGATGCCTGCTGTCCCTGGGGCAGTCCTGCTGTCACTACCTGCTACCAGTCACTGGTGGTGCAGCAGGATGCTGAGCCTCTTGCCATGGGAAGCCCAGGTGCCTGTGTGCAGTGTGCTGAGCTCTGGGCAATGCCCTGTCTTTCCTGGTGCCATAAATTCATGCTCCCACTGATGAGGTTTCCAGCCCTCCTCAGGCCTGGCTGCAGGTGGAAAAGCACTGCAGTGAGCAGCTGGTGCAGCCGTGTCCACATGTGCTGTCCCTATAACAGCCTTCGTGGGCCGTACGTGGGTAATGGGGAACTCCTGGCCTATGTCAGAGCAGAGGTTGGGTGCCCAAGTGGGGTGAGCTCTGCCTTCCAGCATCTGGGATCAGCTCTGAAGGAAACTCTGGGACCAGAAACCATATCTGAGCACTGTGTTGAATCATTAGGGCTGAACCTGCCCTCTCTGCGTTGGTTTCGCCCTTTTGGGGGCTGTTTTGCATCTCAGGGCTTCTCAGCATCTTGTGGTTTCCAGTTCTGGGTCAGGCAGAGCAGCATACTCCCGCCCCGGACTGTTTCACCACCTACAGCTCCTATTTGCAGTATGAGATAGCAGGGACTGTGTCCCCTGCCTGTGCTGTCTGCTCCAGGCATGATTTTCATGGCTCTGCGTGCTCTTCCCACTAGCCCTTTGGTCATCACGTTTTACTTGTTCACAAAACACACGTATCAGAGAGACATCCCCAAGAAAATTAACTGAACCTACTTGCTGTTAGTTATCAAGGCTGTTAGTGCTCAGCGAAACTCGTGGAAAGCCCCTGGGCTGTGGCATGCCTTCCCCAAAGATACCTCATTCATATATTCCTGCTCCAGTCTTCATATCCATGGCGTAGGAGCGTATCTGTTTAAATATAGTTTTATTATATTTCAGATGATAACTGTTAGCTTGCTCTGAGTATTTCTGGTTTTGATCTTCCCTGAGCACATCCTTAATTCCCTTTAAATGTGAATCTGGGACAGAGGGAGTGAGGTGGATGCAGGTCCATTACAGATACATTTCTCCTCTGAAATGCAGACCTAGGAGTTGGTTGTGATTAGGTGTTAAATGAGTATCCAAATGGTAATAAAGCAAACCGGCTTCAAATCAAGTTGGCTGTGAAAAGAAACCCAGAATTGTCATTTAATTGTCGCAAGATGGTCTAGATAGAGTCGCTCTTGCCTCCTCATTGCTGTTTGCCCAGACTGAGTTAGAGCTATTTGCGTGCTTAATGCTCCGCACTATCAACACCAGTGAAGCCTCCCCTGCTCCAACGTACGTACAAGCAAATGACAGTGCTCATGGCTCTCCCAGCACAGTTATTGCTCCCATTTAAAAGGAGCTGTCAGGGTTTGAAGCCGCTTTGGTGTTTGCCAGGTTATTTGCAGCATCAAAGCATGCTGAAACCCTGGGGAGGGATGCACAAAGCTTCGGGAAGGGGTTTGGTGCCAGGAGCGGGCTGGCCTGCTTCGCCGCGGCCCGGAACAACCTTCCTGTGCCTGGGTGAAGTAAATGGGCTCGCTGGGCAATGGCAAAGACCTGTGTGACGATGGGGACATGGGCACAACCGTGCTCTGCGCCCCTCCTGCCCACGCAGGGCTGGCAGGTGCAGGCAGGGCACTGGACTGGGACGGTGACACTCTTGAAAGAGGCAGGGAGGAGCAGCCCAGGTGCTGAAGCGGGCGGCTGAGCAGACAGGGACTTTTCTGCAATCCCTGTTCAGATTTGACTGGTGCTTCCATACAATGTGTGGATTTTTGCACAGACGCAGTTGCAGAGGCAGAGCAGCGAAAGGGCAGTTTTCCCAATGGGGCATGAGAAAACACGTGACTGCTGCCCATAGACTTATGCTTCCCTCGGGAAAATTTTCTAAAAGCGTTACTGGCTCACCATGGCCTTCGAGAAGCGTAACGCAAGTTCCTCTTGGGGAGTTGTTTGGAAGAGGGCATGAAGGGCCAGTTCAGAGCAAAGCACTCTCAAACAGGAGAGGGGCCGGCTGGGTGCACCGGAGCTGGGTGGGCACCTGCCTCCCCTCTCCTTCCTGCACTATGGCAAGGAAAGGGACTTAAACTGGGGAAAACCCAAGCTGCTGCTCTGCTGTTCTGCCCCCCCTGCAAATTTGTTCCCCCGTGCAGTCATGCAGGCAGCTCTCTGCAAATGTAGCAGTGAGCTTGTGAGCAGGGAAGGCAAAACCTGCTTCTCTAGTCCTGCTTGTGTCACTTCTGGCTGCGCTAAATCCCGTGGCAGTTACTTCAGCCCTGGCAACGTTAATCAGCTCGATGGCTGATGTTTGGGAGGATGTAGGAAGCGCGGCAGTGCCAGGAGAGGGCTGGAGGGCAAGGGGAAGCACAGTAGTGCCCTTTTGTCCCTGTGCTTTCGTTGGGAAGCGGCCAGCAGTGCCCCGCTGCCTGTCCCACAGGAGCAGCTCTGCCAGCCGCAGAGTGGGACCCAACCCCGGCAAACATTTCCTCCCGGCTGCAAGTGAAGGCAGGAGAAACTGCTCTGCTTAAGGAGGAGCAGGCAGGGAGATGCTGGGCTTTGCCTGCACCCAATGCCCCGGGTCACAGCCCAGTGCGCTGCCGAGCCCCTCTGGAGGGTGTGGGGACTTTGGCCAGGGGTTTTTCTGGCCAAGCTCGGGGAAATCAGAGCCTTTCAATGAAGAGGGAAACTGCTGGTAGCTGTAAGTGCAGGCAGCGCTGCTGCCGGTGTGTGCCTGCCCACAGGGGTTTCCCTGCACCGGGGTGACAGCGCACCCAGCTATTCCCTGGGGACGTCCCCTCCGGGGACGCGCAGCCCCAGCGCGGGCGGACTGCAGGAGTCTGAATCTCTGGGGCTGGGGGGAGAGGCAGGCAGCTCAGTTGGATTTTTATTTTAATTGCCTTGTTGGTTTTTCCAGCTTGCTTGCCTGCTGTCAGGAGCCGGAAAAGCGCTGGAAAGCAAGGGCTGTGTCCCCCCTGCCTGGCCCCACCAATGGGCACCACCGGTCCATTTTCCCAGGAAGGAGGTTATGGGGAAACAGCCAGGAGCAAAGCAGCGAGCTTGGCACACTCAGGTCGTCAGGAGATGCTGAGGTTCACTCTTTTCTCCAGGTATTGCCTGTCACCACCAGCATCTCCAGGCAGGAGGCACTTGGGGAGGAGGTGACAGCAGTGACGCCACATGTCCCATTGCACTCTGGGGCTCACTTCCAGCCCCTCTGCTCCCAAGCTGGATGGTTTTTTTCTTTGAAACGCAGCTTTTCCCTGGGAACAGCTGTAATTGCAGTGTGTGGCAGTGGAGGCATGGCGGAAAGTGCCCGAGGAGATGCCCATCCCATGGGCAGAAGGGATCTTTGCCAGCTGCTCCATCCTGGTGCCCCCTCCCTGGCCCCAGCACCACACCCCACAGGAGCCGAGTCTGCTGGGGTTGTCAACTCCACTGGTGACAGGAGCCGTTGCCAGCACAGCCGGTCCTGCCACAGTCAGGTGCCTGGCGTTTGTCCAGAGGGCTGCACTCGTTAAAGTTAAGGGCCCGCTTCACTATAGTGGATCCCCTTCTAATTATGCCCCAGCTATTATTTCATGTGGCTCATTACAGGCAATTCAAGCAGCGTTGGGCTGGGCTGACATCGCTTTGCAGCCCGGCGAGCCCTGGGTGGCAGTGGCCCCGTCCCTGGGGAGGAGCAGACACCTGGTGGCCCTTGGATGGATGCAGCGTGGGAGGGGGCGCGCAGGGGCCACCGCGCTGAGGTTTGGGTCTGGCCCTGGGGTGCTAGATCTGGGTCATCCCCCTGGTCGTCCCCAGCCCAGCGCCATCTGCACTGGGACATCAGGCACGGCACAGGCGGGGCGGGTGCTGGGCTCACCTCACCTGCCCGTCCTTTTTGGAGGTGGTGGGAGACAGGTATCATCTCTAGGTGCCACCAGGAAGTTGCCAAATTAAAGAACAGAGGTGCTGAGAGCAACTGATAAAAATAACTTCAAGTTATTACGTCAAGCCTTCACTAGGTCACCACTATAGGGCTCCTAGGACCCATCCTGGGCCGCTCAGCCTTTCCTTCAGCCATGCTTCACTCCTGCTCCTCCAAAATCACCTTTATTTTCCTGTAGGCATAGGATCTGGCTTTGCGGGTTTTTTTCCAGAAAGCCACTTTCTGGATCTGGGAGATGAGGCACCGGAGCAGCATCTCGGTGAGCTACACCCAGCCCTTGCCCTCCCCGGCCAGCACCACCACGACCTTTGGGTTTTGTATCAGGACCCGGTCCTTCCTCAGCATGTCCTCCAGCACCTCCAGCGCTGGGCGCTGGACTCGCTGCATGATCCTGCTCTCCTCCTCGCTCAGATCCTCCGACATGTCTTCACTGCGGAGCAGGAGGCAGCACGAGTTCCCAGTCACGGCCTTGGTGTAGATGAAGGTGGCTTTGTGGCAGGGCATCCTGGAGGGGCAGATGGGTCAGGGCCTGGTGGCAGGGACAGCCTTGTCCCAAAGGACCCCAAAAGGACCTGGTCCTCTTACTGGGTGATGGAAAGATGTGGAGGTTGTAGCTATTTCCCTGCTTTTCCCTTTAGGACCTGACCCCAGTGCTCCCCTCGCAGGGCATGGTGTGAGCTGTGGGATGGGATCCTGTGTCCCAGCTGCACCCAGCTAACTTGGGCATCTTCAGCCCTCACTGGTTTAGAGGTAAACCTGCGGTGCCCGGTGCTGGCAGCGTCCACCGTGAGGCCAACGCCTGTCTCCCACTTTGTCCCTTCTCTGTGCTGCAAGGTGGCCAGGGCAGATGGAGAAGGGTCTGGAGAATTCAGGAGCACCTCTGGCAGGGAAAGCCCCAGGGCCCTGCCCCAGCAGGGCCCCCTTTGCCCCCCCCATCCTCCACCTGCCCCGTTTTGGTTTCACCCTGTACCCCTTGCCCATGGCACCCGTAGGGGGGGTCCTGCTGGAGGTCCCACCGTGGGACAGCTGATGGTACCCCTGCGATCTCATTTGCGCCGTGCCCCCCTGCTAGGAGGACAGGGATCATGGCCCACAGCGGGTGCTGGAGGAGCAGGCAGCTGCTGGCACCATGCTGGTAATCCTGTGTGAGGCCAGTGCCAGTATAAGCACCGGGCTTTAACTGGGCTGTGCGTGGTGCTGGTAACATGCATGGGAGCAGAGGGGCCGTGGGTATGGCAGGGGGGCACCCCAGAGGCAAGCGGGTCCTGCACGGGGTCCTGGGTGTTGGCAGGGGTGCGGGGTGCCGCTCCAGTGTGGGGCATCTGTGGAGCACCCCCAAAGCACCCCAGCCCATGTTTCTGCCCTCCCATCTGCCCCCCACCCTGCAGCAGCCCCCAGGGGGGCAGGAGCCCGTCCTTCCCACCTCAACACCTACTGGGGACCGATAGAGCCTGGTGGACCACTGGTGGGGTGCCTGCCCTCACCCGGGGAGCGATTCGAGGACTGGGGTATGGCTCTGGCAGTTCCCACTGCTGGTGCCCAGCTGGCAACCACCATACCTCTGCCACATGCCAGGGCTGAAAGAGCTGGGCAGCAGGCAAGGCTTTCTGCGGGCAGCGATGCAGAGATGCTCGCCTTCGGGCGAGCTAGCATGCTGGCTCTTGCAGTGCCCAGCATGTGGGTGCAGGGCTGTAAAGTGCTCCCTGGGTCCCACCACCACCTCCCCCCGGGGTGGGACCAGCCTCCCCACCTCTCTGCACCCCCCCCAGCCCTGCCTCCTGCCCCCAGCCCTCACAGGCAGCTCCGGACCTACTTGTGCCTCTTTATTAGGGAGCATTTGTACATTTATAAAACAGTGACGCACATCTCTCACGTTCACCAGCACGAGGGCATTCGCGCCAGCCCTCCCGCTGTGGTGCCTGTGCCCACCCCACTCGGGGCTTGCCGCTCCCGCTGGCAGGGAGGGAGCCACATTCTGCACCCCCCTGCCCACTGCAGGAGACCTTGGTGTAGGGCTGACTTGTGTGGCCGTGGCACATCCCTGGGCTAATGTGTGGCACCCCTCCGGGGACACTCCTGCTTGCAGGTGGGGGGGACCCCCTGGTGAGCTGACATGGGGTGCTTTGGAGGGGGTCCCCGAGGAGCACCTCTGTGCCTGCCCTGCTGGGAGGCTTGCTGTGTGTCCCCCCATGCAGGGGGACACGGGATACCATGCGGCTGGGTGCTTGCACTGACAGGGAACACGTTTCCACCTGGGTGCATATTTTGGGGGGCCGTTGGGCTGCAGATAGCCAGAGCCAGGGCTGCCGGGCACATCATCAACCTGGTACTCCGGTCCCTGCCCTGCGTCACCCACGTGTGGAGCCTTGGGTGCTGCAAAGATGATGGCCCCTCCTGCATCTATGGCTTTGGCCACAGCGCGGCATGGCCGTGTTCTGTCTGCGGGCACCGGGGATGGGGACCAAACTGGCAGGGCCAGGGGCTGCCTGGCTAAACCCCAGCCTCCCCCAGAGGTCCCAAATTCCTGCCCTGGAGTCCCCCTCTCTGCCGCATGTCTGTGTCGAGGGGGGCTTTGCCAGCCCGCCCCCCCCCTCCTGAGATATTTTGGGGCGGTTTGCCCTGCGCTGGTGTCTGCTACAGTGGAGGGGGAGGAGGCACTGTCCGACAGGACAGGGGGAGCGGTGTGGGTCCTGCTGTGGGTCCTGCCGTGGGTCCTGCCATCTCGGGGCAGGCAGGAGGACCGTGGGTGCTGGTCCTGGCCGAGGCTCCGGCCGGCGGGTCAGGCTGTGGCTGTCCGGGCGGTGCTGGGCACGGGGGACCCTCCTAACTGTGTACAGTCTGGGGGAGGCACAGCGGGTGCTCAGCACCCGGGGGGTGGGAGCGTGGCAAGGGGTACGTGCATGGTGCAAAAGAGTGGCGACAGGCAAGGGAGCGAGGGCAAGACCCCCAACCCGCGCCGCCTGGGCTGTGCCGGGCGGCTGCACCAAGGGACAAGCCGCTTTGGGCAATACCTGGGTAAGGAGAGGACGGGGAGGGCTGGGGGGGCACGGTGGATTGGGGGCAGGAGATGGGGGAGGCAGTAGGTTTGCAGTGCCGCAATGACTGGGGGCTATCGGGGGTCAACACTGGAGGGGGGGGTGTCACAGTGCAGGGGTCTGGCTGGAAACAGCAATGGGGAGGGGGCCGCAGCCCTGGCAGGCTGCGTGAGGTCGGGGAAGGGGGGGCAGATGTTTGGGGGGGGGTGTCACAGTGGTGGTGGTGCCAGGGGTCAGGGTGGTGCCATGCAGGTGTGGCTGCAGGTGGGGTGTCCCTGGGCTGGCCGGGGGGGCCGTGCTGCTCAGAGGGGTGCCCTGCAATGCTGCCCTGCCCTGCAGCAGGAAGGTGGGAGGGTGGTTGTCCCCGGGCCGGGGGAGGGAAGGTGTTCCAGGAACGCCTCTCCTGGGGCGGGGGGGGACCGTGCAGGGCAGAGACCCTCAGCCAGGAAGGGTCAGCAGGGGAGGGCTTGGAGGGGCTCACGGGAACCCCAGCTTACCCCCCGCACGCTCTGCATTGCCAGGGCGGCTCTGCCCCGCGCCCCGCTGCTCCCCCGAACCCCCCCGGCGTGCCCGTCCCCCTCCACGCCGTGTGCTTGAGACGGGGCTGACCCCGCGTGCTGGGGGCAAGTGGAAAGGACGGGCAAAAGGGCTGGGGGGGCCGCTCCGGTGCCGGTGCCGGTGCCGGTGCCGAGGCAGCTCCGGCAGCATCCCTGGGGGCAAACGGCCCGGCCGGTCCTGGCAGTGGGGTGGGGGAGGCGGGGGCCTGTGCCCACCGTGCCCGGTGCTGCGGTCCCTCTCCATGCGGACGGTGGGGAGGGGGGTGGCGGGGGGCTGCCCCCCCCCCAGTCCCGAGCTGGCCTAGCAGGCGAAGTCCTCGAAGACGCCCTGGTGAGGGTAGTGGTGGCGGTGGTGGTGGTTGGGCAGGATGCCCGCGTTGTAGGTGCCCTCCACGTGCCGGCCCAACGTTTCACAGGGGCTCTGTGGGGATGGCAGTCAGGGGGGGTGGGTGCAGGCCCCATGCACCCTGTCCCCCCTGCCCAGCACAGCCCATCCCCAGGAGCCCCCCCCCGGGGGCACCCAGGTCCCTGCCACCCAGCGTGAGGGCACCAAATGCAGAGCTGTGCTGTCCCTCGCTCTTGGGACGATGCCCCTTCCCCTAGGGGTGGGGGCGGACGCTGCCCGAGCCCTGTCCTCGCAGCCCCCTGGGCTGCCCACCCCCACGGGGGTACCTGGTCCTTGAGCTCCTCCAGTCCCAGCGTGGCGATGCTGCCCGAGGGCTTCTTCAGGGGTGGCTTGGAGCGGCGCAGGACCCGGCTCACCCTGTCCCGGATCACCTGGGTGCAGATGGGGGGTCAGCCCCGGACCCACACACAGGCAGCACTCCGTGTGTGGGCACCCCAGTCTGCACGGACCTGCTGCCCGCTCCCCTGCCTGCCGGGGGGGGACAGGGCTGACAGTGGGGACAGCACCTCTGCCCACCACCCTCAGGTCACCAAGGGATGCTGGGGGGCACCTGTCCTCCCCCCACTGCGTCCCGCTGGGTGTTCTCTGATTTGGGGGCTGTAATAGCCCTCTGGGATAGCCATGCATGGCACTCCCTCCCCGGGGAGCCTGACCCCCACTCTGCACCTCGCCTGCTCCCACAGCTGAGACACAGCCCTGAAGGCTCAGCGCACCTCGTAGACATAGTCCAGGATCTCCAGGATGGTGAGGATGCTGGCACCGATGAACAGGCCCATCTGCCCCCCGATGTCCCCTGGGGAAGAAGAGGGGGAGATGGTCACCGGGAGATGCTGTGCAGCCCGCTGGGAGCCTTGGGTGGGCCAGCGGGACTGCAGGCAGTGCCAGGGCTGCCAGACAGAGGGGGACAGCGTGGTCACAGGGGCAGGGGTGGCAGGATGGAGGGAGCAGGGGACATGCGGGACAGGGGACGGCGAGCAGCATGCCACCCTTCAGCCAGCGTGTGGCCGGCTCCTGCCCTGTGTGGTCCCTCCCCGACCAGCCCCATGTCCTCCTGGGGCTGGGACCCAGAGCTCTGTGCCTCAGGGTCCCATGGGAAGGTGGGGGGACTCACCGAGGAGCCCAGCAATGTCGTAGGCTTTCTTCTGCTCAATGGCCTCGTAGTTGAGCGCCTCGAAGAAGATATCCAGCACCAGGAAGTTCTCCCTGTGGGGACACCATAGTGCTCAGCAAGGAGGGCTGGTCACCGACCCTTCCACCCCCACTGCCCCCCAAACCTCCCCTGTCGCCCAGCCCTCCAGCTCCCAAGTGCTCCCAGGGCCCTTGTGAGATATTCAGGCTGGTGCGGTGGGGACACAGAAGAGGCATGTCCCAGGCCAGGAGGGACTGTGGGGTGGGGAGATGCCGACAGGAGGGCTGGGAGGACATGGATGGGTCAGGGAGGTGCTCTAGTGGCAGCCACCCCTAAGCAGAGGATGCTGCAGGGACCGTCCGTGCCAGGACCTGCTCCTGGCACACTGCCAGGAGTGGTGTGGGGGTTCCCCAGGTCCCCAGCCCCCTGCTCACCCCCCCGGCACACCCCAGCACCAGCAACTCACCGGATGTAGGTCTCGTTCTTGTTGTACTTGCGGGCGAGGTAGCGTGCCGAGCCCTTGTTGGGGATGCGCACCATGGAGATCTCCTTGCCGTAGCGCGTCAGGTTGCATGGCGTGGGGCAGCTGCAGCGCTCCTGGCTGTCCTCCACCGCCGTGTCTGGGGGCACGCACCCGTCAGCATGGCTGCACTCCACCCCGGCCCCCTCCTCAGGGGCACCCGGCTGGCCCCCAGCCTCCTGCCCGCCACCGCACCTACCCAGCGTGTGGTCAGCACACTCGATGTACACGTTGGGGGAGCAGATGGACTCGTTGCCTGCGGAGAAGCAGCTGGTCGGGGGGGGTGGGACTCTGGCCCGCTTCTGCCCCCCACCCTTGACTCACTCCCCTAAAGGCAATGGGGCAGGGGTGGCCCCTGGGTGCGGAGGGGATGGGGACGGGTGGCCCTCGGCTGCAGGTTGGCTGGGGCAGGGGTGGCCCCTGGGTACAAGGCGGACAGGGGAGAGGCTGGCCTGGGGTGTAAGGAGTGTAGGACAGGGACTGACCCAGCATGCGGAGAGGATGGGGTGGTCCCTGGGTGGAGCGGGATGGGGCAGGGGGGGCCCCTTGGGTGCAGAGGGATGGGGTGGGGGTGGTCCTTGGGTGCAGGCTGGAGGGGGCCAGGGCACCCCCGTGCAGGACCATCGGGGCAGCGGGGTGCCCCCATGCCATCACACGCACCCCTCACCTGGCATGTGGACCATGCGGCAGTGGCAGCTCCGCACCACGGCCTCCTTCTCGCACTGCAGGCGGCAGGCAGCAATGCTGTAGGTGTCGTAGCCAGGCAGCATCTGCTCCCCCTGCACGCTGGCCCGGCAGTTCCCCCACGGCTGCGGCAGGTAGGTGAGCTGCCAGGGCGGGAGGGGCATCGCTGCAGGGCCGTGCCGGGCTGGGTGCCCGCGGGCACCTCCCCGGGGGCTGTGGGGCATCCTGCCTTACCCGCTGCTCCTGGCAGGACACGAAGGTCTGGAAGCCGGGTGAGACACCAAAGCCCAGCTGATGGATGTAGGGTGGCTCATCCTGGCTGTGGATCTGGACCCGGATGCCAGCTTCAAATGACGTCTCATCTGTGGGAGAAGGACACGGGGGCTGCACGCCTGCCCATGGGGACAGTCCTCAGCCTTGCCCCTGTACCCAACCAGGACCTGCACCCTGGAGCCCAGCACCCCTCCAGTGCCCCGCTTATGCCATAGCCCATCCCAGGGTGCCCTGTTTGCCCAGCAACCCTCCCTCCCAGCACCCCTCGCCCTTTGCACGGCCCCACTCACTGGTCTCTCTCCAGATGGGCAGGTACTCTTCCTGCTGGATGTCCAGCATGATCTCCAGCCCGTTGCCCATGCCACCCTGGCGGGTTACCCGTGGGTTCCTCCGGTCCCCATTGAAGGTGTAGCACTTACCGTAGCGTGTGTAGACCTGGGGATGGAGAAAGGGGGGGGTGAGGGAGTAGGCAGGGATCTGGCAGGGCATTCTGCAAGCAGGATGAGGTCCAGGGACCCCTCTCCAATCCCATGGAGGCACTGGGGGGGGGGGGGAAACAGTCTCACATGGCCCTTGGAAGGGCTCATCTAAGCCTCACAGACACACACTGCCACCCCTCCACCCTTGCTGGGGGGTGGTGAGGCATCGCTCCCAGCACTCATAGGGCAGCCCAGCTGTCCGGCCCCTGCCAGGTGGGGACTCACGGGGGCAAAGTGCTGGGGGCCACAGCGCTCTCCCTGAAAGCGGCACTCCACCAGCATGTCCTCGATCTGGTGGCCCAGGCGGTGGAAGAAGCTCTGCATGGTGCGCTCAGAGCGGCGGGGCGGCAAGAAGCGTGAATAGTTGGCAAGACGCGTCAGCCACGCACGCCGGTCCTCCCCCAGCACGGCCAGCATCTCGGGCACCAGCGAGCGGTTCTCCTGGGCCAGCCCCAGCCACTGCCCCACCGAGTAGAGGTCGGGCCTGGTGAGGTGCAGGAAGCGTGCCCGGTTGGGGTTGCAGAGGGTGACAGCCGGGAAGCGGAGCTGGGAGGCCCAGGCGAGGCGTGCACGGGTGTGCACGGGGTGCGAGAGCAGGTGGTGCAGGCGGTCAGTGGCGCCGGTGGCCAGCAGCCCGGCGGAGGCCAGGAAGGCCAGGCTCCAGAGCAGGCGGCGCAGGCGGGACTGCGGCCGGGTGCACATGTAGTGCAGCCCGGGGATCCTGATGGCTCGCAGGATGCCAACGGTGAGCTGGGCAGCGCCGCCGTCCCGAGCCACCGCCAGGGCTTCCCTGTCCTGGCAGCAGGCAAGGGGCAGCGGCATGGCTGCAGGTAGGGTGGCTCCTCTGGGAAGTGGGGTGCAGGCTGCCCCCGAGGCTGCCCAGGGTCCCCGGTCCCTTCCAGGGAGCTCTTCCTCCTGGGAGGTTTTTGCTCTGCGCCTTCCTGGAGGCGAACGTGGCAGGCGCCTTCCCGAGCTGCTCCAGTGACGGGCAAGGGGAGGGAGAGGAGGGGGCTGCTGCAAACACACGCCTTCCCCTAACCTCCATTCGGGAATGGAAAATTCCTCCCCGAGCCAGGCTGGGACGGGGCGGGGGGGGGTGGTGTTGCGTTACCCCAGGCAGGGTGAACTGGCAGCCCCCAGTGCCCCAGCATGGTGGGCACCAGTGTCCAGAGGGTGTTGTCCTGTCCCAGCCACCCTGTGTGAGCCCCATGCCCAGGGATGCTGGACCCCAGCTCGTCCCCTGCCCTGGCACTGCAGTCTCTACTGGGTCCCTGCCTGGACCCTCTGGGTCCCCAGCCACGGCTGCTCTGGGGCTGGGGGCCCTGCCCCACAGAGGCAGGACAGTGCCAGGCCTGGGGGGCAATTGCCTCCTGCCAGCGCTGCTTGGGACCATGTGCGTACCTTGGTCCTCAATGCCACATCCTGGTATCCCCCACCCTGGAGCTGTGGACCCCAGTGGATCTGGACCCCGTGAGGTGGGAGAAGCAGGGCCATGGGGCAGGAGGAGTGGAGCCGTGGGGCAGGAGGCTGCGTGGGAGCCCATCTGAGCTCGGCGGGTGCTTTGAAGTGACGGGCGAGGCTGTGATCAGAGCATGGCGGTGGCGGGGGGGGGTGTCTCTGCACCAGCCTGTCAGCGCGGCTGGCGGGGCCCCGACAGCCTGTCAGGGTGCCTTCAAAGCTCAGCACCACGCTCCCCGGCAGCCTCTCATCTCCCGCTGCCGCCGCTCCCAGGCACCCGCTGTTGTCGGCACCAGCCCCGCCGAGGTGCGGGCTGGCCCCGGGTGTCCTGCAGCCCCAGGACAAGCCAGGGCCACCGTGCCCCCGGTGAAGGGCAGCATCCCTGCTGCTCCACGGCACCTGGGGCAGGAGGAGGGCAGCAGTGAAAGGGGGGACCGGAAAGAGGGGAGCTGCCGCTCGCCTCGGCGGTGACTCCTAGCACCGTCCATGCTGCCGGCCCTGCCGCCCGAGCAAGGCATGACTCCGTAGCCATCCCGGGGACCCGGCCAGGATCCAAGCGGGCAGCTCGGCGACAGGCGCAGGAGGACGCCGGGTAGGTCAGGAACGGGGGGGGGGGGGGGGGGGGGGGCTTGGCCTCAGGGAACGCGACGGGCGCCGAGGGAGGTGAGCGGAGGCAGTGGGCGGCGTCTCCGGTGCCCAGGGGCGGCAGGGCGCTTCCCTCCCGCCCCACCTCCATCGCACTCCCTGCCCCGCAGCGGGGCGAAGCCCAGCCCAAAGGCGCCCGCGGTGCCAGCTCTGGCCCTTACGGGCCCCGGCCGGGGCCAGCCCCGGCTCCCGGCAGCCGCAGGCCGGGCGGCCCGCAGGGGCCGGGCTCCGGCAGGGGGCAGCAGGGCCCCGCGTTTGGGCGGCGGAGGGTGCGCGGCGCCGGCCCCGCTGGGCCCCCCCGCCCTCCCCAGCGGTACCCGTTCGTCCGGCCCGGCCCGGCCCGGCCCGGCCCAGCCCGGCCCCGCCAGCCCTAGGGCAGAACCGGACCAGGCAGGATTGGGGCCCCCCCCAGCTCCGCGCCCTGGCTCCTATCGTAATCCCCCCCGGGGCGGGGGCTGGGGGGGGCCGGGGGGGGGCAGCCGGCCCCACGGCACGGTGTGCCCTGGGCATGGACGGTCCCCATCCCACCCGCCACGGGATGCCAGCGCTGCTGCTTGCTTTGCTGGAGGAGCGAACGCTCTGGCGGGGCCGCAGCGCTTCCCCGGGACAGAGCCCAGCTCCCTGGGGACACAAAGCCAAGGCTGTGGGGCAGCCCTCGCCGCCCACGTGGCCCCACGCCCCAGAGCTGTCACCGGTCCTGGCACCATCCCCGCCACGGCACAATGTCGGTGTGAGCGGGCAGGAGCACTGCCGCGGGCTCCCTGCTCTCTGCACCCTCGGGACCAGCGCAGTGGTCCCACCCCACGCTGAGCTGTCCCCTTCCAGCCTGTGTGTCCCTGCACCATCCCCAGGACACGGCTCAGCCCCCCCCACTCCGTGCTGGCGCGTCTGTGTGGGGCTGCTCGAGCTGGCTCGGCTCCTTGCTGAGATTTATTGTGGCTCCAAGAGCCGGAGGCTGCCAGCCTGATACTATCAGCCCCTCGCACACCAGGGCAGCTTTTATATTAGTTTTCTTTAAACGGAGGATGAGCTTCCCAGGCTGGAGGAAATGTCATTTCTCTGAACGCTTCCATCTCGTGTCGGTTCAGACATCTCCGGGCAGCATCACAATCGCCCTGGAGCGGGGCGAGGGATGGGGATGGGATGTAGAGGCTGGGGCATGTGGGGACAGGCAGCGCGGGGACAAGGACCAATGTTGGACATGGCTGGAAGAGAAGGTCCAGCGGTGGCGGTGGCTTTGGCCTTGTCCCCCGTCCCCTGCAGCCCCAGACAGGCAGGCATGGCTGCAGGGGCACGTGGGGTGGGCAGGGGTGCCCGGGGTGCCCAGCTGAGTTACTCACTTGTCGGCTGCCAGGGTGCCGAGGCCAGCTGTGAAATCGCGCTGGCGAGAGAACAGCACAGTCCTGAAGGGCTTTGCCTTTCCAGCATGACAAACCCAATTAGGTAACAGGAGCGCGTGAGTAGGAGGAGGAGGAGGAAGGACAGAGGAGAGCCTGCCTGCACTAGGAAAATTATTTCCTCCCTGCAGCTGACCCAGAAAAGCACCTTGCAGGGCTGGAACACGTCTCCAGCTGGAGATGGCACCTGGGGCACAGGGCCCTGGGCACCCTGCTCCGCTCGCTGGGCACCCATGGGTGCTGTAGCCTTGGGGCTGGGGTGGCAGGATTCCCGCACCGCATGCCCGTCTCCCCACTCAGCTGCTGCATGCTGGCATCCCCGCGCCGCGCTCACGTGCAGGGGAGACCCCATTAGGGAGGTAATTTCTCGACACGATTCCTCATTTCCCTGCTCTCTGCCGTGGAGACACGCTGACCTTGACAGAAATAGCTGCTTGTGCCTCAGCAGGCGGATCCCAGCCAGAGATCACTGGGGGCCCTGGCATCCTCCTCCCCATCTCACAGAGCTCCGGGGCCCCCCCAAGTCCCCTCCACACCCCTCAGGCTTGCCGTCCTGCCCCCCTGCTGCGGGGAGCCCTGTGGGAGCAAAGTGCTGGCTGCCAGAATCCTCACCCTGGCTCATGCCAGCCCACCCGCAAGCATTGGGGGCACAAGGACCAGCCCCACACACTCCCGGTCCCCCATCCCCACTACTGCCAGCCCATTGTGCCAGCCTCCGGCTGATCCCAGCTCACGCAGGTATTTCTGCGGCTTACACGGCTCCCCACGGTATTTAGCCTCTGGAAGACGACGTTAAACATTGCAAGCAGCGACAAATCCTGATTGCTCCGAGGAAACAAGAGGCCGCTCTAAGCTTCCAGCCAAACATTTTCATGTGAGGGAAACGAGCTGCGGCACGTGCGGCGCCGGCGGGTCCTGTTCCAGTACGCCCGGGGCACCCAGCCCTGCTCCCACGTCCCCACTGGGACACGCAGCTGGCAGGCAGGCCCTGGGCATGGGCACACCATGCAGGAGCGAGCACCCCAACATAGAGACACCCCTGAGAACAGTCATCACTGGGGCATGAGGGGGATGGGAAGACACTGGAGTGCTGCCCACACTGGGCTTGGCGGGGATGCCAGTCCAGGGGTAACCTTGAGGGTCATGTCCAGGTACCACAGCCCAGAGAGCAAATTAGCATGGGCAGGGCTGTGGTATAAAGGAAAGCAGCCTCCAAAATTGGAAATGCTGCTTCCTGAGTGAGCGCAGGCAGCTGGAGGCACAGGGATGCGCCTGGCCAGGAAACACGGCACAGGAGCTGGGGCCAAACCGGGACAACACTAGTAGAGCTGGGGCAACGGCACAACCACGTAAGCTGTCCCCTGCTCTGCTCCTGCCCCCCGCTGCAGCTCTCCTGGCCCTGGATCCCAGCTCTGCCAGAGCCCCTCACCATGCCCCTGTCCCCCCCCATGGCAGCCCCCCCGCCCGCGTCCCCAGCAGCCTGCTCCCCCTGTGCGGCATGGCCAGGCCCTGCCTGGGTGCCCCGGGAGGGAAGCCGCAGTGCTGACACCAGCATTGCAACTGCCCGGGATATGAGATCCGCTTGGATTCAGCAATTTCAACTCATTTCAAGCCCGATTCTGCAGCAATTTTCTGAGCCAGTGGGATGTTTTCGTCTCTGCAAACATCCCCTCTCATGCGCGGTCGCACCATTTCCCTTCCTTGCTCCCAGGAGGGGTTGGGGAACGGTGCCAATTTGGCTCGACCCCAGCTCCGGTGGTGGCACAACCATCACCCACACCAGCAGCCCCTTGGCGCAGCCCCCTGCCCCATGCAGAGCTGCCGGGATGGCTCCTGCAGGATGCAGCCTTGCTGGTGGGGGCCAGGGCTCCTGCCTCCACAGAGTACCGGGCTCTGCAGCCTCAGTCCTGGCAGAGCAGGGCACCTTCGGCCCCGAGCAGGGCACGCCAGCACTGGGCTGGGCTCCTTGTTTCCCCTGTCCGTGAAGGGCCAAGCTCTGGAGCATCCTCTGTGGTGCCCTGACCTGCTTTCCCAGGAGGAGGGAGAGCAGCAGGGTGGCAGAGGGGCCGAGGGATGCTGCAGGCACATTCCAGAGAGGCTGGGACCCCTCCTGCCACCGCAGATGTGCCTCTCGCTGTGCCACAGGGCAGTCTGTGCCAGCTGAGCCCCCTTGGCCAGGCCTGAGCCAGCAGTGGAGACATGGGCACACGGGGCTGGCAGAACCCCTCTCATGCCAAGCAGGCTCGCTGCCGGAATACCAAGTGCTCAGCTGCGCTGCGGGCTGCGCCGCCAGCCGGGCAGAGCGGCGAGAGGCACCCGAGCCCCAGTGCTGGGCAGGGTGAGCAGGTCACCACCAGGATGCTGCACTGGTGCCAGTGTGCAGCCCAGTGACCCCCCAGGAGCAGGCGGGATCCGGACCAGGGCTCTCTGCTCCTGGTGGGTCAGGAGCATGGGGATACAATGCATGGCAGAGGGATGCACCACGTGCATGGGCCAGGACACGTTCCCAGCGCATCTGCCCCAGCGCTGCCAGTGACATCAGTAAAGCAGGGGGACATTGGCACCATCCTGCTTTCAGAAGCAGCATCTGTGACAGCACACCCAAACTCGTGTGCCAGGGAAGGAGCTCTCCCTGCAAGCCATTGCTTCAGGAGTCCTGCATTGGCCAAGCCAGGAGCCGGAGGAGGCTGTGCCGTGGGTGCCACATAGAGGCAGGGTGGCTGTGACACAGAGGCGAGGGGCTGGGCATCCCAGGTCCTGACCTCTTGACCCCACGGCGCAGGCACAGCAGCACACAGCTTCCTCTGGTAGCAGAGCAAGTTCCATTGCAAAGTTGTGCTTTCCCCTTCTGCTGCTCCTGGGGGGGAATTCATCCCAGAATCTCACCCAGCTTCTCATTTCCAACCTAAATTTATTCATGGCCAGTTTGTACCATTTGTTCTCGTGCCAGCATTGTCCCTTAGCTTAAATAGCTCTCTTCCCTCCCTTGTGTTTACTCCCTTGATGTATTTATAAACAGCAATCCCATCCCCTCGCAGCCTCCAGCCTGCCAGCCCACACGTGCCAATCGCTTCTGGTTTCCTCTCCCGATTCAGGCTCTGCTCGCCTGCGCAGCCCGGCTGCCTGGCACGGCATCTGCTCCAGCTCCCCAGCAGCGTCCTCAGCCCCAGCTGCCCAGGGCTCGCACAATGCTCCGGCGAGATCGCCGGCCCACACAGACGTGTGACTCTGCCCTCTCCATCCTACAGCAGCCACGGGGCAGCGTCCCACCCAGGTCAGGACCACTGCCCTGGCTGGGGCTAACCTGCTCCCTGCAGATCTCCTGGTGGCTTTTGCTCTCATACGGTTTGCTTGCACTAAGCACTTTAAAGCATCCACCAAAAGGGTCACCTGGGCAGGTGAAGGAGCCAACACCAAGGGAATTAATTTCAGAAGATGAAGTGCCAGGGCTGCTGGTAGAGGGGGGAGGCGTGCTGTAGTGCAGGGCAAGGCTGCAGAGAGGCAGGGGGGCAGGAGCTGGGGAAGCCCACTTCAGCCTGTCGGCAGCCAGCAAACCTCTCTGAGATGTTAAGCGTGCTGCCTGCTTACCCTGGTCTCTCGCTGGGCACGTGGGTCGGGTGCTGGGGCTGCAGGAGGCTTCTGCCCCATGTTTCTGCCTCCTGCTTCCCCTGGGAGGGAGATGAGGAAAGCCGTGGGGCAGAGCCAGGAGGTGCTCAGGGTCCTCATGGGAAAGGTGCACCAAAGCTGCACCCCCAAACGTGCCAGCATGAACTTGCCAAGCTGCTAACACGCTCCCTGGCCTGGGTTTTGACTGTGCTGAGCAGCAATCCTGCCATCACTCTGTGCACTCTCCGGCGCTCTCCAGCCGGCTTCCCATCCTCAGACACCCCCCACGCCGGGCACGCCGCCCCGGGGCACGCAGCACAGCACGCTACGGATAAGCGTTGGGATGGGCTGCAGCTCAGCCTCGCTTCTGCAAATCCAACAAAACACATACATACACAGAGAGCAATAATTATGGTTTTGGGTAGCGGGCTCCTCTCGGCAGCCGAGGAGACCCAGCACCACGCGCGGTGGTGCGCAGACACAGCTGGTCAGTGGCACTTGGCCCCGGGACCAGGGAAGGATCCCCAGCCCTGTGGTTTCACGCAGAGATGCGGCGCTGAGCCCATCCACCCTGCAGGCTGGAGGCAACGGGGAACATCGAGGATACCCGAAAGCGGGGTACGCAGGGTCCCGGGGGCTCCTTCGTGGAGCTCAGGCAGCCTCTGCTCTCTGGCTGCCGTCACCCCGCAGGGACCCCAGCCCGGCACTACGTCCCCTGCGTCGCAGGTACACCAGTGCCCCCGCCCGGCGCTGGTTGGATGCTGGTGGCTTTTGGCTGAGGGGCGGCAGCCGAGCCCGGGTGCCCCCGGCCCTGCCTCGCTCCCCTTCGCATGCGGGGGCACTGCGTGGGGGCAGCGCCCAGCACCGCAGTCCCCGCCGCTCTCCTGCCCGGCGCGGGCAGAGCTCCCCAGGCACCGCCGTCCCCGGGGACCGCTTCTCTTTGAAAGCAGGCAGCGCTGCGCCTCCCGTCCCCAAAGGGTTAACAAGCAATTTCCTTTGCTGACAGCTCGGAGACCGTTCACTATCGACTGCGGGAGAATAAGAGGGGAGAAGCAGCGAGATAAAAAGGCAGCAGAGCTGGCACCGCCTGCTTAATCCCAGCGTTTAATCTGCTGGGGCAGCGCAGGCAGCCTTATCTCGCCGTCCTTCTGCTGCTCCATCTCATTACTGCTCCCACGGCTGCGCGGGCCGCGCCGCCAGGAGATGTAAGAGCTGAGCCGGGGAGCGCAGGCCTGGGGCAGCGGCTGCTGCCAGCTCGTCTCGCTCGGCAGCCTCCGCCGGGCCCGCTGCGCTGGCGGCCACGGGCCGGCACCCCACGCCTGGCACACACGCATCCCCCCCTCCCCGCCACGCCGCTGCCCAGCCGGAGCGGGGCCGCTGCCCGGGGACACACACGTGGAGGGATGTGCACGCAGACTGCACCCACGGAACGTGGCGTCTCACGCCCGGCGCTGTCGCACGGCCTCGGGGACACGTTGCCAGGGTCACGCGCGCACACGCGCTTTTCCTGGTCTTTGCCCCCGCGGACACGTGCTCTGGCGGTCCAGCCTGCGTGATGCCCGCGTCCCCATGGGTGGATGGAGGATGCAGGGCTCTGTGGGATGGTGCCTGTACGACACGGCACGGCCAGGACAGCAGGCAGGGCAATGCCACCTCGTCCTGCGTGTCCCCCTCCCTCCATCCTCACCTAGCCAGGAGCTCCCCTGCCAGATGCCAAACCAGCTCCGCTCTGTCTCCTCATCCACCAGGCACACCATGGCCAATGTTGCTGGGTCACCCCCGGCCTGGCCCTGGCAGCTCCCGCAGCCGCAGGGCAGCAGTGGGCAGGAGGGGAGGGGGGGCCGCCTCCCGGGAGCCAGCAGGTGCCGGCACAGACACGATCCCTCCAGCCGTGGCATTTATCTGTAAATCCGCAGCACTGACACGGTGCAGATGAAGCCTCCGCGCTAGCCGGGTTGTCACGGGGGTTATCCTGCTGCCTACAGATGGGTTTACACCGATAAGATTTATTGTCACCCTGGCTGAGGTGCTGCCAGCGCCTCACTGCCTGTTCCTCTTGCAAGGCTGTGCTGCCTGCCTGGGGGTGCCGTGAGAGCCACGAGCGGCACCTTGCCAAGCGGCCACCGGCAGAGCAGGTCCCCAGACAGAGGAGAGCCGGACATGACCCTCTGCTCCCCGCTGCCCGGGCTGATGGGTCCCCTGCCCACCTGTCCCTCACCCTCACAGCGGGATGCAGGGGGATGCTGGTCCCTGAGCCAGACCAGGCTGAGCGGAGCGCACATCTGTGCTGCCAGAGAGTTGCTGACGGTGCTGGCAACACGGCTCCTGTCACAGCTCGGCGGCTTCACGGCTCTCCTGTGGTGCAGGGTGGCTGGGACTCCAGGGGCTGCCGGGGCAGCGGTGTGTGGAGCCTCTGCAGGTGGGATGGCCTGGGCAGGGAGCAGGGGGAAGCCCCCCAACGTGCAGACTGACCCCAGCGCCATGCGGGAGCTGGCGGGGCAGCTATGGGAGCCAGGGCTTTGTGCACCCCCTGCTCCAGGGTGACATGGGGTGGGCAGGAATACCCCCAAGAGGGGAATTTGGATCCAAGGCACCCTGCTCTGCCCTGGTCCCTCACCCACACCCTGCTGCCTGCCCCCCCCGTGCTGCACTCCCCAGCACTGATTTCCCTGGGGCCAGCAGGGATTGCCCTGAGCCACCTGGTGCAGCCAGCCAGGGGCTGAACCAGGCTAAATCCCTGAGCAGTGGGAGGGGAGCCACCTGCCAGCATCCCCCCTTGTCCCCAAAGCCACTGCATAAGCCCTGCACAGCTTCACCACCACCCTGCTCCACCCTGGCTCCCACCTCTTCCCCTTCTCCTCCCCTCCAGCCGCTGACCCCCAGATGATGCTGGGGGCTCCACTCTCTCTGCCAACACGAATTTGACCCCAGCATGTGAGAACTGAAGGAAACAACATGCAAACAGCCTGAACCCTGGCTGCACCCTCCTCCCCAGGGCCAGCTCAGGGGGCCACAGGCGCTGGGGGGCTGGTCGGGGTGATGGTGTAACCCGCCAGCACATCGGGAGCCCGAGTGAAGTGGGGTGATCACAGCCCAGCGGGAAAGGGCTCGTTAATAGCTGAGCCCTTTTAGTAGAGATTAGGGAGCTGCGCGGCTTTGATCTTTGATTGCCAATTTGCATCTTGAAGGCGCTGGGACCTCATCCAGCCTCAGCGCAACCCTTTGTGGTTATCTCGTGGCTAATGGATTTGTTCTTAATGCTGGAGCGTGCAGGCTAAAGGCTGATTAAACCCTCTCCGCGGCGCTAAATCAATGGAACAAACATGATAGGGGTTGGCTTTCCCCAGCCTGCGTGCTCCTGGGCGGAGGGGCTGATCGACAGAGCCCCCGTGCCCCAGCGCTGGCAGGGGCTCCCTCCTTGGGGCTGCCAGGTAGGGCAGGAGGCATGGGCACTGGCGGGCAGGGACAACCCCACGGCCCGTATCCCCATATCCCTGTATCCCCATCCTCTGCTTGCCACGTAGGCGGCAATAAGCTGGGGGAGCTCAGGACTCCGGGGGTGTCTGCCCCTCCTGGATGCTTGGGCCACATTGCCTTTGTGCTCGTCCTCAGCATCTGCAGGAGCTCCCCAGTCCCCCCTGGCTCCTCCCAGCTCCCAGGGCTTGCTATGGGAGCAGGGACATGTCCTGGCAGGGATGGGATGGGATGGGACAACCTGCCCCTGCAGCTGGACGACTCCTTCCCCCTTTGCCTCCCACACACTGGGGAGCAGCACTGGTAGCTCCCAACTCCTCTGTCCTTCAGACCATCTCCCCTTCCTCCTGCTCGGAGCCAGTGCCGCGTTCCCAGGACCGTGTGCTGTCTGCAGCAGCCCATACATCACATCCTGTGAGCAGCAGTATCTGTACACACTTTCCATAATGCCCGTGGTCTCCACTGCATACTCAGCTTCAGGAAAATGCAATTCCCACTGCATCTGCAGGTAGCAGAGGGGATGAACTGAACCCTGGCCACAGATGCCCCAGGAACAACTGGCCCTCCATCCTACCTGCTGCCTGGGCTGGGGGTCTGGGGATGGGAGCTGAGCACCTGAGATGGGCAGGACTAAGGTTTTGGGGACTAGGAGCTGTGGGGAAGAGGGTTGTGTGGCTGCAAGCCAGGAGGAGACTGGCCGAGGGCATTTTGCACCCTTTGCTTTTTGCAGGGCTCATGGCATCGCCCCGGATGCTGCCAGGGCAGAGCTGCCTACAGGTCTGGTGGCATTTGAGTGACAGGACCCCCCAGCAGGGATCCTGCTCCAGGGCCCGAGCTGCCTGTGCTGGAGCATGACATGAGCTGCAGCACAGTGAAGCTCAGACCGGTGCCTTGCTGGGAACCAGTCCGTGGGGAGAAGGTGCTGGGAGCAGCCCTGCTGGCCCCGGGCTGTGCCCGTGCCAGGCTCGACCCCAGAGAGCGGCAGCTGCTGCAGAGGCAGCCGGGCTGCTGCACAGCACGGAGCCGGTGGGATCACACACCAAGATTCCCATCTGCAAACCTCACTATTGAATCATCTCCCCTCTGCCAATATTTGCCGAGTGTGAGAGAGAAAGTGGCTACAAAAGTCATCGGTGCCGGCATTTCAATCTGCCCGGGCTAGAGGCAGAGGGGCGGCTGGGTGGGATGGCTCAGCCTCCCGAGCCCCCGGCTCTGGCCAGCTGAGCAGCCCCTGTGCCCTGCCTGCAGCAGCACGAGGAGAGCCAGGACCCCCCCACGCTGCTGCACAGCACCTCTGCCTGCCTGGGACAGATGCTCCTGCCATGGGCACCGCTGCCAGCACCACCCTGCCCCGGGCATCGGCATAGCCCCCGCTCCTGCCCGCACCCCCACCTCTGCACCAGGACAGCCATCTCCACCTGGTCAGCATCTCCCCTGCAACCCTCAACGCAGCACCAACCCACCCCCTCCAGTACTGCCCCATCCCCTCCATGTCACCCCAGTGTCCCCAGCTATCACTGCCCTGCCCTGCCTGCACCATGCAGTCCCCTCTCTCCCTTGCTCTAGACTGTCTGTGCAGTCTCTGCAGCGGTCCCTGAGCGGGTGAGGCAGGACGCAATGCTGAGATACAGCTCCTGGAGGAGAAGCCCAGAGTGTTATCAGCCTGGGGAGTTAATTAAGGTCATGTCAGGCGATAAGGAAACAGGATGTCAGAGCGGCAGCAGCGCAGGGGGGTCAGAGCCTGAAAAACTCCCTCTGAAAAGCAACTCCACCGAGATGGGATCAGCCAGGTGCTCAGGGACGGAGTGGCTGTCACAGCCACATGTGTGGTGTCTCTGAGGACGGCACCACACACCATGCCCAGCACGGGATGGGGTGGGATGGAGCTTGAGATGCAACGGGATGGGATGGACATTGAGATGGGATGGGGAAGGGGATGGGATGGAATGGAATGGGGATTGAGATGGCGATAGGATGGGATGGAGATTGATATGGGATGGGATGGGGCTGGGCAGGGGGCCTGGCTGTCATATACCGTGCCTGGGCAGGGAGAGCCGGCTGAGCAGCCCTGGTTATCCACTCCTGTCCTCGCGCAGGAGCAACACACACCGGTGAGACCAGAGCAGTGCCAGCAGGGCAGGAATCTCTGTGAACCTCTGCCTGTAATTAGCACATGTAATTGCAGACACTCTCTGATTAGCAGGACCTCAGAGCTGGGCACACCAGGCTGCTTGACAGTACTCACGCTGTTCCTGTCTGGGACCGTTCGCCTCCCCGTTCAGTGATGGCTTCACCCCCCGGGCCAGGCAGTGCCACGGGGCTGGGAGAGCAGGGTTGGCCTGGCACGGCGCAGCATGGTGCGTAGCAGGGTGATGGAGCAGGCTGGGGACCCAGGGGACACGTGTAGGGGACACTGCCAGCGCAAACCCGGCTCTCCTGTGGCACCCGGCGACCTGCCTGGCAGGGTGGGAGCTGAGCCACTGGGACATAATTAATACTTGCATCAATCTCAGCTGGATTTGCATAGTGCCCTCAGTCACACGCTGCCTGGGAAGGCAGGCTGCTCCGTGCCCTTCCCGGGGGCAGCAGCAGCAGATGCTGGGCTGGCCCTGCTTCTTCTGCAGGGGTCACAGCCCCAGTGAGGCCCCCAGCTTGCCCCCACATGCACCCCATCCCTGCTCGCCCCACCGCCCCCCGCAGCAGGGACACCTGCAGGCTCCCGCCCTGCCCCACTCCAGCCGCTGGAGCATTGAAGACAGATGGAGACACTTCCCTCTGCGGCTCAGTCCCTCCCTCCCTCCCTCCCCAGCCTGCAAGGAGATAGTAGGGACGGCAGCTTGGGACTGAAGGGCACGGCAGGGTTTCGAGGGCAATGGGGGGGCAGCCAAGCTGCGAACACCCCCCTGCAGTCAGGAGGCACAGCGGTGCCCACCTCCGCATGCCCAGGATGGGGTATGAGGTTTATGGGCAGCATGCACGGCCAGTGCCTTGCTCTCTGGGGGCACCCAGCTCCCTCCTGCCCCTGCCCCGCTCCCTTGGCCCTGGTGAGCACCCCCAGCCCATCCCCAGAGGGGTCGCCCAGGCTGAGCCCCAGCCCGGGAGGAAGAAGAGCCACGGCAGGAAAGAGCCTGGGGTAGTAGCAGGGACATGAGGGTGCAGGTAAGGACATGGGTGCCACCTGCAGCCCTCGCCTTGCAGCCCTGTGGGTGCAGGTGCAGGTGGCGGAGGGATGAGACAGCACGGGGATGCGTGGGGTGCCAGGGCCGCTGCCCCTCGGCAATGACTGCCTGGCAAAATATCCCTGTGCAGCCGAGCGCGGTGCCTCGCCACGGCCGCCGACACCGCTGGCAGCCGCTCCCAGCCCCGTGACACCACGGGGACCGCGCCACTCTGGGCACATGCAGGGTACAGCTGGATACAGGAGGAGACACGGGCACGTCTCCTGACCCCGGGGATGCCTGCTGGCCCTCTGCAGCCACTGTCACTGATGTGCCTCACCCGTGCCTGACCGCGGCACCCACAGCACTTGCATCACCCACAGTACCTGCAGCACCCACTGCCCAACCCACCCCAGGAGCACGGAGGACATGGCCACTAATCGTGCCTGTGCCCGGGGCCGGGGAGCCACGGTCTGATTGCAGTTGCCCAGACAAGTGCGGCCACCTCAATCAGAGCCGCACAGCCCTCCAGCACCCCGGGCGCCGGGAATTAAACAGCTAATGAGCTGCTGGCTGGAGGGCCGGCAGTTAGTGATTAATCAGGGGCTCTGCTCTGACCAGGCTTGTGTCTCCTCTCCCTTCCCGCCCTGCACAGCCCAGGGGCCGGCACCCGGCAGCGGGCCAGTGGGTCCCCCCAGCCCCTGCTCCCTGCCTGCCCTGCCACCATGGGCAGGGGCCAGCCTGGCTCTCCAGCCCAGCTGAGCTCCCCAACACGGAGAGGTGTCCCCGACCGACCCCTGTGCCGCCGGGACGTGGCACCTGCAGGTCCTCCCGGCCTCTGGCTTTCCTGCCTCCCCACCTTCTCCTGCGCTCGCCTTCCCGGCGCTGCAATCAGGAGGAAACCTTTTGTTCTGCTGGAAGAAAACCTGTTGACTCCAGCCGAGCTTAACAGCCGTTTAGGTGCAAAGCATGCTCCGGCTTGCATCTGCGCCCAGAGAGGGGCACGGCAAGCCGGAGGTGCCTCCGCCGAGGGGCCCTCCCACCTCTGCGAGGGTGGCTGGGCAGGCAGCGATGCCTCCTGGGGACAGCACAGGCACATGCGGGAGCCACAAGTCCCAGCAGGTCGGGGTGCAGGCCCAGGCCCCCCACCCGAGACCAGCAGCACGGTGCCACATGTCCCGGCTCAGCAGCAGGGCCGTCCTCGCCTTCTGTTTTTTGCCGGCACGGCGACGCAGCCGCGAACGGATGGGGCTGGCAGCACCCTGCCTGTAACCGCTGCTGGCGCAGCACACCGGGGCATGGCTCAGAGCACAGTGGGAAGGTTTTGCAGCGTAAGCAGGGGGCAGCCACCCACAGAAAGGCGCAGGGAGCTGCAGGGAAGCAGCTCAAGCACGAGCCAGACTCTGCTCCCCTGTTGTGAAGCCCTGGCTGGCTTTCTTCCCCTTCACGGCCCTTGCAGAGTTAGGATGTGGCAGAGGTGTCGGCACCCTCCCGCCCTCGCACCCTTGCCGTGCTCCCTGTCCCCAGGGGATGAGCTCGCCGCCTCCTCCTGGGCTGGATGTCGGGGCAGCGCCTGGGAGAAAAGGCCGGCAACCGGCAAGGAGCAGGTTAGAGACATGCATGTTCTCCCCTATTGCACAATTAATCATGAGAAGTTTTTCCTCCTTTCGTGCATGAAACAAAATTTGGCAGGGCGCTCTGACCACAGGGACTCGCTGCTTGCTCTCCAGTAAAAACCCAGCCACATCTGGCAAAGAAATAACCTCACAGCATCCCTGTGTGTGCAGGCGGGGAGAGGCAGTGCCGGGCCAGGCAGGAAAACCCAGGGGGGCTTGGTCCGCAGCCCCCCACGCAACGAGCACCTTCAGCTCCTGGTGTTTGCCCCCCTCCCCAGCCCCCAGCGCACACATGGCCATGCTGGTCTGCCATGCTGCTCTGCCAGCACCGTCATGCCTGCCCGCAGGCCCTGTTATTCCAGTCCTGGCCATATAAAAGCCCAGGCAGGGGCATCCACCCCCTGCCAGGCGCCTGGGTGCTGGCAGCAGCCCCTGCCTGCATCCCCTGCCTGGGCTCTCCTCCCACCCCTGGCTGCCTCCCGCCGCCTGCTCCATCCCCCAGCCTGGCCAGAGCCTCCTTTCCCAGCCGTCCTTTCCCAGAACAAGCCCAAACCTCCCCAGCACCGTTCCAGCTATTTGTTATTGGAAAAGGGGGGAAATACGGTTTTTGACAATTATTGTTTTTTCCACCTGACTGGCTGCAAACTTGTTAATTTTTTTCTTTAATGTGTGAACAGTGTCGACGGCAGCTGCATGTGAAATGACTCGACGCCCTATCTGCGGGTCCCTGGCTGGCTTTCAGCGCTCGCACCGCAAACATTGCCTTCTATAAATAAAGGCCTATATCTCATCAATGGCAGAACAGCAGAGCTTTATATAGTCGTCTTACATAAAACCGTCTCTCTTTATGGGCTTCAAACCATTTGCGTCACTTAGTGCAGCTCCGTAAACCTCCTGCTCCAGCCGCTCCCCTGCGAAGGGAGACCCGGCACGGCTGTCCCGTGCCCCACGCCGCCGGCGGGGAGCCCGGGGTCCCCGCTCTGCCCGGGGCTGCCCCCCCCGCAGGGCCAGGTGGCAGCTGCATCCTCGTCCCCCCCGCTCCGCCGCCTTGGCACGCGCCTCCCTTCCAGCCCTCCCGGCCTTGGCACCGAGCGCCGGCATGGCAGCCGGCACCGCCAGGCACCCCGGCACCCGGGGGGGAAGGCCGGCCGTGGGCCAGCACTGCGCACCCTGCCCTCGTCACCCTCCCCATCCCTGCTGCGGGTCCTGGGGCAGCGCAGGCAAGGATGCTGGGAGGTGCCGCTCCGTCCTCCATCACTTGGAAATCAGGGACCGGAGGGCACAGGGTGACCGGGGACCTGGTGCCACGCTGGGGGGACCGGCCGGCTCCCAGCTGGTCCTGGTCTGATGTGTGCGGGACACGAGCCCGGCCGGTGGCTTTCCGCCCCGCTGCCAAACGAGTGCCTGGTGCGGGCGATGCCAGGGGCTGCCCCAACGGCCACGGGGCACGGGTCCCAGCCCCAGACCCTGCACAGGCTCCTGCGGTCCCCAGGGCCCCCGGCTCCATATGGCAGAGCCTGCCCCTCCGGCTCGCCGCAGGCACCCGCCTGCACGCACCGATGGGTCGATGGGTCGCGGGGGGGCCAAGGACTCTTGCTGGGGCTGCAGCAATGACTGCATGCAGGGAGGCAGCCTGCACCCTGGCTGGCAGCGCAGGAGCTGGGGGGGCAGAGCTGCAGAGACCATGGTGACAAGCCTTCGTTTATCCCCACGCCACCCCAGCCGGCTACCCCAGGTGGGCAGGTGGCCGGAGCTGGAGGGACACAGGGAGCCAACAGCATCGTGGCAGTGGGACCCGCGGTGCACTCTGCCCTGTGGCTGCCCCCAGTGCTGCCTGGCCGTGGGACCCCTGCCACGGCTGTCACAGCAATGCCCTGCCAGCCACAGGGCATCCAACCACGTCGCCGGCACAGGGCACCTGCACCCCAGCCAGCCCTGCCCCGTGCCCAGAGCCTCCGTGCCCAGCCAGCCACGCTGCACCCCACAAACCTCCCTGTCACCCAGCCAGTCACCCTACACTCTGTCAGTCCCACAGCCCTGTGTCCCCACCGCCCCATGGCCCCACAGCCCTGCAGCCCCATGCATCAGCAAGCACCCACTCCTGGGGCCAAGACCCCATGGATGCCCTGGCCCCATCCCTCCCACAGCTGCCCAAGGTGCCCACCCCACTCTGCAGCCAGGAACGCTGGGGGGGCACCGCCCCACAGACACCCCACGGGTGCCCTGGCCCTGAGGGACGGTGGTGCCCCCGATCCGCCCAGCCTGGCACATGGCACCAGCCTCGTGGCACGTCCTGTGTCCCTGGGGAGCCACACAAGGCGCGGGCGTCCTGGCCGCTGGCTCCCCCCCGTATCAGAGACAGGCTTATTAAGTGTGTGATATTAAATTACCCAGATAAGAGCATAAGAGCTTTTAAAGTCAATTCATTAAATATAATTATGAAGAGAGCTTTTTTATGCTCACGGTGATCTGATCTCAATCAGGGAGACGGTGGGAAAGCCGCCGGCTCCTCCAGCATCTCCGCTCCCCCGCCGCGTCGCCTCCGCACCCCCCTGTTCCCCCGCCTCGGCCACCTCCGGCAGGGAGCCAGCACCCAGGGCCACAGCCCTCGCCACCCACCCTGCTGCCCCGGCACCCCCTCCCCAGTGTCGCTGCTGGTGCCGGTGCCACCCCACTTGGATGGGGGTGGCATGGGGGTCTGCCTAGCAAAGGGGTGGGAGACGGGATGTGACGAGGGCAAGGTGCAAGGGCCGGCAGGGTTGGGAAGGACGGTAGTGGGGTATAGAGATGCTTGGGGGCAAGAGCCAGGGGTCTGGGGAGCTGAGTCAGGCTCTTCCTGGACATGGGTCCCCATCCCTGCAGGATCTGACCCGCTCCCTGTCCCCTGCAGAGCAGCCTCCTTACGGCCTAATCATGCATCCCCACTCCCCAGGCAGGAGGGGTGCGCACTTCCCTCCCCTCCCATATTCATTAATGGCGCTTTGTGACCAGTTAATACCTGCCAGCCAGGCAGAGGCTGCGCTGACCCGCAGCTGGACCCCTCGTGCAGGCCGGGTGGCCCCACGCCAGCTCTTTGCACCGGGACCCCCCTCTCGTCCTGTGCACCCCAGCTGCAGCCTAGGGTGCAGCTGCACGCAGGGCTGAGCCTGTCTTTCCGGGGGAAGCCATGGGGGAGCGGGGGTCCCAAAGACACCTTGGGAGCCCCGTGCCCCTCACACACCTCCCCAGCCATCTGAAAGACAGCCAGATTGCCGAGACACCCAGGTTCTCCTTGCCACGGTGCCCTGAGACCCACCGTGATGGGGGGCTTTGCAGTGACACCCCTAGGTGCAGCCAACCCCTCGCTGTCCCACCATGGTACCCCAAATCCTCATTACCCCCACATCCACCTACATGCTGCTGCAGCCTGGGCACCACGGGGTGAGGAGCAGCAGCCTGGCTGGCCAGGAGCAGGGTGGGCTCTGGGCTGGGGTCCCCGCACAAGGCTCCGGTGGGGGCTGGTGGGAGCAACTACCCGCTGCTGGGAGCTGCTGGACTGACATTTATTTTTAGACGTGAATTGTATAAATTAGCATTTCTCAGTGGATTAAGCAGCAGGAATTGTGTAAAATTAAATGGCAACGAATTGCATTAAAGTCCCCCATTTTCTGGCACAAGCAGTGCCTCTAGCTGTGCCCGGGTGGCTCATGTGTAACAGCACTGGAGCTGCTGCCGCCGCCGCTCCGGACAGGAGCGCAACCAACCTGCGGCGTGTCTGCACCACCTGGGACACAGACCTGGGGATGCGCAAGCACGGTGGCCAGGCTGTGAGGAACTCTGGATGGGCTGCAAGCCCCTGGGGAGATGGCTCAGGTGCTGGGCTGGGGCTGCAGGACATGGATCCAGTGAGCGGAGTGCAGTGACCCAGATGGGCATGGCTGGGCTCGGCCGAGCAGCTCACAGGCATAGGATCGGCGAGGGATGCTCCAGGCTCTCCTAGGCACCGACACCACCAGCCCCAGCCCAGCCAGTCCCTCCTGCCATGGATGGCAGGACACCTACCACAGCCGCAGCCATGCCACCCTCCAGTGGGGATGACACTGTGTTGGGACCCGTATGGCACTGCCTGGCCCCAGAGCCCCTCTGTGCCCCAGGCAGGGCAGGTCCTGCAGTGCCTGGAGCCCAGTGAGCTGCTGAGGGGCCCCCGGCAAGCCCCCCACGCCCCGGGTGACACTCAGCCCTGCAGAGGGGGAGAGGGGAAATGGGGTGGGTGAACGCCAGGGGCTGAGCAGGCATCAGGTGGGGCAGGGCAGGTGAGGAGCAACGAGTCCAGCTCTGATTGATAGAGCGTAAAAATAGGCTGAAAATGTGACATTTATTAAGTATGGTTCTGGCGGAAAGGTCAGAGAGAGTCCCTGCGTCGGGAGCGGTGCAGGTTGCAGGGGCAACGGCGGCAGAGCCTTGCTGGGAGGAGGCAGGGGTGACAGCCTGCTGCCCCCTGCCCACCCCCTCAGCCAGGACCTCTCGGGGTGCATGTGGGATGCAGCCGAGGATGCTCCCCCTGTCTCAGCACAGGGGCTTCCCCCTCCAGGGTCTGCATGGGGTGCTGGGGAGACGCCCCACACCACCCACGTCCCGGGTAGGCGGGAGGCCCTGCCTGGAGAGCCGGCGCCGGTGCCATCTCCGAGAGGCGCTGCCAGCTGTCAGCAACCTCCCCACTCCCCCCCAACCTCCAGCCCTGGCAGGGCTGGCTTCGGCAGCCACACATCACAAACAAAAGGCTTTTGACAGGGGACGCGGTTTTGAGAAAGGCACCGGGCTCTCGCCCGGCCACGAACGGAGCCTCCTGCCACAGCCGCTGCCAGCGAGCAGGCGGGATGCTGCTGCCAGCCGGGGGGGGGATCACCGCCACGCACCGCCTGCTGTAGCCCCCAGACCCCTGCACACCCCAGCTGCCCGTCCCCCCTGTCCCTAAAGCACCGCTGGGAGGGCTCTCCTTTCCCACAGTGCCCTGTGACGTGGCCAGCACCGGCCTCGGGCTGTGGCCATACCGGGGTGCCAGGCGCAGGGGCAAGGGCTGGGACGAGCCACCTGCCGCAGCTGAGCCCCAGCCCCGTGGGGTCGCTTCCCAACCTCCTGCTCAACGGCACGTAAAAACCGCTATTGATTTCCCGTGCCGGCACCGCATGCTTCGCACCCTTGGCACCGCAGCTGCGCTCGCCCAGCCGGCAGGGATCCGCACCCGCCGCCCTCGCCGAGGCATGGGGCAGCGTGCCGGCGGGCACCGGGCAGCAGCAGGGGCAGCCCAGCCCCTCGCCCCCGGGCAGAGCGAGGACTGGGGGGCTGTGGAGCACGGCACGAATCGGGGGGGTCGGAAGAGGCTTCGCCGGGGCTCTGGCACGGCCCTCCGGCAGCCGACGCAGGGGGCACATTTGTCAGCCTGGCTGCAGGGGAGCCTTGCTGCGGCTCAGGGCTGTCCCTGCCGCCTGGGGAGATTTACAGCCCAGCCGGGCTTTATTACACGGAAGATGCTTACGCTGGGGATTTTTTTTTTTTCCCCACAGTTTCTTAATTTGCTATCCCATAAAGAATGTGGATTTGTGACGTTAAATAGGGGAAGATCATTTACCACTCATGGCTCTTACTTAAAGGATCCGCACGGGTTATTTATTGTGTGAGCACAGGCTACAAGCGGCAGCGCGAGGGAACATGCTCCAGTTTCGGCGCTGCTCCTGCTCCCGAACAGGCAGCCAGCCGCCGGCGACCCCACAGCTTGGCCACCCTCGTGCTGTAAAACTTCCAGCATCTGGAGGAAATCCACCTCGTGCCCAGAGGGAAGGAAGGACTCCAGCACTCCTGCAAGCACGGCTGCAGGAAAAACTCCTTCCCTTCTATGGCATCCCTGGGGACGCGACCTCTGCTCCAGGGGCTGCTCGCCATGGGCTGGGAGCCCTGGGACCCCAGGCCATTTGACCCACTGGGATGTGCAGCAGTCTGGGAGCCCTCCATCAGTGCTGGGACATACTGTGACTCACGTATCCGCCCACTGCAGCGGGGGTACCAGAGCTTTCTGAACATAAAGGCACACATGGGGACCCAGGACTGGGACCGATGAAGCCTGGAGCTCCCCGCTGCATGATGGCTGGGTGCAGGGCAGCCCGGGTGCCCCTGCGTCGGGCCCACAGCTGGAAGCGAGAGTGCCCAGGCCCACACATCACAGCTGGGACTCACCCTGCCTGCCAAGCAGCTCGCTCTGTGTTTCAGTCATTCCCAGGAGGCACGAGGGACCGATTCGGCTCAGGGAATGGGAGTAGGAGGCTCCAGCTGCAAACAGTGTGATGCCTCGACAAGTCCCACTGCTGCCTCGCAAGGCTTTGGGACATGGTATGTGACAGAGAGAGGTCACATCTTCCCCCATCCCTCCCCACACCCATGTCCTGCAGCTTCTCCTGCCCCAGGTTCACCCCTTTGCTCCAGGCAAGTGAGAGGTGACAGGGATGCCCCTTTCTGCTGACAGCCCCTGATGCCTCAAAGGACAGGCTGAAGGGCTGAGCTGCGGACGGGGGGGTGCAGGCTGCAGGAGTGTTGGGGTCCCCTTCTTTGGGCCGTGAGCCGGGGGTCAGCTGGCACTAACCATCCTCACGCCTGAAGACTGCTCCAGTGCAGGGTGCCGGCACACCAGAGCCCAGCTGCCTGAGCATTCCCAGGGCAGACCCGTAAGCAGCTGAGGCAGGCAGGTCAGCTAGTCGTGCACGGCCACCTGCTGAGAAACCGGGTCCCGATGACTGTCCTGGCAGTCACCCTCTGCTGCCACGCAGCACGGCGCACACCACACACCATGTCCACGCTGCGGGAAGCTTGTACCCAGCCCCATTCGCCTGAGCTCTACCCCGCCAGCCTCGCAGCGCAGCTCAGCACACGTCAAATCCCATTGCCATGCTGTGCCACTGCCCGGCACAAGGCTGGGCTCGCTGCCTCCCCCACAAGCCAAAGCCGTGCAGGCTCCCCCAGGAGGACCCCGGGGCTGGAGCCAGCGTGGCTGAGCCACGTGCAGGACTGTCCAGCACCAAAGCTCCCTGCTCCCAGCCCTGCTGAACCGCACTTCTCCCTGGCAAACTCAGGCAGCTGGCGTAAAGCAGGCGCAAAGCCCAGCAAAACCCCGGGAGGAGTGGGGTTGCCCCCCCACTGCCCCCTGCTCCTTCCCACTCCGTTGCAGTGCCCCATGCCAGCCCCCCGCACAGGGCAGCCCCCCCCCCCCGAAACGATGCTTTCCCAGGGACAGCATCACCCTGCGTGGCAAGCAGGCATTGTATTGATGAGCACAAAGTGAAACAGGACATGCTGCATCAGCCATTTCTAGCCCCACGGAGCCTTCTCTACCCCCCCCAGCATCCCGCACAGCCCATGGCATCGCATCCCCCGCCCCAGCCCGGAGCAGGCTTCGGCTGGCAGCACTGCTCCTGGGAGCGCATCAAGCCAGCCGAGCAGTAGCCCCTGGCAGCCGTAGGAGAGAGGCGGCTCATTTCCAGAGTCATTATGGTCTGAAAAGGGTCCCATCAGGTATTCCGCCCGTTCAGCACATTTATTTTCCCAAACCACAGCGAGGATTTGTGATTCCAGGCTCAATATTAGCAAGAGCTGCACGCTGGAGGCACCCGGCCGGCAGCTCGCTGCCTGGGCAGGCAGGGAGCTGCTGGCGAGGAGGCCCTGACAGCAAGCCCCAGGCAGTGAGCGGGCAGCCCCCGGCAGCCCCCCCGCTCGCCCAGCTGCAGCCGTGCCTCCGGAGTGGAGCCGCTCGGCATGTGTGCGTGCACACATGTGCGTGTGCAATGCTGGCAGCCTCCAGACTCACACACATCCCAGTGCCAACCCCCCCAAACGCAGGAAGGCTCCCCTGCGTGCAGAGGGGTCTCTGCCCGTTCCTCCAGCCACTCTTGCTGTGCAAAGCACCCTGTGACAGAGCACTTCAACCCAGGGGGAAGCCCAGGCTGGAGCAGGGCTCTACACCATGGCTTTCCCCCTGCCCACTGCACACTCACCCTGGGGACCGCTGAACCCCGCTCCCCCCCAGCTCTGGCTCCTGCCTGCGAGCCTCTCCGGCACAGACCTGCCGGCAGCCCGGTTCTGCGGTGCAGAGCCCTACCAAGAGCTCCCATGCAGGATCCTCTCTCTCTCTCCGTGTGAAACTTGGAGGGAAACTCAAACAGAGAGAGATGCAAACTTCAGCAGCCGGAGCGAGCCAGGAGCCCTGCTCTGGCAAGGCACAGCCAGGTGGGTGCCCTCCATGCCAGCTGGGGCCCCCTGGGAAGCTGAGCCAGGCGTGCACTCACCACAGTGAAATCGCGGGATGAGCAGTTCTCTCCGCTGAAGTTGCAGCTCTTGAGCATGTCGTCAAGCTGGTGGCCGGTGCGGTTGACGATGTCAGCCATGTCGGGGTCGGGGTAGAGCAGGTCTGTGGCCTTGTGGCCGTCCCGGTCCTTGGGGGGCAGCCCGGTCATGTTGGCCAAGTGGAAGATGTCGGCGTCGGTGAGCGCCGAGTGGCGGTAGCGGTTGATGTTGCAGATGGTGATGGCGGGGAAGACCATCTCGCGGATGGCCTCCTCGTCCAGGGCCATGACGTGGGGGTGCTCCAGGTAGAGCAGCGCTGACTTGGCTGCCTGGTAGAGGAAGAAAGCGAGCGAGGCCAGGAAGGCAAATGCCCAGAGGGTCTGGCGCACACCCAGCCGCCCTGACTGGCAGATGTGTCCCAGGCCATGCAGCGTGCTGGCGCTGGCGAAGGCGGCCAGGTCCCGGGAGCGGGGCCGGGCGGGCTCCTCGATCAGGCTCTCCTTATCCCCTTCTTCTTTCTCCTTCTGCTTCTCATCCTCCTCGGCAAATTTGATTTTACACACGATCTCAATCGGCATCTGCCCCGCACGGCCGGCGTGCCCAGCCAGCGAGCTGCACCCCGGCACGGGCACCGGCCGAGAGCCCGGCCAGGCGCTGGGAGGGGGCTCGGGTCCCCCCCAAGCCCCAGCACGGCGCCGGGAGGGCCGAGCCGTCTCGGGAGGGAAGCGCAGCCCCTCTCAGCAGCTCCGAGCCGCCGCTTCCCTCTTGTCTCACTAGTCGATCGTCTCCTTGTGCCTTCGCTTATCAGCACAAATACAGCTGTCAAAAACCCCTCTCTCTCCTCTCCCTCGCTCTGTCTCTCTGCCTCTCTCCTTCGCTCCTCTCTGGTTAAGACCCCAGCAGATACAGGCAGCATTTAGGCATCATGTGCTAATAAAATCCAGGGAATACTTAATAATTCAAGACATGTCAACATTATTTCATCGTCAAATAAAGAGCGAGCGCCAGAGAAAAGAGGCAGCGTGAAGGGCCCCGGCGCCTCCGGGGCAGGGAGCCGCGCTGTGCCCTCTCCCCAGCCCCGGCTCCCAAGTGCTGCCGGAGCCACTTGTTTGAATGGCTCGGGAGCTGCCGGAGCCGTACCGTGCCGTGCCGTGCCAAGCGGAACGGAGCCGCGCCGAGCCGCGCCGTGCGATGCCGAGCCGCGCCGTGCGATGCCGAGCCGCGCCGCTCTGCTCCGCGCCCCGCCGTGCGATGCCGAGCCGCGCCGCGCCGTGCCGTGCCGTGCCGAGGCGGGCGGGGCACGGAGCCTGCCCCCCGCCGCTGCCGCCGCCGCCGCCGCCGCCGCGCTGGCCGCCTCGCCCCGCCGTGCCCCGCCGGCCCGTGCGCCCCGGGGCAGAGCGCGGCTCGGCTCGGCTCGGCGCGGCGCGGCGCGGCTCGGCGGGGGCGGGCAGCCTGCGGGCAGCTCGCCCGGCGGCCCCCTCCTGCTCGCCCGCCTGCGGACTCCTCCTGCCTCGGCGGCTCCGTGGCCGTTAACCGCCTCCCTGCCACGGCCCGCCGCGCCCTAAGTCGGCGGGCGCCGAGCCCCGTCGGTCGCGGTCGCGGTCCCGGTGCCGGTGCCGGTCCCGGCCCCGGCCCCGGCCCCGCCGAGACCCGGCCGACAAGCCGCCGCCGGAGGGGGGCTGAAGACGGGGCGCCGGGGGTGCATGGGGGGCCCCGTGCTCCTCGGTGCCCCGGAGCCGGGAGGGCGGCAGCACCGCCAGCCACCCCTCCGTGTCCGCCGCCCCCTTCCCCGCTGCGCTTGCTGTGCGCCCGGGCTGGGCTCCCCCAGCTTCTTTATTTCTGCCCCCCACCCCGCTTTGTGCTGCACGCTGGGCTCCGCGTTTCCCCACGGCAGCGCGCGAGAAGTGGGGGTCACCGCACGCAGTGACTGGCTCTGATGGAAAGGCTGAGCCGGGGTCACCCTCACCCTCTCCTGCCCTGCTGAGCCCCTGCCCCTCCTCGGGACTGGCTCTGCTCCCTCCACGGCACACTCGCACCCACCCTTGTGCACAGCCCCACGCAGGACTCGGCTCCCGTGGCAGCACTGGGGGAAGCGGGGTGTCCTCCTGCCCCATCCTGCCCACAGCAGCGGGGCTCTGCCTTCATTGCTCAGTGGGATCAGAGCTGTGATGAGGTTATGTGTTCACCCTGCGGCACCGACCACAGAGCCACTTGCCGCCTGGATCTGGCTGCTCCCCACGCACAGCACCTTCTGCCAGCAAGTCATGATCTCTCCCAGCTCCCTGACTCAGTTTCCCCAGCTGGTGACAGAGGGTTAGCTCTGCTAGAAAGGCTGAGCCCGACCCCTCACCCACAAGTCAAGGAACCCTCTGCGACCCTGCCCAGTGGCACAGCGGTGGGGGAAACACCAGCTCCCTGCCTCCAGAACAAGCCCAGCACCAGGCACCCCCCCCCCACCTCCCCCCGGAGATGTGGCTCTGCTGGGGAGGTGCGTGCCTGGCTGGGAAGCTGGGGTCCCCGGAGGACAAGTGATGAGACAGCCGCCCATGAGCTCGACAAGAGGCCTCGCCTCTCCCCGGGGACTGCACCGCAGGTCAGCGTGACCTTCACTGTGCTGCCGATGCCAACGGCAAAGCTTTCCCCAGTCGTCCGGCAAGCGCACACACGTCTTCAATCTTCCCATCGATCTGTGCATGGCACACATGTTCCTGCCTCTGTGTGGGTCAATACAGCATGATAGGCTGCCTCCGGCAGGGAGCACGCACAGTCCCAGCCACCCGCTTCTCCCTGCCCAGGGGATGCAGCATGCGTGTGCCAGCCCCGCATCCCCGGCTCAGAGAGACACGGCGGGGAGTGGGCTGGGCAGGTGGTCCGAGCGCCACCGTCACCACGGGTGGCCCCAGCCACATGGCCACAAGCCCCAAGCTGCTTCCGCGGGGCTGCTTGGCCCTGCAGGGGCTGCTTGGCCCTGGAAAGACTGTGGGCAGCAAGGGCCTGACCCTGTGGCGAGGAGGTTCTGCGGTGCAAGACAATGGCTGGCATTCGGTCTTTGGTCTGCAGAGCCTGGTACGGAGTCCCTGCCTGCGTCTCTCAGTGCCGTGGTGGGGAGGGGCGCGAGGGCACGAAGGATCTGCCAGGCAGGTCCGCCCCATAAGTGCAGATCCTGAGGTACGGGGCAAACTGAGCTGTGTGAGTGTGAGACCGGCAGGAGCCCCATGTCCTCTGTGTGCTGGACAGTCATGGCAAGGGAGCAGGACTACCTCTCAGCTCCCTGCATGGCCCTGGCCCCCACACCACGGGGACCATAGACCTCTGCTCTCTCTGGGCATCTCCTGCTCCATTAGCAACTGCCACCTGGGCTGGAGACACCTCTTGGCACCCTCCCCACAGCATGGTCCCCTCCTGTGCGGCCGAAGAGGTGGATGTGTCCTCTCCTCCCTTCTCTCCTGCCTCTCCCCTGCTGTGCCCTGGTCCTGCCTGGCCACCCAGCAAGGGCAGATGGGTGGCGGGGGCTCATCCCCTTGCAGGATCACCCAAGGCACGGAGCTGAAGTGCAGCCAGGCTGGGTTGGGATCAAGCTCTGCCCAAGTGAGTGGCACCCAAGGCACAAGCCCCAACCCCAGCTGCAGCTGCAGGCTTCCCGCAAGCCACAGAGCAGGGAGGGCTGTGGCTTCATGGCCACCAGCACCCGGGGAGAAGGCACACCGGGAGAGACGCTGGGCCGGAGGGGCAGGGAGCAGGGAAGCAGCATGGCTGGGAGGGGAGGCAGCAGGGCTCAGGGACTGCTTTCTCCTGGGACCAGACAAGGCAGCGAGCATAGCACCAGCTGGGAAGGGCCAGTGCTGCCACTTGGCAGCATGTCTGCAGCTCACTGTTCTGCACCGGAGCCTCCCACCTGTGGCTGAGCACGGCACGCCTGCGCACAGAGGGCACGAGGCCACGAGGAGGGACTGCAGCATGCAGCGGGGCTTGCCTGCCCCTCTGCCCAGCCACGAGCAGCTGCAGAGCCCGTCTGCCCGCTGATGCTCCCACAGCCAGCCCTTGGGTTTGATGCTAACGGCCGGGAGAAGCCCAATGCCCTGGGCTCCAGAGTGTTGACTTCACTAGCCACCGGGCAGGACTGGAGACCCAGCTGAGGGCTCGGCGGCAGATCGGGAAATGGGGGTCCCCCCTGCTCGCCCCCGCGCCCCCAGCCCGGGGGGATGCTGAGCGGCGGGGGCTTGGCGCAGGGCCCACGTGCTACGCTCAGTTGATGGGGGGAGGCTGCAAGCGCCGGGGAAGACAGGACTGGAATTCGAAATGATGTTGACAAATCGGAGAAATGGCCTGAAAACAATCAGATCGAATTCAAAAGGACAAGCGCCAAGAGCAGGGCTGGGGCAGGAAGCAAATCTGCCCAGCGAGCAGAGGGCAAGCGGCTGGAGGGCAGGGCTGCCGAGCGGGCAGGAGGGCAGGGCAGAGCCCCGGCTCAGCAGCGGGCAGCAGCGTCGGCTTGTCCGAGTTTAACACTGAAACCCAGGACAATCCCAGGCAGATAAACAAGGCATGAGGAGGGTCGGACCCCCCCAGGCAGGACACGCTGTGCAGGTGAGGTTATCTGTGCTTGCAGAAGCTGCCCTTCCAGATGCCCAGCAGCCAGGCAGCTGCTTGGAAAAGCAGCCGGGAGCTAGGAAAAAACAGGAGAAGCCTCCTTCATCTGGGATATGGGATCTGCCAGTGTAATATGGGATGTCTGGCTGCCCCGCTGCACTGCACTGAGCTTGGTGGAAAGGAGGACGTTGCTCAGGGCTGTGTGAGAAGGAGCATCATTCACCAGGCATCTGAAGTACTTGCTGGTAGCGAGGCCTCGGCGGGAGCCCTGTGCCTGGTCTGGGACCAAATGTCAAGAAAAATCCGGACTAATTGGAAAGAGTAGAGAGGATGGCAATAACAGGGAGCAGTGCTGGAGACTGGCTGGAGGCACTGGGGGTTTGGGTGAGAGCAGAGGAGGCTAAAAGGCTGCATCCGTAGACAAAATAACTGCTGTGAGCACAGAAGGAGGGGGCTTTCTAGAGCATCAGGGCCCTGACACACCATAGAAGACAGCAGGGGTTAGGTGGAGCCTCCACGGAGGAGAAGCTGGCCCACAGGCTGGAGGGGTGCTTGGTGGGACTGATTCTGCCATGGTGCCCTCCAGCAACCTCGTGATGATTCATCCCTCTGAGACACAGACACTGCCTGTTTCTATTCTCAGGCCGATCCGGGTGAGGGTTTGGTTACCATTTCCCTGTCTTGCCACGGAGCCAATGCATCGACTCTTCGCTGTACCAGCACCCGACCTCCCACCACGCTCCGGCACCGGAGCTGTGCCGCTGCAGTGAGCCCACCCGCCTGGCCACCCTGCAGGGCTGCAGCTCCTCAGCACGGGCACAAGGGATCAGCCCGGGGGCACCAAAAGGTGCCGTGGCCAGGGCAGCCCGGGCGGGTGGGGGACACAGGTGACGGGACAGTTGCAGCCCAGGGCAAGTAGCGGGCGCCTGCCCAAGCGGAGACCCCCAGCACGCAGTCCCCACCTGATGCTCTGCTAGTCCAGGACCCAGATCCTGCTTGCTGGGCACTTCTGCCACCAGCCCAAGCCCATAAGCCGGCTGCCGTGTCTTCCTCGCCAGCTCCACATGCTCCAGAGCCAGCACCGGCCGCAGCCCTGTGCCCGGAGGGAAGTGGATCTGGGGCGATCATTAATTTTGATCTAATTGAAGGAAACGTGACTGTGGAGCCCAGCTGGCCGCAGAGCTCGACTCTGCCTCGCTCCAGTCGGATCCTCCGAGACCTTTGCAAACACGTCGGCTTAACAAGCGCAGCCTCCTCCCCTGGCCTCCCCGGCACACTGCCGGCGCCTGCCTGGCAGGTTGGGCTCCACGGCGAGTGCCTCGGCTGTGGGGAGATGTGGGATGACAAGATGTCCACTCCAATTACGGGAGAGCAGGGCTGGCAACGGTGTGATGAGCATGCCGGCCATTACCCCCCGCCGTGAAGCCGGCTGTGGGGCAGCCATGGAGGCAGTAATGTCGCTTGCGGCCCACTCACCGAAACCTCCACACCATCCTCCTGCGCCTGTGGGGAGCAGCGGGGCTGGGAATGGCGGGCAGGGAGCCGTATGCACCAGGGCAGGGAGCGGAGCCATCACTACAAACACCGTTACCAGCCACGTGGTGCTGGGATGGGGAGGATGGCAGCTCTGGCACCGCAGACCAGCCTTGCTGGTGGCCCCGGTCCCCTGGGCAGGCAGTGGCTGGGCTCCCCCACGTGCGGGGAGCCGGTCCCCAGTTTAGCCCCCGGCGGCAGATGACACGTCTGCCAGGGCTGGCAGATGCATTGGCGATGCAGCACCCCATTAACGCACTGACCCCATTTACGTAAAATACCCCCATTAAACACAATACCTTATTAAATGCTTTACCCCAATTAAGTGCAATACCTTAATTAATGCAACACCCCAATTAAGGACAACACTCCCATTCAATTTATTCCTTCATTAAGCGCAAAACCTCAATTACAAAGTCTCTTTTGTAAGCTGTGTGCATGAGCTCGCACAAGGTGCCCTGGACACCTTTTGCTGTTGCCAGAAAAACAAAACCAATGCTGGGTTTATGTGGCTTTTGGGGTCCTACCTCCAGGAATTTAAGGAGTGGGTTTCAGTAGGATCTGGGTGTCGGAGCATCCGCCATGGCTGAGAGGACAATATCTGCCTGCATCAGAGCCGGGTTAGATCCCATGGACTCTCAATGGGATAATGGGTCAAATCCCAGCCCAGTTCATAGGAGAAAAGGGTCTGTGCTGGGCCTGGGCTGATTCCATGGTATTTAACCCCAGGGAGCAGCTGAGACCTTGCTGGTTGCCCTCCTGACTTCCTCCACTCAGAGATGTTCAGCTGTGCCCCCATCCCAGCCAGCCCCAGGCCCCCTGCCCGAGGAGAGGCAGCAGGCAGGGGCTGCTGTGGGCTGCCCACCCGTGCACAGCAGGCCCTGCTCCTGGTCTCCAGCTGAGACACCTGATGTACCATGGGTCTGCACTGCCCTGGCTCTGCCAGGCGGAAAGCAAGAGGAGCAGCAGCGACTGGCATCCCCTGTCCGTGTTCTGCTCTGACCCCGTCAGTACAAATGACACCTAAACTGAGCCATCCACTTGATTGCACCACACAAACATCCTCACGGAGAGGAAACACATCTAAAAGCCTCCCAAATCCATGGAGAAGAGCAAAGCAGAGCCCCCTTCCCAGCAGGATGGGCACACTTTTCAGCACAAAGGGTGTTCAGCACCCCCAGGAGGATGCTCAGCCCAGCACCTATCTCCAGGCTCTGGGTCCGGCAGTGCTCGCTGGCCCATGATCGGCAGGAGGTCAGGCTCAGCTAATGCTGCCCTCCAGTCCTGAGCAGGAGGAGTGGAGGAAATGGCCTTACCGCCCTCAGAGCATCCCCTGCGGCGGGAAAGGCCGTCACAGATGTGACCAGAGAGTGGCTGTGTGGCAGCAGCAGCCCAGGCTCTGAGCATGGGGCGCTGGGGTGAGCACAGTCCCTCCTGTCCTCAGTGCTGTTAGGAAGGGGAAGGTGTCCTGGAAGCCATCGCTGCAGCGTGCAGAGACACTCGTTTGGTTTTATAGCCTTTTATTGCTGCAGCTGGTTGATCCTCCCTGGTCTCTGCCATCTTGAGGAGGGCAGCCGGGCAGGCTGGCACGTGGCCGTGCTGTGCCAAGCAGCTCGGCGACAGGGCACATGCCTCGGGTGCTGCTGGGCTTGCACCACTAGTGAAAGCACCAGCACGGCAGGGAAACTGGGCTCAGCACCCTGCTGGGACATTCCCCAGTGCTATCCCTGCATAGCCCCTCTGCCCGCAGCATGAGTCCCCCCCCTCCACCACTTGTCACCTGCTTGGTGGTTTATAAAACTTTAAAGCTAATGGTGTAATAAACTCCAATAATGATATTGCAGCTGCACCGGGGCACCCTGGGATGAATACATTATGGGAGCTGCAGCAGATAGGCAGGGAGGGCAGCACTGGGGCTGGGAGATGCTCCGGCCAGCACTGCAGGAGACGGTCAAGCCTCCCCTGGCCCCTGGTGAGCAGGGGACCCCCTGCTTCGCTCCTTCCCAAGCAACAACCGAGCAAAGGCGACCAGAGGGTGGGCAGCCCACCTTGGCCACAGTCCTCCCTGATCATAAACCAGGCCAGGAGACCTCCAGGGGAAAAGGAGTTGGGGGAGCATGAGCCCCTAAGGCAGCCTACCAGCAGTTTCTGACTCATGGGCAGGGGATGCTTGGATGGATGAACTGGGTTGAGCCTGGGGGACCCCCCTACTTCCAGCATTGGGAGGTCCTCACAGCACTGGGCTCCTTGCTGGGGTGAGCCCTGGACACCGTGTGCAGCCCCTGAGCACCGGCCGGGTGTCCCTGTCCTGCCTTGACAGTGCCAGCCCCGGCGCACACCCGTCAGGGCTGGCATGCCGGTGTGCACAGCTGCGTGTGTGGGTAGGGGTGCTGTTGAACACAGCTGTACAGGCACAGCTGGCACAGCTGGGGGAGCATCTCATAGCCCAGGGGACATGCCCAGAGCTGTGCTACCCCAGAGAGGCAGGGTGCAGATGGGTGCAGCCTTGCTGCGGTGCATGGGGAGGATGAGACCCCCCCATCCCATGCCAAACAGACCTGGTCCTGCACCAAGGAGCACGTCTCTCCTGCGCTGGCATGGGAGCAGAAAGGCGTTGGATGCTGCAGGGCTGGAGACCAGCACAACAGCAGCAGGGAGCCCATCACCAGGCTCTCTAGGCACCTTTGGAGAGGTGCAGCCTGTGAGTAGCCCCAGTGCAGGGCACAGGTAGTGCTGGCACTCCAGCAGCACCTGCACCAGGCAGCAGGGCTGGTACCCACCCACCGCGGCTCCTCCATCTTGGCCCTGGCCCCGAGGGATGCGAGGAGCCGGATGGGAGCACGCCCAGCCAGCGGAGCGTGTGGATCCGCTCTTCATGCTCCGAGAGACATCGCTCAGCTGCTCCCTCACGCTCAGCTGTGCCTGCAGGCCCTGTCCTGCTCCATCCCCTGCAGCCACCGGCACCCGGTGCCCAGGCAGTGCCCTCCTGCTCCTCCCGGCCCTGGACCGCTCCTCCTGCCCCATCCGCAGCGCTTTGCCCAGGCGGCTCCTGCCTCCCCCTTGTCTTTCCTAAAAACAACAGAGCCATAAACTGCCAGCAGAGCTGCCTCAGCGCAGCAATAGGGCTGAGGTTTTAAATGCACCCAAGTCAGGAGATTGGAAGTTATGGGTCCCCGAGCAGCTGTAGCTCAGCCGCATGGTGCCCATGACGGCCCCGTGCGTGCACAGCCGCCGTGCCGCGGGCAAGGGGCAGAGTTAGCGTTGCCATGGGAACCATCGCTCCCCATTTTCTGACATCTGTGTGATTAAAACCACAACCTTAATGCCACGGCCCCACCAATGGCATGTGTGGCGGGGGCACCCTGCCTGCTCCCCCAGGCTGCCGGACGAAGGGGCTGGGAGCCCAGCCCAGGACTGCCCCTGCCCTTCGGTGGGTCGTGGAGAGGCGATGGCCAGACTGGGTCCGCAGTGGGGACCAGTAATTTGGAGGAGGCCACTGGGAAGTCCCAATGCAAGCCCCACAGCCCAGCTCCTGGGGCTGAGATCCAGCCCAGCGGCAGGCCCCGGGGCCGAGCGCACCGTGGGCACGGCGCACAGCTGGCCGCCAAGCACACCGCATCAATCAGCCCCAGCATGGGCCGCGAGTGCTGACGGCACGGCGGGTACCGCCTGCTGTGGAGCACATGGCTAACAACAAACATGCCGCGTGTGCCGTGCCAGCCGCTGCGGAGCTGGGCACCTTCAGCTCCCCGTGTGCTGCAAACGCCGGGCACGCCGCTGGCACCACGTGTGGAGCATGCTGCAAACACCTAACACCTCGCTGGGCTTTATCCTGAGCACGCTGTGAGTAGGGCAAGCACCCAACTGCTGAGTGTCCTGGAAGCGTCGACCCCAAATGTGAGCTGTGCCATTGCAAACACAACACTTCCAGGCACCAAGCGCCAGCTCCCTGCAAGCAGGCGGCCGATGCTGAGCACTGAGGGCACTGACAGGGCCACATGTGCCACAGGCACTGAAAACTGTGCTGTGAACATGGGATGCACAGCAGGCTGCGAGTGCTGAGTGTGCTGCCGAGCGAGCCTCGGCGGGGAAAGCACGGACTGATGGCACTGCTAATGCGAGAGCCGGTGCTAGCAGCGCACACAGAGCATGCTGTAACTCCGAAGCGGGCTGGCATCTGGCACTGAGCACAGGCTAAATAGCAGAAACACGACTAATGCTGTGCAGCAAGCTCTGCAAATAGCAAAAGCATCAGGAAGCTTGTACCAACCACACCATGGGCTGCCATCGCAAAGCACACAGCAAGCAGCACATCAGGCACTGGGGGCTGGATGCAGGGCAAGCAGCAAGCATGCACACCTGCGGGAGCGAGCATGGAGTGCGCGGGCACAGGGAGCATGCTGCGGGTGCTGCAGGCTGAGCCCACTGCAAGCACTGCATGCCGCATTGGCGCTGAGCACTGGCCGCAGTGCCAGAAGTCTGCTGTGAACGCTGATCACACCACAGGAACCAAAACACTGAGCACACCACAGAGAACGGGCCGGTGCGAGCACTGACTACGCTGCAAATGCCAAATTTAACAGGCGCCGGGCACACCTTGAATACGAAACGCTGCCTGCGGAGATTGCTGGGTGTTTGGCAAACACGAAACCACAGCTGACACCAAATGCTGAAGGTGCTGCAAACATCAGCAGTGGCAGGTCCCACACCCGGAGCACACCGCGTGTGCCGAGCGCTGCAGACACTGAGTGCGAGCACTGTGCAAATAACAGCGATGCCACAGGTATTAAGTGCTGAGCACTCTGCAATTATCAAGCAAACTGTGGGCATCAAGTGCTGCACACACCACGACTGCAAACACACTGCAGGCACCAATTTGACAAATACACTCCTGATAACAAGCATGTGGCTGGTGCTGAGCATGCCGAAAAGAGCATGCGAGTGTGGGTACAGAGTGCCACAGGCTATTGCATACACCAAAACCTGGCACGGGCACTGGAAATGCTGCATACATCAGCTCTGGCATTGTGTGCGTTGCAAATACCCAACATAGCATGGGCGCTGAATGCCAACCACATGCTTCTCTGGCTCCTTGTTATGATGTGCTGCGTTATAAATAGGAAATGTGCCAAGGCACCACCCTCTAAATGCATTGCAAGCACCAAATGGACACAGACACCAGGCACCCCCATGCTGACCACTGAGAGCTGGGCATGCTGCAACCAGCCCTTTTCCAACACCTACCTCAAAGCCCGCTGCAAAGAGCAGCTCCCCTCAGGCACCCCGTGCTTTGCAAACACGAGACTTGGCGGTGGCACCAAACGCTGGCACGCCGCATGTCACAAACCTGCCCTGGCTGTGCGACAGCAACCCGGCAAGCTGCTTGCAGCCGGCGCAGAGCACGCTGCAAGGGGGATGAAGGCAGCCCTGCCCGCCCCACGTCTCCCCCACCCCCGGGTGCGTGGGGTCCCGCCTGTCTCTCAGGGAGCGACAGCCGTGCAGGAGGGCCGGTGGTGCGGCGCGTGCCGGTGTGCTCAGGGCCTGTTATTTCATTTTCACTTGTCCCATCCCATTAGCACAGCTGTCTGCCACCAGAGAAGGGAAAATTGATGCTAAACGGGATATCAATTTATCATGGAGTGTGTCACCCGCCGCACGGCTTTGCCAGCCGAGCAGCAGAGACGCGCTGCACCAGCCAAGCAGCACCTGTAATTAACAGCTCGTCAGCCTCCCCCGCGCGCTGCAGCCTGGGCACCAGCTGGCTGGTGCGGCGCGGGGAATCCCAGCTGCGGTGCCACCCTCCGCCCCCGGCCGGGACCCCAGTGTCCCTCCTCGGGGGCCGCGTGTGCCCACCTCCCACCCCTCTGCCAGGGACGGAGGCAGCCGGCGAGTCGCACATGGGTACGCCGGGGTTGCCAGCCCATGGGATGCTTGGAGAGAGAGGTGTGTCCCCTGTCCCAGCCCTGCCTCAGCCGTGTGTCTCCCCCACCCTGATCCCTTGCTGCTGAGGTGTCCCGGCACAAGGCAGAGCCATAACTCATGGGGTGACGGTGCCCAGTGAGTAACGAGCCGGGAGCCCGGCTCCTGGGCGTGAGTTACGGCCGCTGCCTGCGCTCAGTGAGACATCAATCCCGGCGGGCAGCAGGGATGGAAACGTAGCGTTCAGCATGCCAGGAAGGGGCCGCAGGATGGGCCATCAATCCTGGGCAGCAGGGTGGAATGCCAGCACGGGCTGCGAGTGGGCACGGCTGGAGGGTACCCACTGGGGTCACTCCTGCCCGTGTTCCCATGTCCAGCCCACGTCCCCCCGGGTGCCTCCAGCCCCAGGGCGAATGCAGGCTGTTGTGCCCAGCCCACGCTGCCCAGCTGTGGGGCCACACCAGGAAGGATGTGGCAGATATGGCTTCTCCCTGCCCTGGGGAAGCCGGTGGCCATTCTCTGGGAAAGGCGGGAGCAGGAAGGAGGGAAGGGGCCACCGGGACAGCCTGGCACAGGGCCAGGAACGGGGTCCCAACCTGGTGCCGGCAAAATCTCCAAAGGGTTTTGCATGAGCAAAACCTCTCCATTCCGGCTGCTCAGTGGTGCCCCCACCTTCCCCCAATGCCCCTGCCATTCGGGGGTGCTGCAGCTGTGTGGCCCCTTCCCCGCCGTGCCCTGGCAGGAGCAGGACCAAACCCCTGCCCAGCCGCGGTCGGGCACTGCCACCCCCTGCCCTGCACCCGGCGTGCCCGGGCTGTGCGGCAGCGGTGCGGCGGGCAGCCAGCGGGAGGGAGCGGGCGAGCGGGGCGGCCAGCAGAGCCGAGGCTGTTTGTTGCTTTGATGTTAAACACCCAGAGATGAAATGCGTGCCCCGGGGCTGGGTCCCTTGCAGCCAGCCGGCCGGCCAGCCTCTGGCTGCGGAGCCGTGCCAGCGCTGGGGCCGATAATTGGATGCATGTTTCTTCCAATGAGTTTGTATCATTTTTATGTAAATTTGACATTTTCCTGATGTTCTGTAATGTGCACAAAGCAAGTGCCGCTCCTGCCGTCGGCAAAGCCTATTTCCTTCCTGTCTGAAGTGCTGTGTTGATTTAAGGGCCTGCTAATACACGCAGCCGGGCCCCCCCCCCGTGCACATGCACGTGCCCGCACGTGGCTCGCCGGCTCCGATCTCTCTCCATCAGCCTGATGTGCAGCTCCTGGGTGCCCAACCCCATGTCCAACCAGGGCCTGGGCCGTCCTGCACTGGCACAGCACGGAGCTGGGCTCCCCAAGACAGCAGAGCACCTTCTTTCTCCATCTCACGTGCCACCGGCTCCCTGTTGGCACCGCTGGACACCGCTCGGCTGTTTGGCTCATCCTGGCGGAGGTGAAGAGGTGCCTCCGTGCTTGACATGGCGGGGGGCACCGCCAGCAGCCCCCGCGAGGCTCTTTCATGTCCTGGAGGAAGGTGGGAGGAGATCAGAGTCCTGGAGCCAGAGGGAGAGGAAAGCAGACGGCAACCAAGGGGCACCTTTCTGACAGCGTGGGGAGGTGCTGCTGATTAACCGCACACCCAGGGCTGCAGGGGACCGTGCAGGGGGAGCTTTGAACTCTGCCACTCTAGGAGCTGCCACAGGGGCTGGGATTGGGTCTGCCCTGGCATCCCAGACTGCTCCCGGACAGGGGTCCGTGTGTCCTGGCCACAGCACTGCCTGCCCACGGGCAGCAGCCGTGGGACCGGGGGGCCCTTCCTGGGGACGAGGGCACCCCCGCTCCCACGTCCCCCGGCTTCTCCCGCCGCACAATTTTCCCGGGCTCCGTCTGCGGCGCAGGCAAGCGAGTTTCAAAGGCAGCGCTGCTATTTAAAGCCCTTATTGTTCACGTCCTTGACACCGGCAGCTACATCCTGCTGTCGTTCGATGCGAGCGCATCCTGGCCCGGCCAGCCAGAGGAAGGCAGCTAATGAAGAGCAAGTGCAAAGACGCCTCTTCTTTGTCCTGATCACAAAGCAGCTTCCCAAACAGTCCCCCTCCACCCTGCGCTGGGTGGCTATTTATAGCTCCCCTTCCCCAGGGCACGCCGGGAGTTTCCTCCAGACAGCGATGCCCTGGGATCCCTTCAATGGGCCGCAGGGATGAAGGCTCTCTGGCCCCGCGGCCCTGGGAGCTGCTGGCAAAGATGCCCCATCCCCGCACGCTCCCTCTGCAGGGGCAGCTACGAGGGCAGCTGGGTCAGCCAGGGCCAGGGAGAGGGTGGGCTCCCCCCCCGGCATCGGCTCCCTGCCCAACCTGGGCAGCCAGTGGCCCTGGGGGAGCTTCTGGGCAGCATCGCTGCCTCTCTCCTCTTCCTCCCCATGGACGGGCACACATCTGCCGCCGCCGCTCCCCTGCCCGCCTCGGGTGCGGGGCTGCGCAGCCGTGGGACGCGGCAGAGGGCTGGGTGCCCCAGCCGAGCCTCGCGCGCCCCAGGGCAGCCTGCCTCCCGTCCCCCCCGATCGCAGCTGGCATCTGCCGCACCCCCATGCCAGGCGCTGCTCTCTCCAGCGAGAGGCTTTGACAGGAAATTAAAGATTAATGTTCCCTGCAGCACCTGTGCCAGCAGCACCCACAGTGCCGAGGACGTGCCTGGCATGGCAACCTGGGCCGGGGGAGGCTGGGGCAGGGGTACCTGGGGCATGTGGGCAGGAAGGAGGGGGGCTCTGTGGAAGGCAGAGGTGGGGATGAGGAGGGAAGGGACGTGTGCCCTGGGTACCGAGCCACAGTCACTGCATTGGGCATCCAGAGCCAGGCAAGGAAACGCCACCCTGCAGGCAGGGCAGTGCCGGGGCTGAAGGGGCTAGAGTGGTGGCCGTGGAGGGTCACAGGTCTCAAAGCCCTGCGCAGAGCCCTCAGCCCCTTCCCTGCCTCCTTCAGCACAGGGTTTGGCCTAGCAGGGGAGCCACCAGCGCCTCAAGGGGACACCCCACAGCAGGCCAGGGGATGCCAGCACCCGGCTAACTGGCCACCTGGCATGGCGAGAGGAGCAGCGCAGCTGAGCAGGCAGCGTGATGCCAGGAGCATTTCCTCCCTCCCACCCGGAGGGGATTAAGCTCAGCCCGGCTCTGGCTGGCAGCAGCCATGCCCACACGGCTGCACCCACGGCTGCAGCTGCCGCCTCTGCTCCCGGCGCAGCTGGGTGCTCCGTGCCTGCTGCACCCACCGCCCTCTCCCATGGCACTTCCACCCTGCTCCCAGGGCACAGGGCTGTGCCAGACCCCCTCGTGCCCTGCACCGACTCCCATGGGCACACGCTGAGCCCCACAAGGGCGGTGGGACCCATTCCCCCACTGCCGGCCCTGGGCACGCACCCACCGTGACCACAGGTCTGTCCCCGGGAGCACCGGGCGCCTTGGTGTGCAGGGCTGTGGTTTTGTGAAATATGGCCCCTATAAATCCCGCTGGGTGCGAGCCGTAATTCTCAATATATTTTCAAATATAGTTCAATTATTTTTCCCATATATCATGGGGAAATTGCATTGGCGAGTGGCGGCGCTAAGCAGGGAGCGCATGGCGGGGCGGCGTTAATAGGATTGTGCATGGTATTATGCATGAGGTCGTTCAGGACACAGTGGGGAACCTCGTGTGCTCCGGAGAGACGGGAAAGAATAAATCAGGCTATTAGCCCAGCACCTTGCTCAGGTCTGCAGGGGATTAATCTCTCCAGCGTGAGGGGATCCCAGCCGGGCTGCCTTCCTGGGCTCCTCCCAGGAGCTCTGTCCCACTCCCTGCCTGCATCTGCCCAAAGCACTGGGGTGTGGAGGCAGCGCTGAACGTGCCAGGGTCACCAAAGCAGGTGTGACATGTCACTGGGGAGCGGGCATCCCATGACTGCACTCAGCACACTCCCTGACCCTGATGGTGAGGCTGGTGGGACACCCTGGGAAAGCCCTGGCCATCTCGGGACCTTCTCTGGAAAAGCCTCATCCTTGGCTTGTGCTTGCAGAAGGGCTGGGAACAAGTGTGTCCCCAGCCTACAGCTCTTGTTCCAGCCCCATGTGGGGTCCCAGCAGCTTTTTGCCCCATGCCATGCTGCAGGTGGGCAGCACGGGGTGCCCTCGCCACCTCTCTCCATGAGGCGGGTCCTCGGCCGGCAGTACCTGGGGAGCAGCCGCAGCCTTCAGGACAGGCGCGTGTAATCAGCCGGGACAGTCACATTTCCTTCAGTTTGCCATGAATATTTATGCAATTTGCGCAGAGCTGCTGGAGCCGAGCCGCCAAGCCGGAGGGGAGATGGCAGCCTGGCCCCCTGGCTCCCCCCAGGTCTCACGGGACCTCCCCAGGGCTGGTCCTGCTCGGCCGTGCTGCGGCACACACCTCTACACTGCAGCCGGCAGGCAGCGAGATGGGAAGCGAGGGTCCTGGGAGCAGTGACCTTGGGGACAGATGCAAGGGAGGGCAGAGTGTCCGAGGCAGGGCTGGGCACTGCTACGTTGGGTTTGCAGTGGGAACATCTGCACCAGCCACAAACCACGCAAATAGCACCAAAAGCAGGTCCCAGATGCTGGGCTCATGGGCTGCTGGCTGTGCTGTGGCTAGGGACTGCCTGCCCGCTGCCTGTCCACCTGGGAGAGCCCGGCAGCCTCGGCATCGCCTGGGCTGGTGCCAACAGAGATGGAGCCCAGCGTGCAAGCAGCAGGAGGACTTGGCTGCATCTCTCCAGGGCATCTTTATTTGGGGGCAACTGGAATTACTCCAGGACCCACCACCATGGGCTTGCGCTGGCACCCAGCCCGGGGCACAGGGAGAGGGCAAGGGACAGCACTGCTGTGGGCTGCAGACCCCTTCCTGGGGTGGCCCACACAGAATCCCGAGGGCTCCTTTGCAGAGGCCGGGCGTCCAGGGCTGCTTCTGCGTCAGGAGCAGGCGGGATGCTTGCTCCCCTTGCACAGGGCTTGGCCCACTCGGAGCAATGAAGAGGTTCCTGGTGCTTGGCAGGTGCCACTCACCCCCTGGCTTGGTTCCTGGGGGGCTGCCTGGCCCTGCAGTGGGTGGGTGTCCCACAGCAGGCAGGGAGGTGAAGGACCCGCCGGGCGAGGGTATGGATGCTCCCTGGCAGCGACGGGGCTGGTGGTGCCAGAGCAAGCAGCGAGTGCAGGTGAGGTTTACAGTAAAGGGAAAAACAAATTATTAATCATGAGAGCAGCCCCAGCCGGGCTGTCAGGGCCGCATGGGCTCATGAATATTCAGCATCGGGCTGAGCACTAAATCTCATTTAAATGTCAGGGACCATTAGGCAGACAGGGAGGGGGCTGGGATGGCAGCTCCCCGCTCCGTGCCAAGCACCGCACCAGCCGGACAGGCCAGGACCAGGGTGCTGGCACCACCCTGGCACGGCTGGGCAGGGGCCACACTGGTGCTCTGGGTGTCCCTAGCCCAGCGCCTGGGTGCTCCTTGGGGGTGTCTGAGACCCCCTGGTACCTCTGCCAACCCTGAATGTCTTGTGATTGCTGATGGGTGCCGAAAACCCACACTGAGCACCCTACAGATCCTGACACCACCAGCCAGGTGCCCCGCTCCCCCTGGGCAGGGGAACAAATCCTTCTGGATCATCTGCCCAGGCAGGCTCAGCCTGGCAGGACACAGTCCCCCGGCCCTTGGCATCCCGGCCAACCCTCCTTATTCCTCAAGGCACACACAGGAACAGCCCCATGTCCTTTCCTGGGTGCAGAGCTGGTGGGTGCCAGAGGGGTGCCGGAGGAGGTGGGTGCCCAGAGGCGTGCCCGGCAGGACCAAGGCTGTACTGGGGAGGTCTGGACGGCACACCCAGGACTCTGCACACTTGACATCCTCCTTTGGACCCCACTGTGGGGCCCATTCCCTGGTGGTGCCCAGGCACCACCCCTTTCCACACCAAGCACCCTCTCCTCTTGAGCCACCCGCCTGCTCCCAGCTGTCCATGCTCAGGGTGGTGGCTCCCAGTGGTGCCCACGGTGGTGGCAGTGGCAGCAGGCAGCGGCAGGCAGTGGGAGGGAGAGAGGCACGCCTGGGCACTGCCTCCCTGTGCTGGCACTCACACTCTTTCCAGCTCAGCAGGGGCCTGGCAATTACACGGATACGTTTAAGCTCTTAATCCTACTGAAGATTATTCCAAGGTCGGGGCGTGAGGCAGGTCCCCATGTGCTGCCAGGCTGCAATGCGTCCCTGCTGCCATCTGCCGGGACAGGCCAGCCGAGGGGATGCCGGCACCCCAGCACACAGTGTCTCTCCCCATGCCCGGGCCACCAGCATCCCTCCACCCATGGCATGGACACAGCCATGACCTGCTGGCATCTCCTGAAGGTTTGAGCCTGGCGTGAGGGACCCTGCCTGCAGCTTTTCCCAGGTGCTGGTGCCAGCCCCTGGTACCTCCCCTGGCTCTCCCACCTCCCAGCCCCCTGTTGTTGCCCCACGCTGCTCCATGGGAAGCGTGATGGGTGACCTAAGCCATCCAGAGGGATGAGGAGACCCTTGAAGATGAGATGTCTCCAGCGGGGCACAGGTGACACCTTGGACTTGCCATGGAGGTGGCGGGGGGCCCGGGGCTGCTGTGTGCCCATCCAGGAGGACACCGAAGCTCAGAGCTGCAGAGGAGTGTCTTAGCCTGGGTTTGAGGAACCCTGGTGACCAAAGAGATGGCTCACAAGCTCTAAAAGTTTTATCATCACTGGCACTGGCAGGTGATGGTCTAAGAGCAGCAAGTGGCTCGAAGATGGTGCAGGCCAACCTGGGGGCAGGTCTGAAGCCCGCTGGAGAGCGGGACCGTTAACCGCAGTGTCTCATGCCCTGGGCCGTGCTGGGGTCTCCTCCAGGCACCTCCAGGTGAGCATGGGTGCTTTATGGGGCCATTGCCCTTGCCTGAGGCAGGCTGTGTGGCAGTAACTAAAAGGAGGGAAGGTGTCCAAGAGAGGGAAGAAGCGCTTGGGCTGGGTGGTGGCACCCGGGATTTCCTCTCCTGCCCGTCTGCATCGCTCATTGGAAGTTGGCACCCGCTCCCTGGCATGGCCGCGGTCCTGCCCTGCCTGCTGCTGACAGCTGACGGAGCCCTGCAGGACCTGGCGTTTCCTCCCTGGGAAGATGTGTATGTGCTACAATCCATCACTGTCCTGTTTCTCGCGGCAGGCCTGCCGGGGCTCTGCCGGAAGGAATGGGAATCCTTGGGGCCGGTCCCAGGGGACGGTGAGAGGATGATGCACGCTGCACCCTTGGGTGCTGTCTGTGACTGCGCTGCACCATTTGCACCTGGGACCAGCACCAGGCTCACTCGGCCGGGTAGGGGCAGAGCCCAGGGCAGCATGGCACCTGCTTTTCACCCCCAGAGTCCCCACATCCCACAATCCCCTTGGAAAGATGCTTCTCCAGCCCGGCACACACTCCCTCCTGCTGCGGGATGTGCTGGGGACCAGTGCTGTGTTCTCCTGCTTTCCCCTCTTCCAGCTACCTAGCAGCGCAGCCATCCCGCGCACCAGCACGCAGACACACCAGCCTCCGCACCCCATCCCACTACCCCACCGTACCCCCACCTCCTCTCACACCCCCCAAGCCCTGCGACACTGCCTGTGCCCCAAACCCCTGAGTCTCCTCCTGCTACTGGTTGGAAAGGTAAAAAAAAAAAATATTAATGATTATTAGGAAGAGCTAAAGCGGAATTGCAAATGTTATTTCTCCAGTAGATGGATGATAGCGGGGTGGATGATAGATAGCTGGATGGATGGATCTCTCTCCCTCCAAGCTGTAACCCCCTTCCAATCGCTCCCTCCGGAGCGCTGCTGTCACCTTGTCTCTGCTCAGAAGGGCTTTTACTGGCTCACTGGGGGATGCACGAGAACAGGTTATTAATACATGGAGAGGGGGATGGAATCCATTTGACTTGAAAATAGCTGAGAAACTGAAATGCACTTTTGAAATCTGCTTTTAATCAGAAGGAAAAGAAGAGAAGTTTGAACAATTAGGGAGTAATGAAGAGCTTCGGAAAAAAAAAAGCTCTCTGAAGATTAGCTAAGATTTTTACAGCACTTGGAGAATTTAAAGAGCTATGCCAGTATCGAGCAAAACGATACAAATATTCCCCTTGAAAATCACAGGCGGTGGGACCGACGGTGAGTGCCGGAGCCTGGATGTCCACAGGCAGGCACAGCACCGGCTGGCTGTGAGCAGTGATGCCGTGTTTGCCAGGGCAGGCAAACAGCTGGCAGCAGCAGGGCTCACCGCTCACCCCCTGCCCACGAGAGGTAACGGGAGCGTGGCCAGGCGGGACCTCTAGCTCAGCCATGCATGGGGAGCCATGGCGGAGGCTCACGCCAGGAGTGCAGCCGCCGTGGCAAGGCTGGAACCATCCCAGCTGCTCCAAGCCTTCTGCAAGGGGAGCAGGGGTGATCCCCCATGCACTGGGGTTTTGGGGGGCCGGGGACGCCCGGCGGATGGGCATGGGCAGAGACCGCTGACGGCACATCCCTGGAGGAGAGCACATGGAAAAGCATTCCTCAGGTACTTCCAGGGCGCACACGTGGGGCCCCGCTGCTGGCATCCCCTGCCCCGAGCTGACCCCCTGCTCCCGCCACGCAGGGAAGCCCGCAGGTCAGCCCGTCCATCCCCGGCGTGCCGGCGGCTGCTCCCCACCGGTACCTGCCAGGGGCCCGTCGCTGGGAGGTGAGCGCGGGGGCTGCACAGCCGTGCACAACAGCAGCTGGGTAATTTTCATGCTAAGTGAAAAGTAAAGTGCACAGACTCTTTATTAGAGCGAGCACGGTGCGGGGAACAATGAAGGCAGTGATGATCGTTAACTTTCTAATCGGAGGAGAAAAGTCCTCAATGCAATTTTTATGGTAATAACATCGACACTAAAGATAATTGCTCCCCGCGTCGCGCTTAGCGCCAGGAAACTGTTTGGGAAAAAAAACATTAATTTGCAGGAACTGAGCCAAAGTTTCCTTAAGGCAGCTGTTCCCTGTGCCACCCTGCCCCCAGCCCACGCCAGCACTGTCTGCTGGCCGACCCCCTGCCCGTTACCCCCTTGCCCACGCCAGCACCCCTCATCCATCGCGTCGGCCAGGCTGGGTTTGCACCACGCCGGTGCTGGCCGGCGGCACAGGGCTCTCCCAGCATCGGTCCCTGGGGCTCAGCTCAGCAGAGATGCTGGAAGCGGTGCAGCCCACCTCTGCGGTGGTGGAAGAGGGCCAGGAACATTTTGGGCGACGTGATGGAGAAGCGCTCGTGCTGCGGCAAAGGGGATGGGCAGGGCTGCCCCGCGTGCCGGGACCGCTGTGGGCAGGGAGGGATGGGAGCTCGCGCTCCCTAGGGAATAATAAGCGCAGGAGAAATTACAGCCAGGTGACATTTTAACGAGCTGGCGTCCTGCGTGGCATTAATATTCCAGGGGCTGCAATTCCCTGGTGGGCGTTTGAGATATGAAAAAAAAAAAAAAAAAAGATCCCAGCCCAGTAAAAGCAAATAAATAAATCTCTGCCTAAGCGTGGCGTCTCCCCCGCCCCCGGCACGGAGCGGGCGGCACGCGGTGTGATTTCCCCTGTGATCCCCTGCCGCCGAGCAAGCAATCGGCTCGTCTTTGAGCGCGGCGGCAGGATGATTTATCCCGGCTCCCGGCACCCCGGCTGGGGCGAGAGCGCGGGGCCGGAGATGATGCATTGGGCAGGAGCAGAGGTGGCAGCAGGGGGAAGGCAGGAGAGCAGGGTGTGCACACAGGCCACCACTCAATCCTAAATTAATTTTAATATTTGACAAATCAAATCTACTTAGGTGAGCCATGGGCCATGCGAGGGAAATTTATGAGAGTTTGGGGCTGTCGACTGCACGTGTAGCCCACATTCGCCGCTGCCCCGCGGGGCTCCGGCACTCACAGCATCACTAATTCCCCCCTCCCCGGGGGAAGGGATACAGCCGGCATGTCCAAGCAGTGTGACAGCAGCAAGAAAAATGTCACGGCCTCTAAGTCCTGGCTTATTAGGCTGGCAGGAATGACGGGCCCTTCGCCTGCCCCAGCTCTGAGCCCACCGGCAGAGCTGGCAGCCAGGGCACGGCACCGGCCATGGCTGGAGGTGGTACCCGATGCCTGGGATGTCCCTGGGAGCTCCAGCTGAGCCGGGGAAGAGCAGCCCGTTCCAGTATGCCAGGGACTGCTCTCCCCTCTGCGGGGCTGGAGCAGTTTCCCATGGGCTGGGGGCAATTATAAACCTGCGGGCTGAGGAGCCACACTGGGAGCTGGAGGTGGTGCGAGGGGTGCGCAGAGCCGTTCCCCCACAGGGTCATTTCAGTCCTAGCTCCACCACCAGCCCGCAGATTCATGGGCCCCGGGAGGTGACAGCAAACCTGATAGGTTTTAAGACAGCAACACGTCCTGAATCTGCAAGGTGCCTGAGCAGGCGAGGCAGGGAATCCACAATGTTTACAGCCTCATGGGACGCGGTGACTGCAGAGCAGGGAAGGCAGGCTGGGCTGTCAGGGACAAGCCGGACAAGCCGGGGAGAGACCACCGGCATCCCTGATGTGCCGTTGGAAATCCTTCCCTCGGCATGGGCATCTCCCCAGCAGCAGCACGGGATCAGCAGGGGGGATTCAGGGAAGCCCAGTGCCCCCATGCTGAACCCACTCCTGAGGCAAAGCCCTGGCATGGGGGGCTCCCCCGGGCTGCAGAGGTCTCTCGCAGTGATGCTGGAGAAGGGTCTTCAATGCTTTCTGCCCTGGTGCCCTTCACTCTTGCCCATGGGTGAGGATGAGCCTGGACTCACTTCTTGCTGACTCCTTTATTCAGCGCAGCCGGGTTCACCGTGCCCGAGTGCTCAGGCAGGGAGACCGGGGCTGCCCTCAGCCGGCTCTTGCCTGAATGATGCTACTACAGAGACACGGCACTGGGCTCTGTGCTGGAGACAAGGCCCACATCTGGCTGCAGCCTCGCGCTGGGGTGTCTCAAGGGGCCTACAGCACATCCCTGTCTCAAGGGACCTACAGTGGCACGTGGCCCACAGCAGGGCAGGCAGCCTTTCCAACTCCTCCAGCAGCCAAGAGGCAAGCAGTGCGCAAAGCTCGGGCCAGCCCAGAGCCCTGGGTGGCTCCGCTGCCTGCCCTGCCTGCGCCTCCCCCAGCTCCTGCTCTGCAGACGGCAGAGCCCTCCACCTCCCCGAGGTGTGCCAGAGAACAGCCAAGGGCCACGGGAGGGATGTGAGATACAGGAGAGACCGCCTGTCCACAGGGATGCCACGCACGCCTACACCCAGCGATTCTTACAGTATAAAACAGAGACCTCAAAGGTCTCAAAGGACTTTAAGAAATGTCTACGAGTTGCTTGGACCAGTAGGGACCAGCTCTCAGAGGTGATGGATGTAAGGAGAAGGCAGTTTCCAGCCCTTGCCTGCCCCTGTTCTTGGCCAGGCTTGCGGCTGGGCACCGGGGCCAGTTGCTGCATCCCAGCGTGTCCCTGCAGGGCGTGATGCAGCAGGATGGACGGCGGGCCCTGCCTCCAGGGCTGCAAGCCTGCAGCAGAGCTTCATCCCCGAGGGCTGCACACGGTTCCTGGTGGCTCTCTCCAGCCCAGCTTCAGCCCCACGGGTGCTCCATCAACAGCAGAGGCAAACCGTGCCAGTCCTGGCGATACACGGTCCATGGGAAGGTGGGGTGACCGACTTGTGGGCACTATGTTACAGCTCCAGCTCTCAGCAGAAGCGTATGCTCTCGTAAAAGATCTACATTTGGATGCAGAGATTTCCAGGGATCCGAGAACGCTGTGCTGATAATTAAACATCTGCTCTGCATTTGTCTGTCTTCCTGCCACGACGTCGCTCCAGCCCTCGCTTTCCCTTCCCTGTCCTCCGGAAAGCACTCCAGACCGGGACAGCGTTCCCTGCTCAGTACTCTGGCCCAGCCCGGAGGCACAGCATCCTGGGCCATGGGTGCTGGGAGAGAGAGGGCAGCTCCAGGCACCCCTCAGAGCAAACAGCAGCTTCGCTGCCAGTATCCGCAGCCTTCGTGGGGCTGCGAAGCTGACAGCCTGCCCTGTGGCTCGTACGAGCCCAAACAGTTTCACTGAGCCCCACCATGCATTGCCAGCCAATGCTTGTCCATGCATGGTCCCCTGGGCTGAGCAAGCAGCTGCCACCGCCATCCTGCAACCAGGAGAGCATCAAAACAACCTCCAAATTGATCTGTGAAACTCTTCTGCAAGCCCCAGTCACGTCCTGCTAGGAGCAAGCGTCCGCTCTAGTTACTGTCTCCTAGGAGAGCACCGAGGGCTTCAGGCTGTCACAGGAGGAGCAGACCCAAACATGACATCTCCATGGAGCCTGGGGTACGGCAGGCAGGGCCACAGCACCACCGAGCAGATGGCACCGGGGCCTGGATCAATGGGACCCGGCTGGGCCCTGCGGGGGCTCTAACAATTCCTACAGGGCTGGGCTGGTGGTGGGATGAGCAGGGGACAGGGGTGGGTCCCTTCCCCAGCTGTGGTCCCTCCAGCCCCAGCTGTGCCTGCACCCCTGCCCGAGCACCCAGCAGGGCTGAGCCGAGGTGGCTGCCCGCTGCCTGCACGGCTGGCCCCGAAGGGCCACATCCTGCCTGCGTTGCACTCCCTGCCTGGCCGCCGGCGCTAAGCTCGTGTACCCTCAGTGCCTTGCCAGCTGGGCACTGCCAGCGGCCACGCTGCCGCCTCTGCCCTTGGGCCCGCAGCCTGGCGGGTGCCAGCATCTATGGGGATAGCACCCTGCCGGGGTGGGGGGGCGGGGACCTCGGGCGGGCACAAGGATGGGAGAGGCTCCCTGGGGTGCACTGCAGAGCCCCGGGTGCAGCACGCCAGCACACCCCAACCGCCTGCCCCCCTTTGCCAGGGCTGCCCTTTGTGCAGGCAGGGCAGCCCCATCCCTTGTCCCCTGCCTGCTCCCTGCCCTCGCCTCGCGGCCCCCATGCTGTTTGTCACACCTGTCACCATGGCAAGGGAGAGATTAGCCATAGACCCTCCGCTCCCGCCCCAAGCCACTGATTCATATTCATGAGACTTCAAAGCATCTCGCCTGGCTCTCCTGCACCAAACCTAATCCTCTGCTGCAGCACGGTGCCAGCAGCCCTCGCTCGCTCGCAGCGCGGGGCCGGCAGCTGGCAGCCCCGGAGCCTTCCTGCCCTGGCTGGCGGTGGCCATGCAGCCGCCTACCTATCGCTCCTGCTCCCCCACGCTAAGCCTGGCCCACGATCATGGAGGGATGCTCTGTGCCATGGGGTGCTGCCACGGGAGCCACAAAAATCAGGGGTTAGCAGCACGGAGGTGATGGTTTGTGTGTCCTCACCTGCACCCATCTGTCCCTCTGCCCCTCCAGAGGAGAGAGCTGTGCCCGCAGCACCCTGCCTGGACCACCAGCCCGGCAGCATCCCTGCATGGATCGCAGCGATACCTTTGTAGGGGCTAATTGGTGCCGGCGCCCCACAGCCCCCCCGCATCCCTGCCACAATCTGAAGCCAGCAGGCATCAGGCAGGGGCTATTCAGGGGCGGTCAGGTGTGCAGAGCATGGCCTCGCCGGGTAGCCTGCCTGCTCCTGCCGGGGACGGATCCTGCAGCACGGCACCAGCGGAGAAGTGGCGGGGAGCATGCTAGAGGCCACGGCATTTGGAGACGCAGGCAGGACCAAAGCGACTACCTACGCCCAGGCCACCCCTGTGAAGCAGGGGAGCAGAAGATGGGAGGAAGAGGCACCCAGGGGTGCCCTCCCATCACCCCGCTGCAGCGTGGGTGCAGGCAGGGCTGCGGACCCCCCCGAGCGCTAGCGTTAGCCGGGCTACCTCCACGTCCAGCTCACCTGCTCCACGGCAGGATCACACTGGGGTCAAACACAGCCGGCCCCGCACGGGGAGCCGGCGGCATCGTACCACCCACAGGTGCTGGCAGCCCCGCGCCGGTGCTGGTGCTGGGAAGGTGCTGGCTCGGCGCACGGGTCCTGGCGGTGGGCGGGCAGGCGGGCGGCGGGTCCCCCACGGAGCCGTCTCCTCCAGATGGCGAAGGCCATTAGAGCCGCTCTCGCGCGCACGGAGCCATAAAGTTTATGGGCCTCATCATTTCGCTGTAATGGAAATAGTTAAATCTGTCTCTGTTTAAGCAAACTCTGCCCTCACGGGAGCCCTTGGCGAGGGCAGGCGGGGGGACTCCGGCGGGCAGCGGGCGCCTCTGCTCACCACCCGCTGCCACGGCAGGCAGGGCACCCAGCCCTGGCGCTCCCACCTGGCACGTGGGACGTCCCCATCGTGCCAGGATGGGGACAAGCATGTGACACCAGTGTGGGGGCTGTCCCTGCGCTACAAGCCCTGGTGCCTCAGTTTCCTCTCGGTGCAGGGAAGGTGAGAGCCACATTTGGGGAAACCAGGCAGGATTTGGGACTGTGCAAATTCCCTGCCAGGAGGAGCCAAGAGGCAATGTGTAGGCAGGCGAGCAGAGTGCAGGGAGCTGTGGGCAGGATGATTCCTGCCTGCTTCAGGCAGGGCACCCGCAGCTGCGTAGGGGTGACACTAGGATTCGGCAAATGCAGACCTGCCCTGCGCAGGCAGGTGCTTTGGCCTGGCAGCCCCCAGGCAGGACCCAGCCTGGAGCCTACTGCATGGGACAGAAGAGGACGTGGATGCCTTGAAAGCCACTTTTTGTCCCTCACCAGGCACTCCCAGGAGCTGGGTGGGGGATATGATGCCAGCACAGCCCAGGTTGCCCCCAGCTCTTGAAGCAGGACCAGGGCAGGGAGCAGGGTGAAAGCAGCACCCTGCTGTGCCTCACAGCACCTCTCAGCCCCGGCCTGGGGGCGGGAGGCTGGACCCTCCGGCTGGGAAGCTGCTGGTGTGTTTGTGGAGGGCCAGTTTCTCCCCATGGGGCGGGTGGGGGTGCTGATCCCAAAGCAGTAGGACTGGCTGGTGGCACCTGCCCCACACGCAGGGTCTCAGCTCAGCACCCCATGCAACCTCACCCCGGGCCCCGCATCTCACCCGGGATGGGGTGAGACCCTGGGGCTGCCCCTGCCGCTGGAGCGGGTCTCCCCACCCATATTTAGCCATGGTGGTGGTGGGAGCTACCCCCTCCACAGCATGCAAAGCATGATTAATTACAGAGTAAGTCATTAATATTCACAGCTAATTAAAGATCCTTATCATGAATAATGGCGCTCACTCTCCAAATTATGGGACAAGGATGGAGGAGGGAGTAAAAAGCCCTGTGGGGAGAGGGGGCTGAAGAGGGGCAAAGCTCTGGGGCTGGGGCACGAGGGGGAGTGGTGGTGCCCTCCCTGTGAGGTGCCTGGGTCCGGCAGTGCCCTGGTCGGGGATGCAGTGATGGGCAGAAGCCGGGGCAGTTGGCACTGGGGCAGGCAGGGGATCCAGCCACACTGGAGCAGGGGCCAGGCAGCCCCGGGGGCTCCAGGCACCCCTGCCCATGGGTCTCCAACCTGCCACCCCAGTGTGTGGGGGACCCCTTTGTGCTGACCCAGTCTTACACATCTCCCCATGGAGCAAGGACTGTCCTAACCCAGTGGCACACAGCTCCCGAGCCAGCTGCCCAGCGCCGGGCTGGGATGGGGCTGTCTGGTCCCCAGGGAGCAGGCGGGAGGGGAGGGCACCGGTACTTTGCCTGAGCTCCTGTTATACAAATGAAAGGTTTTTAGTGGGAAAGACTCCGGGAGAGTAATACATCTCCCATATTGATCGCAGGCCAGGGACCAAGGCACGGCTTAAACAGTAATTGATTTCTAGCCGCCGAGATGTGTTGGGGAGCATTGATTTAACAGCACTGCAGACACACTGCTACTAATCTGATTAAAGTATTTAGCAGAAATGTTATTCTTTAAAAAAAAAACAGAGGAAGGTGATGGTGCTGCCTGGGGCCAGGGGGCTGAGGCAGGGCCGTGAAGCCAGGGCAGCATAGCACCCCGCCGGCGGGGGCCTGGGGACGGCTGTGTGCCCGCACCCTGGCGAGGGTGCTGCTGCCTTGGGGCAAGTCTCCAGCCAGCTGTGCTCGCAGCCCTTCCCACTGGAGCTGCCAAGGACGCGGGCGAGCCCGGCAGGATGCGGGCGAAGCAGGGCCAAGGACGCGTGCCAGGAGTGTGGGTGACACGTGCGCGAGCCCGCAGCCAGCCGCCCTGGGGACAGAGCAGACACGGGAGGAGGTGGAGGCAGCCCTCAGATGTGGCCCCGGTCAGAGGCACGCTTGGCTGGTGGAGTGGGCACGTGGCCCGCACCGGTGCTGCAGCAGCCGCGGAGGCGCAGGATGAGGCCTGGTGGTGCCCGCAGCCCCAGCCCCCTGCTCCCTGCAGCCTCCCAGGGCAGGGAGGGGATGCTGAGCCAGGGGACCGTGCGCACTGCTGGCCCTCCAGCCATGCAGCGTCCCCATGCGCGCCCCTTCCCTGCCTCGTGCCCCGCTGCAGGTTGTCAAGCCGTTGAGGGAGCTCTCGCACGCCGTCCCCTCCTGTCCCCATCCTGCCCCGGTGCTGAGAGCGGGGATGGGTGCTGCGCTGGTGGGGATGGGACTCCCCATGCCATTCTTAGCCCCCACGGAGAGGCACCAGCTGAGCAGGTGGAGGTGTTCCTGCCGCTCCCCATCACACACATCAGCCCAGTTAATTAACAGGCGGTATCAAACAAATAAATTATTCCTGCTTCCTATTGATTCTAATCTACTGGCCCCTGGAGAGCCCGGGCTCATTTATCCCACTTGTCACCCCTGCTTAGCAGCTGCACTAACATCTGCCCTGCTCCCTTCACCTCTCCCACTCCTCCACCTTTGGGGCAGAGCCGGGCACAGCCGTGGGGCCAACCCTGCCCCATACCACTGCCCGTGATCCCCTGGGACGCAGCTGCAGCCTGGCCTGCTGCTTTTCCCAGGGATGGTGGATGCCCCAGTGCCGGCAGCACAGAGAGGGAGGCTGGCTGCCCATCATCGTGGCACCCCTTGCCTCCCCGGGGACAAGCCTCATCCAGGGATGCCCTGGCCCCTGCCAGCCCTTTCCCTTCCCCAGCACCACCAGAAAGGGTGGGGGTGCCAGTTCTGGCTGCCCAAGCCCAGCCACAGCTCCCCATGGGCAGCCAGGCCCCAGCCGAGGCCATGCCCAGCAGGACAGCAGCCGGATTTCCCTGCTGTCCCAGAAAGAGGCCACCACTGCCCACGCACCAGCCTTTGATGTCTGCCTCATCTGCGGGAGGCTGATCAAAGCCCGAGCCCCTCCCAGCTCCCGCCCCTGTGGATGCTGGATCAATAAATCCATCCCGGCTCAGCTGCCGACTGCACAGCCATTTGCTCTTGGGCAGGCTTGGTTGGGAGATCCCAGGGAGGCCCAGGGTCCCAGCATCCACCCCTGCCTGCTTCAGGGGCTCAGCTCATGGCCGATGCCACACTGGGCTAGTGTCACGTCACCCATGCCAGCCCGGGCTCTTGGGCGTGATGGTGGCAGCTGCCAGCCCTTGGCAGCCAGGACCGCCTCCTGCTTGGGTCCAGGCAGCGCCCAGTGATGGGTCCTGGTCCTCCCCTGACCAGGGCACCATGGCCCAGCGCTGCCTGCACAGGGCTGGGCTTTTTCTGGCAGGAGGCCCCAGGCTCGCATGCAGCAGTGCAAGTGGCAGCGTGTGTGCCCTCCTCTGGGTGCGGGGATGTTGGTTGGCTCAGCTGGGGGATGCTCTGGGCAGCAGCAGGCCGGCACAGAGCCGGTGGTGAGCTGGATGCAGCCAGAGCAGCCCTGGCCTCACCCCAACTTTGGCAAGTGACCAGTCATGCTGTACTGGGGCAGCTGGAGGCTGGCCAGGGCCATGGGACGGGGTCGCAAGCATAGCCTGCCTGCCTGCCTGCTGCTGGTGCTTTCCAGAACAGGCTGAGTTGGATTTCCTTGGGTCGGACGGATTAAATTGATCCTGGCCAGACACCAGTGATAGGCTGCTTGCCACGTGCCCGTGGTCCGAGCCTGCCTGGAGCATTTGGTGCTCAGACGGGGGTCAGCCGGCTTCTGGCTTGGGAAGGGACATGCAAAGCACTGGAGTCACTCTTGGGGACCCCTACGAGTCCCTCATGCTGTCTGTCCCTCCCCAAGCCTTTGGATGCCCCCACGCTGCTCTTCCCTTGCAGAAAGCCGAGCAGCAACAGCCCCGCCGCTGTGCCGAGGGGTGGGTGAGGAAGAGCAGCGGGTGAGGAAGAGCAGCGGATGCTGTTGCCGAGCCCTGCTGCCAAGGTGGCCGGGGGCCGGGGGGCCAGCAGCTGACTCACTCGCCCGGGATGATTCATCTCAGGCGGCTGGCAGGAGCAGCCGGAGAGCCAGAGCGGCTTCAGCCGGGCCAGGATGTCTTGCCCAGAGCCAGCCCATCACCCTGGCCTCCAGCCCTTGGCTGAACCCATGTGCCTGCTCCTCTCGGATGCAGCCCAGCTATATACATGCCCGAGTGGGGAGCTGCCAGCCTCCCCACCACTGACCCACCACCTGCCCTGAGGAGGCCCTGGGGTGCCCGGCAGGATGGGGGGGCTGCAGCTCCCGGCCCGCTTGGCGCAGTCCCATGGCGGCGTGTGGCGGGGCGCGTGTAGGAGGAGCGGCTGGCAGCGCCGCAGCCGGGAGATAAGCTCCTCTCTCATCCTCATCGCCTGTGATGGGAGGGAGATTTATGGTTCCGAGCTGCGATTTGTGCACAGCTCCAGCACACGGTATTGATCACTCCTGGTTTCTCCTGCTGCTCCCTCATCTCCCAGCCCCTCCTGCCTGGTGAGGCGGGCGAACCGGCCCTGCCTGTTAACTCTTCCACACCTGGGGACCGCTGGGGCCAGGCACCCCTCTGTGCTGCAGCAGCTGGGGCAACAAGGAGCATCCCAGGTCCAGGCTGGCTGGGATGCCAGGGCCCACCTCTCGGGAGAATAGCAGAGTTTTCCCCCGCCGAGGCACAGAGCAGAGCAGGCAGGGGTAGTTTGGCTGGGCTGGCAGTGGGGAGTGCCCCTTGGCAAGGAGAGGGGCCAAGGGGGCAGGGGGGGACTGGAAGAGCCAAGGGGACAGGGATGGCAAGCAGTGATAAGGGGACCGGGTGGAGGGGATGGGGCTTGGTGCCAGGGATTAGTGCTGAGTGTACGGGGCTGGCAGGTGGTGACAAAGGGACAGTGCCCAGCGGACAGGGTGTGATGGCCATGGGCGATGCCAAGGGCACATGGACAGCAGCGTGCACCGAGCAGTCCTGGCGCCAGCTGAGGGGCTGATGCCGAGGGGATGGGGATAGGGGCAGCCGAAGGGGGACCGGGATGGGACTGCGGGTGGCTCTGCAGCAGCAGCAGGAAACGATGTGTGAAATGAAGAGTTCCTGCCCAGTGCCCAGAGGGAGCGTGCAGCATACTGAGCAGTGCTGGGGCCGGGGAGGGGACTGCGAGGGGGTGCATGGCTGAGGGGGTCCCCAGCACCACATGGGGACCCTGACTCAGCGTGGGGCTGTGCCCCTCCTGCAGGGGAGGCGGGAGAGGGGGCTCTCGGCATGGGAGCAGTGGGTGGCTGCCGTGGGGCTGGAGGCTGTGGGGGGCACAGCCATGCTAGATCAAGCCCTCGCTGTCCCCCCCGCGAGACGCCCCAGCCCTGCATACCCACCACCCCCTCCCCGCTTGCTGGTTTCCCGCTGCTCCGCGGAGATAATTAAATCCGCCGTTTCGGCAGGTTCCGCATCCCCTGCCAGGCGGATCCGCAATCAGCCTCGAGAGGGCCGGGGGCTCCCCCACCTGCGCACCCCCTCCCGCCCTCCCCGCCGCCACGCCACCCCCGCGCCGGGGCACCTTGCCTGGCCCTGCCGCCTCTGCCTGCCTCGGCTCCCTGCCTGCCGGCGTGACCTGTCCGCCTGCACCCTTGGGGACAATCCTGGGTGCTCGCGGGAGGGGCAACACATTCGTCTCCCGTGTCGGTGACGTCTCCTCCACCAGCCGCAGGGTCACAGCCCCATGCCGGCTCCTCTGGGGGTGTCAGCCCTGTCCCCAAAGCCAGCCTGGCTGCAGAGGGACCCGTCCGGGGGGTGGCACAGACCCTGAGCACGGGCAGGAGCAGCTCCCCACCGGCTGCCCCAGCTCCCCATCCATCCCCGGTTCCGACTTTATCATCTTCCCGCGGCACCCAGGGAAGCTTTAAATAATTCAGGGAGGTGAGCTGGAGCACAGATGCTCCCGTAGGCAGCTGGGTGCGAGCAGGCAGGCAGCGGCTGGGCGGCAGAGATAGCAGTGCCGTCCCCGCCGGCTGCCCAGGGCTTGCTGGCACCTGCCAGCCGGGAAGGAAGGGCCTGGGCTCAGCATTCACAAAGGAAAAGCACTGAGAGCATCGTCCTGAGGCAGCTCAGCAGAGGCGGGAGGTGAGCAGGGTGCCCGGGGAGCCCCACACCGTCCTGCCCCCCATGCCCAGCCCTGCGCCATGCCCCAAGCCTGGCTGGCTCACCCCCCACCCTCCCCTCTGCCCCCAATCTCCTGTGCAGCATCCCAGATTGATTCCTGGGAAAGCCTGTTGTGAAGCTGGCAGCTCTGGCTGTAAATTCAGATCAATAATTTAAGGGGGCAAAACTATTAATAGAACATTAAAATATCCACTCTTGTCTGAGGCACGAGGGTGGGAGTGAAGGTGAGGGTGCCTGGATGACCTGCACAGCCACCTCCACGCCCTGCCAAAAGCCCTGGTGCTACCAGTGCCGATGCGGTGGGGAGAGTGGCAAGCATTGCTGTAACTAATTGCCGGCTGTGCCAGGAGAGGGGAGGGAGGCATCCATCAGGGAGTGGGGTTATTGATGGACTCCAAGGCTGCTATTACCCACCAGCCCTGCTATTACACACACCGCCACTCAGTGCGTGGCCGTGGCCGCCATGCCAGCCCCTTGGCGGTGCCTTGGTCTGCACTGGCTGGGAAAACCACTGGAAACAGGTATAATTACACAGGCGGTGCTCACCAGGGGTGTTTTGGCTGCAGTCCCATTACCTGTGCTTCTGGCTACACACTGCACCGATGCTGTTCAATGCTGCCTGGGTCGTCCTCCAAGTCCCGTGTCCCCAGCCCCACAGCGAGCCAGCAGGAAGCAAACCCCATGGCACATCCCCGCTCCACCCCAGTGCCTTCTCCATCCTCCACAGCCAGCCTGGCCCCGTGCAGCCTCGCTGAGCTGCTGGCAGGAGGCAGCCCCTGCCAGCCTGGAGGGGGGAGCTGGCCGTCCCCACCCGCAGGTGACGCCCTCGGGAGCCACGGTGTGACGTGGAGAGCCCACCGCAGCCCGGCTCATTTTGGGAGGATTAGTCTGTGATCTCCCACTGCCCAGCCCCGGGGAGGGTGGCTCCGGGAAGTAGGGAAGGTGAATTTCAGGGAGATTAACCCTGGTCCCCAGCGGGATGAGAAATGGAGGTACATCTGCTCATCCGAATGGAAGGAACAGCCGCCCCGCGAGGGAGCAGATAAAAATAGGCTGACATTTACCTGCCAGCCCCAAGTAGGGTGAGTGGAGGGCACCGTGGCCAGGCCATGTCCACCGAGGGATGCAGGCATCCACTCGTGTGCCAAGCACTCACCACCCGCTGTCCTGCTCAGGCGGTAGGGACAGCGTGCAGCATGCAGCGGTGTGGCTGTGTGGCTGCAGGGCAGTGTCCTGGGGTGGCACCGGTGATGGGGAGTCCTGCGGAGGAGGGCACAAGCAGGCATCGATGCTGGGGTGATGGGACAGCCAGGCGTGTGTGCAGGGGCTGTGGCACCCTCAGGGCAGCCTGTGCGTGGAGGTGAGCAGCAAGGTGGCTGGCAGTGAGGCGAGCAGCTGTGGCATGGGCAGGGGTGGGAGTTAGGGGCAGGGCTGGTGCCCGAGCCTGGAGCCTGCTGGGGTACTTATTCCTCCCAGGGGGATGGTAGTGAAGAGAACAGGCTGGGATCCCTGGTAGAGGTGCCCTGGGAGGTGCCTGAGGAAGGTGAAGGAAACCCACCTGGGCACCCTCCCCTGCAAACAGGAGAAAGAGGCCTCTTCACCTGTCTGAAGCCCTGCAGCCCAGGCTGCCGGGAAGGGCTGGCGGCACTCTCTGCCCTGCTCAGGAGCCAGGGGATGCTGCAGTGGCTGCTCCCATCTGCCCGTAGCAGCCCCTGTCTTCCCATGCACCACAGACCAGGGCTGAGCATCCTTCTACGACGACATTAACATTTCCCGCCAGTGCTGGCAGCTCCTCCTTGGGATGACACTTGCCTCTTTGCATCCATCTCCGAGCAGTGCAGGCCAGCCACCCCGCAGCCACAGAGGTCGGCACACCTTCTCCAGCATCACCAGCTCAGCATCCCACTGCCGACAAACACTGACCTTGCTGCGTGCCCAGCGGCCAGGCACACTGCTGCACATCACCTCGGCTCTGCTCAGGGTGCCTGCCCAAGCCGAGGCACAGCAGCCTGGCCCACAGCTGGTCACCCAAGTCCCCAAGGCTGGGATAGCCCCTAGAGCTGCTAGCACTGCTGCCCTCGGGGCACAGCCTCTACCCCACCAGCACCCAGCCCTTGCCTGGCTTGGGGCACCCAGCCTGGCCCCAGCAAGCCCGAGTCCGAGCCCTCACCACCAAGAAGCCAGCGCATGGCTGCGAGTGGGAAGGGTTAACAGCTCTGAGAGCAGAGCCTCCCCTTCCTCCCCCTGCGCTGTGTTTTACAGGCCGGAGCTATTACCAGGAAATGTTCCCATCAGCACCATTGATCCCCTTGTTTACAGCCCTGTAATCCTCAGCTGTTGACTCAGGAGCAAAGAGAGGAGGGGAGGTGGTGGCTCCCTCTTGGGCATCACCTCTGCCCTGCCCGCATCCCCACGCAATGCCCGCCTGGCTCCTGCGCACCAGGGTGACGTGCACCCAAGCCCTGCGGCACCTGGCTGGGCACCGGCGGCTCTGTGGCTGGTGGGAAGATGACGGAGTGTGGCAGGAGCCTGGCTCTAGCGGTGGCCACGGCCCTGCATGAACTGGCCCACGCAGGCGGCTGCGGGTCCCCCCTCGCCGTCGGCGCTCTCCCCGGCATGCGGCTGTGCCTCCCGCCAGCTGCCTGACACCTGGTCGCAGGGCCCTGCGCGGCAGACCTGCTTTGTTCTCATTAGTGCGATGAGCGGAGCCGTCACGCTAAATTAGAGACCCTCCCGACTCGCAGCTCTGCATCTGCCAGCCAGCAGCGGCTGCCAGCCGGGAGAGCCCAGCATGGCAGCGGTGGGCACCCGCTCAGTGCCCCACGGAGGCTGCAGGCAGGATTAGGCAGCCCCCCCAGGCTGCCCGCCAGCCAGTGGCATGGCAGGGTTGGGGTGCCAGCTCCCGGCGTGGGGCATTGTCCTTGCACAGCCCTGCCTGCCCCCGTGGGTTGGCTCTCCCCACCCCAGCAGGGCACGGGTGGCTCCCCGGACCCCTACGCAAGGGCTGTGGCTCTCCCTCACCCTTAGCCGAACTGGGACTGTGCAAACCTGTGCCGAGCATCTGAGGCAAGGGCGCTTGCGTGGCGTCCATCACCGGGACTTTCACGAGCTTTTGTAATTCTTCCAGCTCCGATAACACTACAGCTCAGCCACCTCCCTGTGCTGGTGCCCACAGGCATATCCCCATGCTGGCTGGGAGGGCAGGATTATGCCTCCATCCACTCATTTACCCTACTGCCTAGATGCAGCCCATCCCCTGGCCCCTGCTCTGCTAGGACAGGATATGCTTTTCTCCCTTCCAAAGCCCTCCAGGCAGGGATCTATCTTCCCTCCCTCCGCAAGCCCTCGGGAGCCTGGCTCTCCCCCAGAGCCCACAGGAGGGGTAAGGAGCCAGGCTTCCCGGTTGGGCTGGAGCAAGGCTGCGGGTCACAGCCTGCCTCTGCTGGGGCTGATCCAGGCTGAGCAAGTCCCAGGGCTGGGCTCCCCAATGCACCCTTTCCCTGTGCCTCTCAGCTTGGCTTCACAGCACGAGCCCTGCCAGAGCACCCCCAGTCCAGCCCAGCGCACCCCTGCTCCGCACAGGCTCTGCCCCAGCCCCGACAAACCCCACATCAAACCAGGCAGCCTTACAGCCTGCAAAAACCAGCCCCTGGCAGCTTTCCCCACCCCTGATCCCCAGTCACCGGGGGCTAGGATCCCCTTGTCAGCACGCCAGCAGTGCCCCAGGCTGCGGTTGCTGGCACAGGGGCCATGCCCAGCCCTCCCTGCCCCCCCAGAACGTCCTGTCACTGGGCACTCACTGTCTGGAAGTTGCTGCCGTTGCACTCCTCATCACCGAACATACAGTGGACAAGCATCTCGCCCAGGTCCAGCTGGTGGCCCACGCGCCCATAAAATTCCTCCAGGTCGAAGGGGCGGCTCTTCTCCTCCTCGCTCATGGCCAGCGTCCCCAGCAGAGCCTCCAGTCTGCTCTTCTCTGGGCTCTCCGGCACCAGGGGCTGGCCAGCCCCATCCAGGAGACCCAGCATCTCCCCTGCCCAATACAGGTCATGGCCAGAGAGCTGCGAGAAGCGGGCAGGGTTGAGATTGCAGAGTGTGACGGCGGGGAAGGTCTTGTTGGGCGCCGTCTCCTCCTCCAGCTGGGTGCTGTGGGGGTACTGGAAGTAGAAGCCCATGCACTTGGCATAGGCGTGGATGAGGAGGGCCAGCGAGCCCAGGAAGGCCAGCAACCACAGCAGGTTTCGGGCAGTGTAGCGCCGGTGCCGGAAGATGTGCTGGATGCCATGGAGGGTAGAGCGGCCGGCAAACTCCTCCAGGCTGCATGGGCGCCGCTGCGGGGCCGGAGCATCGCATGTTGGGTGCTCGTCGGGGCAGCCCCCCGCAGGAAGGGATGCCAAGGGCTGGGGAGGACCCCAGGGGCATGGGGGGGCCCTCTGGTCTTCCTCCAGCCACATGCTGCCAGACAGCTCTGCCTCCCCCTGCTAAGCCGAAGGTGCTGGAGGAGGTTTGAGGAGTGGATGACCAGCACGGCCAAGGGGCAGGCAGGCGGGCTGGGCTGTGCGGCAGGCAGCGTGCGCCAGCGCCGGGGTGGGACCGGTGCGGCATGGTGCTGCCCACACCCTGCCCCGAGCGGGAAGCTTGCTGAGTGCCGAGACCACAGACGTACTTAGTGATTGCCGCATCCTGCAGGAACCGGAGCCAGAGGCTGAAACATCCTGGAAAGCTCGGGGCGTTCTCAGCGCCTGTCCCCTGGGGGTGCAGGCAATTAGCTGGAGTCCTGCTCTACTTCCACCATCTCTGTGCACTTAGCGTGGGCTCCCCCGGGAGGGAGAGGCAGGCAAACTCCTCACATCCCCCTGCCAGGGCATATAGAAGCCACCCGGGGGCAGGGCTGCATGACCCCAAGCTCAGGAGAGGTACGTGGGCAGCTGTGTCTTAGGGGGCAACGGCTCTCTGGCCACGGGGATGTGGTGGGCCCCCAAGCTCTGCACCAGCCTTGCAGGAGCACAGCTCGGAGACATCGGGCTGGCCAAGGAGCCGAGGTGCCGAGTGTCATTCTTGTCACAGCTCCTGCACCCTTGGGCTCAAGCACCTCTTCTGGGCTCCCCACAAGCTGCGAGGCGGCAGGCTCCCGCCAGCATAGGGCAAGGATAGGGGGTGGCAGGGCACTCGGGGGGGCAGTGACACAGACCCCAGGGGAGCACCAGGTGCTGGTACCACCTGCATGCCATCGCGGGGATGCTGACAGGCTCTCCGGTGTGGCGCTACCTTGAGGCCAGGAGCTCTGGCGCGGTGCTGGGGCTGGCACAGCTCAGCATCCCTCACCCTCGAGGTGCGCAGGAAGAAGCAAAATCTTTTATGAGCTAGCAATATAGCTGAGGAAAACAGTTGCTTGTGAGTACTGAGAAGCACCCGTGTACCCAAAAGCTTATCTCCTTTTCTGAACCATCTCAGTTGGTCTAGTAAAAGGTATTTGCCTTTCCCTCCCGGTCTTGCCACGCATGCACCTACCTGGGCAGATCCCGCAGCGTTGTTTCGCTGGCAGTGGGAGCAGAATGGAGATATAGAGCAGAGCCTCATCCATGGAGCTGGGGAGGACAGGTCAGGATGGGGGAGGATGCCCAAGCTGGGAGGGGGCCTGTGTTCCCCCACTCTGCTCCCCACATTGGGCACAGGAACCTCCCAGGAGGGAAGATGGGGAAATCAGAGGCGAGGATGCCAGGGCACAGGAAGGAGGTGGTGCCCAGGCCCAGTGGGGCTGGAGGGGGGCGGGAGGGCTGGGCTCTCTCCTGAGGATGCTCGGATCTGGCCGGGCACCCCGTGGGGCCCGGAGTGGAGCAAAAGGCAGTGCAAGGCCCCGTGGTGTCTGCAGCCACGGGCCGGCAACACTGGCCCTGCCCAGCTGCGCTCCCCTGGCCTGTGCTCCCCAGCACAGCTCTAAATCCATTAGCTTTGCATAATTAGATTTTTCTCAATTACCAGATTATGATAATTAACAGCTCATTTGTAGGAGGCAGTGCCTAATCCCGGCATCGCGCTTGGCTCGGCGCCAGCCTGGCTCACAAGGCTGCGGGATGGCAGGCAGCAGGGCAAACACCGGCAGGGGGGAGCCCTGCCAGGGGGGCAGGTGGCCTCAGGGATGCTCCCAGGATCCCCCAAAAGCTCTCCCCCACTGGTGACACAGACCTCCCCTGCACCGCCTGGCCAACGCAGCCTGCCCAGAGGGGTCGTTCCCCCAAAACAGGGGGGATGAGAGCCCATGCAGGGGCAGCATCTGCTAGCAAGGGGAGTCAGCAGGGTTTTAGAAGTGGCTTGGGCACCCATGCGGCTCTGGAGATGCAGAAAACACCCTGCGATGTCTCCTCCTACAAGCAGCCACCAAGGGAAACCAGGGGAGAGGTTAGCATTGTGGGCTGGGCTGGCGCGGCTGAAGTCATTAAGGGGCTTGTTAATGAACTTTCCTTGTCAATAATGTTGCCGAGGAAGGACAGGAGAGCAGGGTAGCAGGAGGCAGCCACCGGTAAGGTACCAATCTCCATCACGAGAAGGCAGGGCAGTTCAGGCAATTACTGCCCATCAACAGAGCTTCATCCCTAGTAAAATAATAGAACAAATATTAAGTGAAAAATGTTTCTGAGGACCTCGAGGGCAGGGGAATGGGGAGCAATAAATATGTGCTCGGAGCTCACACAGAATAAATCTGCCCAGTCCAACTTGATTGCCTTTTTTGGGTAAAATTGCTAAACGAATTGATGGAGAGGAGACAAGAGGTGTGATGTATCAGGCTTTTATTAAAGCATTTGATATAGCATCTCAGGGAATTAATTCCAGTTGGCAGGGACAGCTGTCCCCCGCCCACGCTGGGTGCAGCCAAGGAGGCAAGCGTGATGGGGCAGGCCGGGGACACAAGGGGAGCGTGGTGGCATCGTGTGACACTGGTGTACGCAGCACTGGTGGTGGCAGCCCCTCTTCTCCCATCCCAGGTGAACAGGCTGCAGCTCCAGTCCCCATGGGGCAGTGCCCGTAGCCAGCCTGGTGCCCCACTGCACCCATTTGGGGCCACCACCTCCATGTGCCCAGGGCCATCCTGCAGCTTCAGGGCTCTTTTGCTCCTGCCATGGGCTCTGCCTGCAGAGCTCTGGCTGGGAAGTGGCATCGAGTGTGGGCAGCGGTCATGCCCAGCCAGGCACGACTGGCTGGCACGTCTCAAGCCATTCCTGTGCGTCTCCTTTGCATGGCGTTTCTGATCTTCTGCCATGAGCGACTCCAGGCAGGGGATCTGGTCCTGCGTCTCTGCCCAGCATGGGCGGCAATTTCGGCTCATACAGGCAATAAATCAGCCTGCTTGCCTGGAGGTGGCTGTGCGGCCCCTGCCGCTTCAGCTCGAATTTCCCAGTCTCAAATTACCCCGGGGTTGCCTGAGAGCTGGCTAGTTTTGTGCCGCTCATCCGAACTCCCCAGCTCCATTTCTGTCACCAGATTTTGCCAAAGGCTCTCAAATGTCCCCCTGCCCAAGAGCAGCATCTCCCAGCACCCAGTCCCTGTGGGCAGCCCTGCTGGGGAGCAGAGCTGCACCAGCCCTGGCTGCTCAACATCGCGGGGAGCCGGACGAGCCTCAGCAAGGCAACTTCGCTCAACCGCAACGGCATTTGCTCCTTGGCCAGATCAGCACAGGGTCAGAGGTCCCAGGCCAAATACCGACATGTTTTGCTTAGCGGGGGAGCAGCCCAGAATGTGGTTTTTGCTGGAAACCACCTGGAGCATTTCTCCTTGAAAACAGTTTCTCCCGATGGGGTTGCTTTGATGCTCACACTGGGAGCACCGCACGCAGCAGTTACACTCCCAGCTGGAGCCTCCTTTCCCCTCACCCAGGAGTCCTTCTTGCCATCCCCTTCGGCCTCGACAGCCCCTTCCCTGTCTCCGGTGTGCCAAGGAGCCGGGGGCTGGAGGTGCTGGAGGTGCTGGCAGGCTCTCTCACGGAAACAGCCCTGCCATGGGGCAGCAAGCGAGGGAGTCCTGCTGCTGCCAACACCCACAAAGTGATGGGGTCCCCGGGAGCTGCGAGATGCCAGGAGAAGCCAGTGGGGAAGGGGCTCGTGAAGGCACAGCTCACCCCAGCGCCTGCCCAGCTAAGCTGCTCCATAAGAAAGGCACTAAAGATCCATGAGACCATTCAGACATCCCAGGTGGGTGTGATGAGCAGAGCACCAGTGGTTCGGGGGCCGAGCAGAGAGAAAAGCTCTGTGTTTTTGTGGCATCAGCAGATCCCTCCCACACCCCCCACTTTTGGGGTGACAGAAGAAGCTATCAAATAAGGCACATCTGCAGTGGTCCCAGCAGCAGCCTCTTCCCTTCCTGCTATCTCCTCTCTCCCCGCAGCCTGCTCCTTCCCACACCAGCCTCCTTCCAGCTCCTTGTGCTGGTGTTAATCCCCTAATCTGTGCAAAGCAACAATTTTCTGCATGGCACAGCAGCTGGTTTGAGATCTGCATCCCTCCTCCCCCAAAAGCCAGCTCCCTTATCAGCAGCAGGTATCAGGTGAGCCATGCACCATCTACCTCCGATAAACCTATGTTTTATTTTGCCCTATTTCCATTTATCTCTGAGCCTGTAATTATCCCTCTTCTCACAATGTGTTGTGCTGCCTTGCGCTCTGAGGAGCGGAGGGGATGTGTGCTTTGCTGGGCAGCCCTGGACCACAGGCTCCTGCTGGCAGGGTTCGAGGAGCCGGTGGGGCGATGCTCGGGGACGAATCCTGCCCACCACGCTGGCTGCGGAGCCACCCCTCCTCTCTCCGCACCCGGGCCGCATTCCCTTTAATCTCACACAGCAGCAGAGATGGATTTTCTCCCTGTGAGCCAGATGTGTTGCACGGAGCATAAACACCCGCGACAGTTGTTGTGCTCCTCGGTGCGAAGGCATCAGATGTCTGCATTAAAACAAAGCTCTCCACTTAATTACTCAGGCTGATAATTCAGTGCGTGGAGGCGGCTCTGGCTGAGAGCAGAGGGCTGGATCACAGCTGGGACTGGAGAGCCTTGGAGTGCGCATTAATCCCGGCTCTTGCAGCCTTGATTAACGGTGCTGGAAACCTGCCCACCCTGCTCATTCCCAGGGGAAGGGTCTGTCCCGGCACCCACTCGCTGCCCCACTGGAGGGGGCCCAGGCTGGTGCCCGAGGTGCTCTGCTGACCCCTCGATGGGCCAAGGCATCCCCTGCCCAGCATCTTCAGGGTGGGGTGGTCCAGGACATGGGGACCATCACTTGGAGGGTGCTGTACTGCCCTGAGAACACCAACACCCATCCACTGCATCTGGACCCCAAGGGAGCTTCACGCAGGACAGGGAGGGCAGGGCCCCAGGGTCACCCGTGCAGGGACCCGCTGCAAGAGCACGGCTGGCAGGAGCTGGAGCCAGCCCTGTGGACAGACTCAGAGCAGGAGCAGGCAGACCACCAAAGGCTTTCTCCTTGGGGCTCAAGCTGCCTGCTACTGTTGACCTGCATTTCTTCTCCCATGGACCAGCAAACACCTCCTGCAAATTCACCTCGCTGCCCTCTGTCACCACTGGGGCCCAGAGCCTTCCTGGGGGAGCCCCTCACTCAGCCGTCGGGGCAGGCGTGTGCCTTCAGCCCATGAGTGCCCAACCCTGCTCTGCCAGTCTCTCTAGGATGGGATGCTCATGCATTGGGCTGCTCTCTTGAACCCATCTCCCCTGCCACCTCCCTCCAGCCTGGTCCCCCAGCCCAGCCCCTACCCCCTTCCCTCTCCCCATCCCTCCCTGATCCCTGTGCCTGGGCATCCTTGGATCTGGGGCATCCCTCTCCCAGCAGAGTGCCCATCCCCGGGCACCCTGTGGGCTGGTGCTGCCGCAGATCCGCCTGTGGGGTCCTGTCTGTCCAGGGAGACTGATTTCCTCCAGCTCTGCTCCTGCCCTCTTATCTCTCCTCCCCGGGCTGCACGCCTTGCTCCACAGCCCTGGCGAGCGGGAGCGATAGACCCCATCCTGCCCGGGCTGAGCACCGAGGCTGGTGCTGGGCATACAGGGCAGCCGGGCCCGATGCAGGCAGGCAGGCAGGCAGCTGCGGACAGCACCACCCCAGCGGGGCCCCAAGGGTTAAGTTGTCATGTATTCAGGGCCACGCGCTGGCCAGGAATTACACTTTTATCGGCATGCGGTGCTGCCGCCGCTTGAATTGGGACTGGGAACTCTATTTCCGAGCTCACCCAAATTATTCTCAAAGAGATAAAGCGCGGTGCAGAGCAGCGCCGGCGCTTCATTAACATTCCCCAGCCCATTCAGCTTTAAACGAAGATTGCCTGCCTCGGAAAATGATAAAATTGAACATGTGAAGCAGGGCATTATGTTCCATCAGCCGATATTATTTCCCACGCAGGGGCCGAGCGGAGACACAAACAGCTATTTATGCAGCGCCTGGCCAAGCTGGGGTGGTTTGGGAAGGGGGGAGCAGGCGGGGGGGGCACAGGGTGGGTGGCGAGTGTCCCCCTCCCATCCCCAGGCATGAGAGGGGCTGCCTGCACGCTGCCATGGCCACTCTGCCATGGCCACTCTGCCCTACTGGGGGCTCCTGGGCTTGTGCCCAGGGTGCATGGCGGGTCTGGGGACCACAGACCTGCTCCATGCATTGGGTGAGGGAAGGTCCTCAGGGGTGCGTGGGGTCCCCCGGGCAGCACTGGCCATGTCCTGCAAGGTTGGGGCATCTCCATCTGCTGCCCTGCCCCCGGGGGATGTGTGTTCCTTGCTAGGGCTGAGCAAGCGGGGTGCTGGCTCCATGTGCAGGATGGGGTCCCACCTCCCGGGGCTGGGTGCTGGGCTGGCAAGTGCTGGGGAGCACCTGCAGCCGGGGAGTGCGTGCCTCCCCAGAGACAGGCAGCGGAGGGCTGAGCAGGCAGGGAGGGCTGAGCAGGCAGGCCCCCAGGGCTGCAATTGGATTTTGTTGGCCATGCCGAGCCTATCGATCCAGCAGTAATTAAAGTCGCTCCAAAACCTGACTCATTCAACCTTGGGAGGAAGGAGCTTCTCTGAGAAACACCCTCGGCTCCCCATGCGCTGGCACAGCGTAGAGCTCAGCCTGCCGGGTTGCTGCCAGCCCGTCTCAGCCCCCCGCCAGGCTCTGTCCCCAAGGGGAACCCTGCCTTGGGACTGCCTGGTGCCCAGGGCAGCAGCACCCCATCAGGCAGCGTCCCCAGCACCGCACAGCCCTGATGAGGTTCAGCCCTTGGGGTGGGGTCCGTGCCACCTGGATCCTATAGCCCGGGATGAACGCAGGCTATTTTCTCACCAAGCGCCTCAGACACATCCCTGGGATGTGGGGGTGCTCCCCCGTGCGCCTTGCTTGTCACTGCCTGGGCCCTGTGTGGGACCGGCATGGGGAGAGGAGCCTGTTGAATCTGCAGCCACCCCTGAGAGGCATCGGGGTGCTGGGGGGACCTGCTGCTGCATGCCCATGGGGTGCAAAACCACTTCTCGAGGTCAGAGGCAGCCGGGGAGGTGTGAAGGCATGCGAGGGGCCTGCGAGCGTGTGTGTGTGTGTGTGTGTGTGTGTGCACGGACTTGCACGCCCAGCCCTGCCGCCAGCCCCACTGCTATTCCCGGTATTCGCAGCAGGTCGGGACAGGCACCGAGGAGGGGGAGCTGCCATTCACCGGGGCCCCTCGGAACCCCGCCCGGAGCCCCCGCGAGAACGCAGGGCCACCAGGACCTGGGGGCTGCGGCAGGGAGGGGGGCCCGGGGCTGGGGGCTGCTCCGGGGAGCCCCTGGGCGGGGGACCCCCGGGGGGCACAGCACCCTCGCAGCGCCGGGCAGCGGCTGGGCTTTCAGGCGGGGAGGTGGCTCCATCTGCAGGACACGGCCCCGGCCGGGAGCCCCGGTGCTGGGGGGTCCCCGCCGCCCCCGCCCGCCGCCAGCCGGTTTGCATGCGGGGCACAGCGGCGGGGGACAGCGGACAAGGACACCGGCTCCTCCGGCTCCCACCCGCGCCGCTCCCGGGAAGCGGGGCTGCGGGAAGCGGTGCCGGGAGCCAGCCCCCCTCCCGCACCCCTACACCCCCCAGCGCACCCCACGCCCGGTGCTCCCGCCCGACGCCCCCGCACCCCCAGAGCACCCCGCACCCGCTGCGCCTGCACCCCTCAGGTGCTCTCGTCAGGTACGCCCGGTGCCCGGGCACCCCACCCTCCCTCAAAGGCGACCCCCACTCGGCACCCTCGTCCTGCCCAGGGCTCTTGCCCCGCACCCCGGGGCACCCCACGCCCAAGGCTCCCAGGAGGGCTCCCCCGAGCCGGCAGCCGTCGGGGCGGCGGGTCGGGGCCCCGGTGGCGGCGGGAGGCGGAGGCGGAGCCGGGACGGGCTCCACCCCGGCCCCCGGCCCACATAGGCCGGCCGGGAGGGCACCTCGCCCCCGGAGCCTGCGCCGTCCCGGGGCCGTACGGCGGATCCCGGCGGCCGGAGAAGAGCGCGGGGCAGGAGCTCCGGGGGCTGGGGAGCGAGTCCCCGGGCGGGGTGGGAAGGGGGGGCCGTGCTGCCTGGCGGCGGGGGCGGGGGGGGGCGGTGTCTCACCCCGTCCCAGGGCGGCGGGATGCTGCGGCAGCGCTGCGGACGGCTCCTGGCCCGGCTGGAGCGGGCGCTGCAGCTGCTGGAGCTCGGCGGTAGCGTGGAGGAAGGTGGGTGCGCGCAGCCCCTCGGCCTGGGGCACCCCGGGACCCCCGGCTCTGCGGCCAGCGGGGGCTGGGGACCGGCCCCCCGTCCCGGCTGGCCACCCGCTTGTGTTGCCCCCAGACTACATCCAGATTGCTCAGCGCTTCGAAGCGACGCGCCAGAGATGCTGCCGCCTGGAGCAGGATGGACGGTGGGCCCGCGAGCAGCTGGCTCGTGTGGAGGCCGAGCGGGCAGCGCTGGAGGTGAAGCTCAAGCACGCCCGCAACCAGGTGGAGGTGGAGATGAAGAAGCGGCACCGTGCAGAGGCTGAGCTGGAGAAGCAGGTCTGGGAGCTGGCCGTAGGGGTACCCCGCGTGGGGCTGGCTGTGGGGACCTCAGCCCGCTCACCGCCACCTCGTTTCGCTCGCAGGAGCGCAAGCTTCAGCTGGTCTTCGAGTCCCTGATGCGGGAGCCATGGGGCAGCGGGGTGCTGAGCAGGGAGCAGTGCTCTGTCCTCAGGGCCCTGGCTGGCCAGCGCCTCGGGACAGCCCTGGCATCGGGCAGGAGGTGAGCAGGGCTGGCGGTCCTCGCCCCAGCCCCTTGGGCAGCCCTGGGCTTGGCTGTGCCCCTCTCCCCCTCACCTCTGCTGGGCTCGAGGGGCTGGCTGGGCACGGGGGTGCTCGGGCTCTGCAGAGGCATCACCCATGGGCTCGCAGGAGTAGCTGTATGAGTAAGTGCTGGCTGGGGGGGGTGCCCCAGCTGGGCTGACACCCAGCTTGCTCCACAGGTCGTCTGCAGTGGACGAGTCATGCCAGTCCCTCCTGTCCCACTCGGACATCAGCTACGACCGCACCGAGGATGATGTGGTAAGGAGCAACCCGATGCAAGTCCCCAGGTTCAGCTTCTCCCCAGCAGTGAGGGGGTAGTTTTGTCCCGCTCCTGCAGTGGGGCAGTCCCTTTGCATGGCCATGGTTAGGGGCCGGCTGCCATTGGAGCTGGATGCTGGGGGTGTATCTGGCCCCGTGCAGCCCTGCCAGCCCTCAGCTTCCCCGCTGCCTTTCAGGATGTTGATATGACCGTGGTGCGGACCCTGAAGCGCAAAGCCCAGGAGAGGCAGGTACGAGGGAAATGCTGGGATGTGGCCGCCCGTGGGGGCTAGTGTGGAGGTGGGGTCTGCGCCTCTGCATGGGTGAGGATCCCCCGGCTCTGCTCTGCACTGTGCCCCTGGGACCCTCTACCCACACAGGTCAGCAGCCTGGGCTGGGGTGCTGGCCCTGGGCCATGCAGGGTTAGCGCACCCAGATACTTCTCCATCCCAGCACAGGAGGCTGCAAGGAGCCTGGCAGGGGGTTTAATTTATTGATGCTGGGCTGGGAGTGCTGTCTCTCAGCAAACCTCCTGCGATCAATAGAAACTCCATTACCCTCCACTGTGGCCCAGCTGGGCTCTTCAATAATTCATCCCCACGTGCGGGCATCCCACACCCCTCTCCGCTCACACCTCTGCATTGCAGGCCTGGCCTGGCTTCCCCCAGCCTCTGGGCTGACTCCAACCCAGGTGGGGGGCCTGGGTCCCCATGGTGCCTGGTGTAGGGCAGGCAATGCTGCGGGGCAGGGCGAGACTGAGACCTTCTGTGGGGCTGAGACCACTTGGCTCAGGCGCTCTGGAGCGGGGAGCAGAGTCAGGGAGGGGGTCCCTGTCTACCCTTTACCCCATGTGCTCTGTCCCCAGCGTGTGTCCCTGGCCCCTCAGATCGGCCCCGTGGTGGTGGCGAAGCGGCACCGTTCTTCTGTGGCACTCCACAACACCGTGAGTAGGGACCCCAGTGCGCCCTGGGTGGGGATGGGGTGTGTGGGCTGCCCAGTGCCAGATGGCAATGCCGCAACCTTCAGTCCTGCGGGCCTGTGGGTGCTGTGGGGTCTGTGGGGTGCTCAGCTGTCCTCTCTGTGTGCCTGTGCCCTGCAGCCTGTATTCCCCCGGCACCAGAGGGGGCTGTGCTAGACCAGTGCCCTGCAACCTGTATCCCCCCTGTACCCATGGTGATGGTACCCCTGGCTGTGCAGGACAGCAGGGCCAGAGAGCAGGCACAGCAGAGCTCATGGGGAGATGCTGGAGCACTGTGCAGCTGCAGCCAGGCATGTTCTCACTGCCCCCCACCTCAGCAGGCGAGTGTCCCCTCTGTGCCCCCTCCTGCTGAGGTTCCAGGCCCTGCCGGCAGCCTCCTGCCTGCTGTTCTGGTGCCGCGACGCCGCTCTCGCCAGGGACATCGTGTCTCCACGCGTGCAGGTCACGGGAAGGGCTAGGGAGGGGGCTCATGGGTGGTGTGGGACCAGCTTCAGGGTGCTTCCATTACAGGGGAGGGAGGGGTCTGCTGGGGGATGCTTGTTCCTACCATGGGAGTACTGGGGTCCTTGAGACATGCCAGATGCCACTGTCCCAGGGAAGCTGGGATGCTGCAGGGGCTCCCTGGCAGGTGGGAAGCCTCCCCACATCTCAGCTGGGAGCTGGGGTGGTTTGCCTTTCAGGGCCACCTCTACTGCCTCCTCTCTCTGCAGAGCTGACCACGGTCTGGGGCACCAGTGAGGATCCAGGCTGCCGTGCTCCAGGGCAGGAGAGCCATACCGAGGGCAGCTCCGTGCGGCAGCCAGCGCCAGAAGCCTTCCACTCGCCTCCACAGGGCTTCCCACCACTCCAGCACCAGTTCACCTCCAAAACGGTGTGTGTCCCAGCCTCTCTCCCTCCTCTTGGCTGCTATGGAGAAAGGAGCTGGGTAGGGGGAGCAGGTCTGGGGAGGGGGGCAAAGCTCTCCTCCATCCTCCCCACCCCAGCTCTGCACGCACAAGAGATGGGTGGAGGTGGTGGGGGCTGGTTTGGGAGGGATGAAGGAGTGGTACTGGGTATCGGCAAGAAGTGGGGGCCCTGATCCTGCTCCCTCTCTCCAGGTGATCCGCCCTGAGCCGTGCGGTGTCTGTGGCTCCCGCATCCGCTTCGGGAAGGCTGCCGTCAAGTGCCGCCAGTGCCAGCTGCTGCTGCACCCCAAGTGCCGGGAGCAGTGCCCCAGCCTCTGCACGCCCCGGCCTCACCACCACGCCTGGCCCCGTGAGGTGAGGGGGGCATGGCAGTGCTTGGGGGCTGCTCCGTGTCCCTGTGGGGCTGCCAGGCTGCTGGCCCTGGGATGCTGGGGCTCTGCCTGCCCTGGCGACAGGGCTGGGTGGTGGGTACAGAGCGGGAGTCGGCATTGTCCTCCCCAGGGCGTGCTGGCTGACTTCGCCCCCCCCACGCCGCCCCTGGTGCCCGCGCTGGTGGTGCAGTGTGTGACCGAGGTGGAGACGCGAGGCTTGACAGAGGTAGGGGCCGGGGCGGTGGAGGCGGTGATGCCATGGTCCCCACGAGGCTGAGCCCTTCTCCCTGTGCCCCAGACAGGGCTGTATCGGGTGCCGGGCGCGGAGCAGCTGGTGCGGGAGTGGAAGCGGAGGCTGCTGCGGGCTGGAGGTGCACTGCCTGCCCTCAGCAGCGTGGCTGACATCCACGTGGTGTGTGGGGTGCTCAAGGACTTTCTGCGGGGGCTCAAGGAACCACTGGTCACCTTCAGCCTCCACCCTGCCTTTCTGCAGGCTGCTGGTGAGTGGGGGGGTCCCAAGCTGGGAAGGGAAGGGGCTGCTTCTCCCCTAACACTGCTCCATGGTGCCACTATAGACATCCCGGACGATGCCGCCTGCAGCACAGCCCTGCGCCATGTGGTGAGCAAGCTGCCCCCAGCCAACAGGGACACCCTGGCCTTCCTCATGCTGCATCTGCTCAGGTGAGGGGCTCATCCTGGCAGGGGCTCTCCTGGGCCTGTCCCCATCTCCTGGCTCTCTGCCCCTCATCCAGGCTCCATGCCCCACAGTAGGGAACCTGGGCTGAGGAGGAAGGGCCCCATGGCCAGGCAGTGTGCTCACACTGTCTGTCCCTCCTCGCAGGGTGTCGCGCAGCCCCAACTGCAAGATGGACGTGTTCAACCTGTCCCGTGTGTTTGGTCCGACGCTGGTGGGACACAGCTCGGCCAACCCCACGCCGCTCGCCATCATGGAGGACACGCCGCGGCAGTCCAAGGTGAGGGCATCCCTGAGGCGTGGGGTGTACCCTGGGTGCTGCCAGCATCCCCATACTCCATCCCTCCCTGCCCAGGTGGTGGCTCAGCTCCTCTTGCTGCCACCTGACTTCTGGAGAGGCTTCGTGGGGACAGAGCAGGAGAACCTGGTGCCAACACCAGCCCCAGGAGGTGAACGTGGTGAGGCATGGGAGCCCTGGCCCCCTCCCTGCCCTTGCCCTGTGGCTCCTGAAGTGTCCTGGCTGCCTTTGGCTGGGCTAGGGTGCAATAGGTGTCCCCCCTCTGTCCTGCAGAGCCGTTCTTCCATCCCATCGCCTCCCCGGAGCCCAAGCCGGGCCAGCTGAGCCCAGCTGGCACCTGCTGCCTCCCCACCACCCTGCGGAGCTGCGTGGGCACAGCCACCCGGCCCCCGTGAGTGCTGCCGCGGGTGGGTGGGGGGCCCCGAGGGAGCTCGCTTTGCACCCCTGACTCATCTCTCCCCACGCAGGCAGGGGCCGGCCCCGAGGAAGGTGGTGGGCCGGTTCTTCCCTTCTCCCTTGTAGCCTGCGGCAGTGGCTCCCTGGGGGTACCGGAGGAGGAACAAAGCTTGCGGGACCAGGCAGCTGCCTGTGGGCCAGTCATGCCGAGCTCCAAGCTCTGCTCTGCTTCCCTGGGGACTGGGGAGCAGGGCTGGCTCTGCCCAGCTGTGGTGGTGGGGACACTGCCCCAGTGCTGTACTTAGGGGCAGGTTTGTATTAAATGTTTGCAGCAAAACGAGCCTGGCTGTGGCTGCTGTCTGTCCCTCCCTGCTGCTGCCAGGTCCCAGCGTTCGGGGTTCACTGGCATGATGGAGCCTGGCTGGGCAGTGGACAAGAGCTGTACTGACAGCAAGGGTTAGCAGTGCTCCCCAAATACCCTGCTTTTGCTGGGCGGGGAGGGCAGGCAGAGCCCCCTCCTGCCCTAGCTGAAGCCCTCCTCTCCCTGCCCTGGAGCCCAGGATGTGGGAGGCCCCTCTTTCAGCCCAGATGTTGGCCTCAAGTAATCAGAGCTGCTGCTGCTCAGGGCAGGACAACCTTAAAGCATTTCCAGACTTCCTGGCACCTCAGCAGAGGCCCCTTTAACTCCTTCCTTCCCTCCAGCCCCACCGCTGGAGCTGCAAAGCCCAAGCAGGGCTGGGATGCACAGCGCTCTCCCTCCAAGAGGGGGAAGCTGGATGAAGCTGTAAAGGAGCAAGGGCTCAGGAAGGGCTTGTCCCCCAGATAACTCTGCACAGGGGACAGCCACTACAAGGGGAACTTGGGGAAAAGGGGCATTGCACAACAGGGCTGAGACCTGCTCTAGGGCCATGTCCAGCAGCTGAGAAACCTTTGTCTGTACTAAAAGCCAGGCCAGATGTGGGACACAGGAGAAAATTCATGTACAATCCTGAAAGCAAGTACTTTGGCTCAGTTTCCCCCAGCGCAGGGGTGTTCACCAGCAGGCAAGGAAATTAGCACATCCAAGGCAGAGGCAAAACTGAAGGAGTTTAATGTGCTTAAAGCCAAGGAACAGCTAATCCTCGCCCAGGACCACAGGAGAACTGGTACAGGAAGGCACAGGGCTGGGAGCAAGGATTTACTGCAAATCCATCGAGCTAGGGTGGTACTGGATAGATGGAGAATCCCTAATGCGGTGCCTTGCTTAAGGTGAGAGGCGTGATGGGGCCCTCAGTGGAGTGCAGGGCTTTAGCACAGAGCTCCAAAACCAGAGGCGAAGACAGGGAGGTAAGTGGATAAAGGGCAGTGTTGGTTACTGTAGACAAATGCTGCCAGGATCAGCAGTAGGCTGCTTTCAATAAAAATGGGGTTTTGAGACAGAGCGAGGCAGTAGATCTCTGCCACCTGCACAGAGGTGCCCTGTGGATGTGGCTGGTGCAAGGGGAGACATGCAGCGAACCCCCAAGCTACACTCATGCTGGTGCAGCCTGCTGCCATCACCCTCAGCCCTACCTAAGCAGCCTGCGCAGGTCTCAGCCTGACAGGAGCTCTCCTGGCTCATACAGAGCCCTTGGGGGTGGGGGTGGAGGTGGTGCTGGGGGAAGGGGTGCTTTTACAGCTCCCTCCAGGGCCAGCAGCCTGCCTGTCCAACCCAGCCCTTGTGCGCCAATGCCCTTAGGACAGCCTGGTGCTGCTCTGTTTTCCCAGCAGTAGGCAGGAGCCCAGCTCAGGCTGTTCCAATCACACTGCTGAAATTGAGATCCTCACAACTGGCTCCTGCAGGGCGGGTTGCCTATCCAAGATGGGCACATTCAAAGCTCCCCAGCCTGTGAGATGGGCCAAGACCTTCCAGGGAGTTGCAGACAGCAGCTTCTGCAGAGCAGGGAGAGCCTGGTGAGGGGTGGCAAGACCATGCTGGTAGTGCCCTTTGGTGGAGAAACACCCAAAGCTCAGCACCTGAGATGCTGCAGGCAGCGAGTGCTCCCTCAACAGCCTCTGCATAGGCATGCAGCCTGGTGCCAGGGCCTCATGCTGTCCCCAAAGCCTTCACCCTGCCCCAGGGCTGGTCCCTGGGCTGCAAGAGAAGCAGCACACAAGGCTGATGCTCACCAGCTTTAATGTCTGTCTGGAGGAGGAGTCAGGCACTTGCAGGGTTCCTGGCCTGCACCTACCTCTCTGGGGGTGCTGGGAACCTCCCAGGAAGTGAAGCCCCAGCACAGGCTCTTTCGGTGGAGCACAGCAGGGAGTGGGGGGCTGGCACTGGCCCCCTCCCAACCCAGCGAGCAGCTGACTCACAGGATAATCTGGTTCTTGTAGCTGCGGCTCAGCTCTTTGTGAGGAAGGACGATGGAGTTGAGGATAACGACCTCAGCAGGGATGGTGACACTGCAGCCTGCAGGGAGAGTGCGAGTGGGTTAGTAGGAGGGGAGAGACTCTGCGCCACTGCGCAGGGCCAGGGCAGCTGGGTGCGGGTAGGATGTACCCAGGATTGTAATGGATGGCGTGAGGCGCCCGTCCCGGAAGAGGGTCTCGCTGTCAATCTTGGCATAGGGATCGTTGGGGTTGGGGTCACTGGGTGTTCCTTCAACCCGGGCCCAGCGCCCGATGGTGCTGTCCCAGCCCACAATAGTATTGAGGACACAGGTATGGTCCTAGGGTGAAGAAGAGGGGGGTGAAGGGTGCTGCTGCCTCCCTGGAAGGGGTGGGGGTTGACACCCACACTCTCAGGCAAACCCTACTTACGTGGAGTGAGGCGCCATGCAGGACAATGGACTCTCGCACTCGCACACCAGCTCCCACCGTCACCCCCTCCCCAATGGAGACGTTGGGGCCCAGCTGTGAGGACAGAGGAAGGTGATGGGGTTGAGGACAACGGCACCCTCGGCACCCCCAAGCATCACCCTGCCACGGGGTCCCCCAGGCCTGCACTCACCACCGCAGTGCTGTCGATGGAGGCCGTTGGGTGGATGTACACATTCCCTGCAACACAAGGCAGCTGCATCAGGGGAGGCAGCTCACAAAAGCACCCACCTCTCAGATCAGGGGAGGTCCTGGGGTAGCCCTCAAGGCAGTGGGGTGCATCAGAGGGGTACCTCGGATGATAGGGCCTCCAGCCTTGTTCTGGGCCAGCCTCTCTGGGTGGCTTTTGCTGTACTGGTTCAGGTAAAGGCGACTGGCATAGATAGCAGAGCTGGGGGAGGAAAAGCAAATGATTGTTATTACCTCTCCAGCACTACCAGGGCAGAGAAGGCTCTGAATTCAGCACACCCCACCCACCCCCAGGGCCCTGCCTGGGCACCCTCCTCTCCCATCTCTGGTACAGACTGCTTGATGCCCCTGCTGCACCAGCTCTACCTCCAGACCTTACCCTGCTGATTTGATCTGGCTCCAGAAGCCATCAGTTTTGTAGACATAGAGTTTGCCACTCCCAGCCAGCGCCGTGAAAACGTCCTGCTCTAGCCGGATCACTTCAGCACGTTGCCAGCCGTTGGAGCTTTCCTCTCTGCAAGCAAGAGGCCCATTAGACACCTGCCTCAGTCATGGCCTCAGCCAGGGACCCCAAGAGGTACCTTCCCCAAATCTGGGGGCTCCGGTGATCCTAGACTCCTACCTAAACATGCATTTCTCTCCAAAGGTAGGGACAGCCCCAGCCGTCAGGCTAGGCCTGCCCAGCCCCACTGAGCCCCAGAGCAGCAGAGGGAGGGGGCTCTGCCAGCTGAAATAAGCTCTGAGCCAGAAGTTGATGGTGCAAGAGCCCTGCCCAGTCCAGATGGGTGTATTGAGTGACAGATCCTGGCCCTGTTCCAGAGCCCTGCCCAGCTGGATTTTTGCTTGGGTGGTGGCAGAGATGTCAGGTGACAGGCTGACT